>NW_023396934.1:720789-1077522 GCF_011125445.2 Fundulus heteroclitus | reverse complement strand
TCCTTTCCCTCATATGCAATTTTTTTAGCTAAGCAGAGACTGCCCAAGTATTAGCATATCAAATGTGCAGAGTCTTCACCTTTCTTTGTGATGTAATTACACTTTTCACCATATTTGCCCACAGGAAGTTAAAACTCAGGTCAAACTCCATTGATAATTATAATGGCGAAACATGTGGGATTATATTAAAGATATTGCTGTGTTGTTATCTAGCAACCATGGATCTCTCAGCTACTGTACTTATATCAGTTACTACCTAGATTATTTATAAGGACATTAATTTGTGCTTTTTAATTATAAACTGTTTTTAATTTCAGTTCTGCTGCATTATTTCTTCTCTGTGTATTCCAGGTTGTCTCATTCCTGTCATAGACTAACCCCCTGATCACTGACTTCATTCCATTTATATTCCTTCATGTTCAACAGTTCTGAAGTGCTTTGTAAACTTGTTCAACATTAGTTTTTTTCTTTAATGGTCTTTTTCTGGGTTATTTTGTGCCACTAGTGGCTAATCTTTTCAAAGTAGACTGATCAGAAAGGGGTTTAGAGAAAGGGAAGGACATGCGGTAAAGGACCTCGGAATCGAACCCGGGTCAACTGGATCGAGGACTATGGCCTTTGCACATGGGTCATGCTGCTCATTACCCCTGCACCATCAGAGCAGATCAAACTACAGATGTTGCTGGGAAGGGAAATAGTCCACCAGGCTTTAGACACTTGGTTGCAATGGTCGTTGCGGGTCGTTGGAGCAGTAATTCACTGGCGTCTTAAGGAAGGACAGATGGAAGACGTCCAGAGCCTTACCCAGTCGTGGTACGACGTGGCCTCTGACCTGATCCTGGAAATCTGTACTCGTGAGTCTCTGATCTCTGAGATCTGACTAATTTTGGATCTCCTGTTTTTTCTTAGTTTGGCTTTTTGGATAACTCACCCGCCTTGACTTCTCGTTTGACGAGCCTCTCGTGAATCCACTACGCTCAGATGTTGCTCTGGCATTCCTCCTCTTACTCCTTTGGCGTTACCAAGTCGGGCTCGAGGTTCCCCCTCCCTGGATTCTGCTGGTTCCCTCCATTCTCTGGTTAATCCATCTGTCACCTCTGTCTGCCGTGGCTCGCTCCGGATCCCTCGCCGACTTACCATCAGCCCGCCCTCCCGTTGCTAGCCACCTGTTAACCATCGTGAGCATTCAACCCCAGAGTTCCCTCGGCACTACTTCCCCGGTTAGATCAGCCCAACTAAATGGTAAGCGGCTCGGCTTCTGGAGATTTCCCTCTGGTTCGATCTCTCATAATCCATCTCCTCTTTCTTCCCGCAGTTTCTCCAACATTGACGTTCAGACCTCGATAGATCCAGTCAACTGTGTCGTTCTCTGCAGCCTTAACTTAAATAAACATCTTAAATTGCGCTGTTTCTTCCGTATTGTGTATGCATGTGGGCAAAAAATATAAAAACCATGACAGTTTCATAGTAGTTACATCATCCCTATAGCCTATGTATCGTAGCAGCCTTTTATTTACCTGTGTTTTTCTGTGCATCCCAGAATTAATTTCCAAATTCTAATTTTGGCCTATAAATCTCTAAATGGTCTTGCTTTTTGTAGCTCTTTGATTCACTCCAGCCTCATCTTCCTTTACTGGGCCTTAGATCAGCCAACCAGCTACGTTTAGTTATCCCAAAAAACTAGGTGAAAACTTTGATGAGCTCAAGCTATTCCGTTGTGGCAGCCAATCTTTTTAATACATTGCTTTTAAATATCTGCAGGTATATCTGCTTCTTGTTTTTAAGTCTCTTTTAAAAACACATATTTGTTTTGTTAATAGTCTTTGCTCGAGTATGATTCGACATGTTATTCGTATTGTTTCTGTTCTACTTTATGAATGTTGTAATATCTGTTGCTTTTGTCTTTTGTTATGCTCATCCTATTTTTCACAACAGTTTGTGTAAACCTGTTTGTTTTAAATGTTGTTTATGAACAAATTGGACTGGGATTTTCAATCAGAGGAGTTTAAAAAGGGAAGACTAAAAAACACAAATGGACTCCAAGCCAGAACTGAAGCAACCTGCATCTGGTTTATATCCTAATACAGTTATTATCCTGAGTTTCTCATTCAGGTTGTTCATCATGAGATTGTTATAGCCATTGCAAACCGCTAAAATTTACTAGCAAAATTATTTATAATGTGAGTGCATGGCAAACTAGAGCATCCGTTCAATCTGCTGCAATTCTGGTTTGATCAGCAAACACATAGCAAGAAATCCTATTTCGAAATACAATGGTTTTTTTTTCTTTCCAGTTTGACAGAAAAGTAAAAATTAAACTGATTGGCAGCAAGACAATCAAATCTTATTTTATTTTGTTTTCTAGGACAGTAAGTGTTTACTGGTTGCAGAGTTTCACAATGCATTGAAACTTTATGGATTCCTGGAACATTGAAATCTTTGATGAGCAGCGGAGAGATGAAGAGCCTTGGGTGACAGACACAAACACAGACACACTCACACACACCAAACACGGCAGCTCATATTGTTTCATATCTACAGAGAGCAGAAAACTAATTTCTCCTCTTCCCCCTCCAACAGTTATTGGATGAATTCTCTGTAAGGAATTCTGCCGAAGTCTCTGAGCCGTCTAACTGGGAAAGAAAGAAAGAAGAAAAACAGTCAGGCTTGTGTGAGTTTTCTCTTTTTTTGTGAGAACCAATGAGTCTTCGGATTTGGAGGTTGAACATCCATTCCAGTAAAGATGTCAGTTTTTTGTAGTTTTTTTATTTTACCAAAACCTCTTAGTAGTTTAGGTGTGGAAACACCTTTTTTTCCAGTAGCACAGCTAACTGAATCAACTTTATTAAAAGGCTGTGAAGATTTAGAACTATCCCAGTTTGGCAAAATAAAATAAAAACAATGGCTGAGTAGGAGAGGAAAAAGCACATCTGGGTGAAATGAGTCATTTCTGTTCATCCATCCAATCCAATCTTTTTTTTAAGCACTTAAAAACAAACACATAATCTTAAGTGCTGCACAGACAAAACCAACATTTAAAAGCAGAAAATATACAAACATACAATTGATAAAACAAACAACATATGTTGAAATAGTAAAACCAACACCCCATTAAGTATTAAAACCCAGAGAGAAAGAATGTTTTTAAAAGAGATTTAAAAATGGCCAGGGACAAAGCCTGCCTTATGTACATTGGAAAAGCATTAGAGTCTTGGACCAGCTACAGAGAAGGCCCGGTCCCCTCTTGACTGACATTTGGTTCTCGGTACTGACAAGAACAAAAGGTCAGCAGAGCTAAGAGAACAAGGTGGCACATAGGGCTGTACAAGCTCCGAGGTGTAGAGTGGAGCAAGGCCATTTAAAAACTTAAATACAAAGAAAAGGATCTTAAAATGGATTCTAAAATGGACGGGTAAAACATTTAACTATTTGCACATTTTCACGTTGGTAAGTTGAGAAATAAATGACTCAAGACACTTGAATATTTGGTCTAAATTGTTGCAGTGTAACGGTTCACCCTGATACAGACATTTCTCACACGCAATCAAAATGTTCCAACAGAAGAGGCCACATCCAAAAAGTTTCATTGTTTTGTGCCACAACAAAAAGGTTGTAAAGCAGTAAATTACTTAAAGCGCTCCACACCGAGGCAAACAAGAAACAGCTGAAACATTAAAAGAAAGCCAGCGAAGACCAACACTTACACAAACCGCTGTCTCAGTTGTGCCTTGTTTTAAACCAGCAGAGTGTCTAAAAGAAGGAAAGAATCCCAATTCTTACACACAGAAACACCCAGTGGAAATTCTGCCCTTATTTTGTGCGCTATGCAATTTCTTAATTTTTCTACTTCCGTTCAGGTTAAAGCCAAATGAACTAAGGCAAACAAAACGTGTTGTTCTTTTAATACAAAAGTAACAGATCTGGCAGACAAATCCAGCCTTGCTCCATATAACTCGGGACCACACAGCCTTATCACTGGAGAGCGCTGTTTGTTTTTGGTAATTTTTGTGAAGAGTATTAACTGTTAAAAGGATCAAAGAAATCAAGGACGTTTTGTTAAAAAAATAAATAAAATTAATTTGTTTTGTTGACCCGAAAGTGGGATACGTGCCAAAATATTTTACCATTGCACCCCTATTATTTAGTACTACATCAGTGCAAAAGCATTGAGTGCTTATTTTTATTCAGATGTGCACAAATAATAAATGCAAAACATTCACAAATTTTTTTCCATTGTGTTTTACTCTTCCATTGCGTCATGTCTTATAAAAAAGATTCAAACTTGTGAAAACTCCTTTTTCTACTTCACCTGGACATACTTCTGAGCAAATACTTCTGAGCAAAACTGAAATTATGACCTTTTAAAAAAAAAATAAAAAAATGAAGGTCTCCGGCTGCACAAAAAAAACTTGATAAAATTTTGCAACTTCATCTTGGATCAAAAACTGAAGTATTTCTCCTGTATGTGACAAGAATTTTAACAAGGATGCATTCATGAACTTTGTCTGCGTTCATCTACAGCCGGCGTTAAAGATATTCAGCTGCAGCAGGATGGAGGGGGCACGTCGACAGAGCTGGGAGCTTCAGGTTGTGGAGTGTTAAACCCCCCGTGGTCCGTCTGGAGGACAGAGCACAAATTAAAGTCTCGCTAATTAGCAAGCGATAAAAATAGTTGTGGAAACGGTCGGATCTGGATCACGGCTTCCTCTCCGCTCCTCACCCCCCCGAGCCACTTTCTGCATGTGGAGAAGTCAAAACAAACTTATCCAAAGTGTCAAGACGAAAACACACTGAGCTTAAAAAGAGCCGAGTTTCATCCATCCTGTGTGAGATCTTGCATTAAAATATTGTCTGTGATGTTTGAGTTTTCTTCTCTTTTTTTTTCTTACATCTTTGCAGACAGGAAATTGTTTTTTGTTTTCTTTATTCTAACATTCCCCCAGATACCGATTATGCTCTTTCAGCAATACAATTTGCTTTTACAATTGTAAGACGGGGGAAAAAAGTAGATTTTTCTGAGGACTTTGGGAAAATTCCAAATAACTAAAATAAAACTCACATCATCCCAATGATTGTTTTGTTTTATAGTAAATAATAAAATAAATTGTAATCTAAAATTGTATTTCAGGTTTGCTCCAGGTTGAAATAAAGATGTATTGTTGTTTTATTTTTTCCTTTGTGCTGATGATAAGCATGGAAAGAAAAGAAACACAAATTTGTCTGAGCAAATTTTAGAATAAACTGCTTGCTAATGAAATATCTGATATCTGTTTTATTTATTTTGATCACTGACTAAAAGAGTTATGGAAGATATTCAGAGTTTTTGGAGAAAAAAGTACAAAATCAATTCTTCAAAAATCGATAAAATCTGTCTCTTTCCAGCAGTAAATTGCAGTAATCTTTAAATTCCTTAAAGGTTTGGATTCAGTCTCTGTATTGTACTGACAGAAGAGCAGAGTAACCTTCTAACATTTACAAAAAATGTGCTCACTGTAAACAAAATTTGGAGTGGTTTGTGAAAGTTAAATTTGAAACTCAGGGATGAATAGCGTACCGTGCACGTGACGTCACCGTCTCAAGAGCAACGCCCCTTTTGCCGCTCAGGTAGGGCATACAGGTAGAGAACGCCCGTAGCAACCAGCTATTACACGCACAACAGAAACAGCGATATGACCGACTTTACAGCCGTTAAACTTTCCCAAGACGATGTCCCAGGCGCACGGATTACTGGTCGAACTGTCCAAGAACACACCAACCTTCAGCTCAAACGATGGCTTGAGTGTCGAGGGCTTAAAAAGACCGGAAAGCGGGCCGAGTTGATCGAACGGTAAGCTTTGGGTATTTTTTCCTGCGCGGCGGTCATGGTGTCGTCGGACGTTTTTTTGTTTGTAATCACCGTCCAGGGATCGGTATATGTTTAATGTTTGTCTTATTTGAAATGTTTTTGAGTAAGCTATCCTGGTAGCAGGGTATCAAGTTAGCGCCTGCTACCATGATAGCCTATATGCTATCATGGTAGCAGGCGCTTCATTATTAACATGTCGGCCACCAAAATACTCTTACCTTGACTTGATGTCGCTGGAATTGGGTCAGGATGTTCTTCGGTTGTGCCCTTTCCTCCAACAAAATGCTTGCTACATATGTACGTCAATTTGGTAACTTTTTCCGGGTTGAACTGTTGTGTAGGCTGACCGCACCGGTGTACCCAGCGCACATATTTCTCCTTGGCAGTCTTGAAGAAAACATCCTTCATATGCGGCCGATCAGCGTACCTCGAGTTACTGTTGCCCGTTCCATAGCAACAATGTTTAAAAACCATGGTCTTAGATTCGGAAAAAGCAGTCATTTACCGAGTAAAACCAAGGGTAACGCACGTGTCTCTTTTACAGCGAAACAGCGGCGGACTATGCAAGCTTGTCCTACTGCGTACCACGTGATGTGACGTCATCGTGACGTTACGTTTCTAAAAATAGCTCGCTCACGGTACGCTATTGCCAGTGTTTGAAGCTGCTCTTTCAATCTCTTTTCAATCTGTTTTCCAGGTAATCCAGTTTAAATTGAGTCTTAATTGCAGAAAACTGGGAAGTTGTTGTAAATAACATGAGTCAGTTAGAGCCATATGTCAATGGAGACCATTTGCATATTTATTTTCTTCCTCGTGCCCTCAAATGCTAACACAAGGATCTTAAAAAGATTAAAACAAAGATTCCCTTTATGTGATGTTTCTCAAGTAATTATAAAACCAACTCGTTCTTTTTTATTATTATTATTTAAACATTTACATTTATGTCTGAATATTAGACAATGAAAAAGTGCCTTTCTTTCCAAGCAACCGTTATTTTGTAACAGTGATCTCGTTCAGCAAGTATTGAGGCTTTTGGAATGTCTTTTACATTCCTTCTGTGGTCTTTTTCAATCAGTTTCTCTCCAATTGTTGTTGCTGAGCATGACTTGGTATTGTGCATAATGGTGCAAATTAAGAATGGAAACTATCTCCAGAAAATTAACAGTAACTATAAATCATGGGAAACATTCAGCTAAGACTGAAAAGCTAAGATCTCTTCACAAATCATCTCATTAGAGATGATTTGACTTAAACTGCTATCCTTGAATTTTTTGTCAGATATTTAGCTTATGAATTTGGAGCAAGCATTTGTTGTGACAAACTACTACTGATTTTCTTTTCTCTTTTTTTTTTTGTTTTGCTGAGATAGTTATGTCTTGGCATAACTCTAGAATATTATTCATATTAAGGAGTAAAAAAGATTTTAGGAGGCCTCTTCTGTCTAAATGATGGAGAAACACTTTTCTTTCAAAAGGGGTGGACACTGGACAGAAACCTGGTGTACAAACCTGGGAGGCAAAGTAAAAAAAAAAAACCTTACAAACTAACTAACAAAGACCACTTTAAAAGAACAGAGGAATGTGACTGCTTGTTAAAAGAATAAACAAAAACAGTGCAAATATGTTGCTAATTTTGCAACACTGTCTCATGAATTCATGCAACATGTATGTAATATGATTGATAGCGGTGAGGAAGATTCACTTGGAATCATTATGGCAATCATTAAAAAGCTTATATGTTTGATTTACTTATATGATGTGTTCTGAAGCTTTTATACCTCACCTTATTTCCATTGGGATTCTGATACATGTTTCAGTAAACTCATTCAAAATATTAGAAGATATGATCTCTTACTTGCTGACTATCAGCAGATGACAGAAAATTACTTTAAATCATGAGATGTCAGAATGGAATCAAAATGTCACAGCTTTTGTTATAAAGCGTTGCATTGTTGGGACAACCACAAGTACAAAAAGGTAAAGAGAATATGACCAGATCCTAACAGCCTGAGCCATAGAGAAACGCATTATGTTTTGCATTATGCTAACTTGACATCTTGTTACACAAAACAGTCAGCCACTGTGCTAGAGTGTCAGCAAAAAAAATTGTTTTTTTCCATGCTTCAACTGTGTTATTTAAGATATTTCCATTATTTTCCTTCTTTTAAGGAAATATAGAAGTTGTCATTCATTGTATTATGCTATTTTTTATATACAGGTAATTATTTAAAACTTTTATAATTATGGTATTGTATTTAGTGCATGTTTTAACAACTGAGATGCTCAGACTCCTACATTGGAGAAACTAGACAGCAGCTACGTAAGTGCATGGCACAGCTCAGGAGAGTCAGCAGCGTGAGGCAAGATTTAGCAGTCCACTAGTGCATCAAAAACAAAGGACACACTTTTGATGACAATGATGTCCAGATTTTGGACAGGAAGAACAGATGGTTTGAAACAGGGGTGAAAGAAGCCATCTTGATCAAAAGAGACACACCCCAAAGAGATAACATCACCAGTCTCATCATCATTCAGGTGACCAAGTACTCCACTCACACCAAGCCATAGCTTCTAATGACCCAGGGCAATGGCGGGTGTGTCACTGATTTGCATCTGACTGAGAATGTGCCTAGGTGGATGGGCCTCCACGTTCTTAAACACAGCAGCACGCCAACTGCAGGTTGCTCAAGTGCGAGCCACCATAATTGAGAAAGACTCCTGGATAGGTGTTGAAACGTTTTCAGAAAGAAGTGAATGAAAGTCCGGTTGCCTCTGATTTTAGCCTGTCTGCTGTTGCAGTGACCCGGATAACTGCACTGGCAAATTACTGAAATCAACATGTGATTGTCACACTATGAGTTCTTTTGGTGAAATGTCTTGGACTCTTATGCGGCATAAACAGCTTAATAATTCCCTTCCAGGAGCCAATTTGTTCAAGAAAATGTTGAAAATTTCAGTGAATTTGTCCTCTCGGGGGGACTCGCAGATAAAACGCCCTCATCATCTGCATCAAAGTGACTGAACCGCCTGCAGAGATTTCTTGTCAACAGATTAGGAATCACTCGAAGTGAATTGTCCCCATCATTAATATGTGCATAACATGAACGAGGCAGTGTGCCACTGTTGCTGATGAACAATGAGGCTGTTTCATCTTCAGCTGAGTGTGACTGTGATGAATATTCAAACCCGGCATTAAACCGTACACACTGAGCCTCTTAGCTAAATCAGCACTCACTTCTTTATTAACATACTGGAATGTGCAATCATCGCCCCGATGCATGTTCGCTATGCACAAAACCAAAACAAAAGATGTGACAAAAGAAGCTTGTGATTTCGACTGCCGGAGACACACTTTGCAGAGATCCACAGTCAGCTTGCTGATCACAGGGAAGCGTAATGGGCTTTCTCTTTATTTCATCAAGCTCAGATTTTTACTTTAATGATGCATTGTTTTGAGAAAATACATTGGAAAGAATTACAAACATTACAGCATCTGATTGTCACTTGAGCCCTTCATCACATTGTACCCACACGCTGTACTTAACCGTTATACATCAGTTTAATCCACATGATAGGTATCCAAAAGGTTCTCAAATTTAACATAGAGTAGTTGAACTGAATATTGTAATCTGAAGATTTCACATTACATATAAATATTTATACCAATTATCATTCAAATCTATTCTGACCAGTCAACTTTTTATGAAATATGAAAGATTATCATCCCTGCTCAAACCAAAATATCTCTCAGCAACGAACTGCTGCTGCATATAATTTATTGGAGCCACATAATTACATACTCAAACTGAAAGGAAAATATTATAAATCACCGGATGTCAAGGCGGGTGCAAGGCACATGTGAAGTGGTGCATGGTAGGTACAAAGAGCCCCAAGCATCAGCACAACCAGCCAGGCCAACCTCATTCCACAGCTTAGTGTGTAACAACTTTCTATACGAATATGTGATAGTCTCACTATCGTATGGTATGGATAATAAATACTGGTCAAATTTTGGTTCCAGGAGGCCATGATGACACATTAACCTAATCAAAAGGCTGCTTGTTGGCTAAAATAAATACCCACCTAAACTGGGGGTGTCCATGCTTCTATTGAGATCCACATGTGGGAGGATCTGTTGATGGGACCGCTATTAGTTGTGCACCATACAAATCTGGGCTATAAGGAAGAGTTGCCTAAAGAAACCCATAAAAAAATCCTTACATTTTTTTCAGCATTTTATTTTGGTCTATTGAATAAAATCTTGATAACAAATTAAACTTTGTGGTTATAACAGAAACAATCTGGAAACATTAAAGAGGAATGATTTAAAGTTTTATCAGGAGTCACATTTTCATTGCAAATTTGTTATAAGCCTGCGAGAAAAAAAAACTAATTGTGTTGGCTTGCTATTGTCCTGTTACCTAATAAGTTGTTTTTAGTGTTTAAACCTGATCTATGAAGGGAAATGAAGCAAAATCCAGAGCGGAGTTAATACGTACAACTCATATCCATTACACCATTGATAAAGCTCTACTACTTAATAAATAATTAGCTCCAGTTCTTTTTATTTAAGAACCCTCCTTCACTTTTCATCAGTGAAAAAGCAATCCCAACACACATCCCCTTGTCGCACATACACTCAAACAAAAAAAAAACAAAGAAAAAAATACTTATTTAAAATGTGCTTTTGGTAGATGTAACAGATTTTTATTTTTTAAACATGTGAGGTTTCAAGGAATCTGAAATGAAGCTACAATCCAACAGTTTCTCAGCTTCCCCTGTTTGCTTGCTTAGAAAATCATCATGGGTGGGTCAGTCTTAAGAGAGCTTTCAGATCTTTAAATAATCTTTTTATTGAATTATTCAGAAAACAAGTTGGATTGCTGTGCTATTGGACCCACTTCAACCATTTGGTATACAGAGAGGAGTGCAGTTTAGCCAGTGCAGACAAAGTCACTGCAATTCATCATGATCACATTAAAAAAGCACCTCTGTAAATTACACAACAGGGGAAGATGTGCGCTATGTAGACGGTGTTTCTAAGTTGTGTTCTGAAAGCTATGAAAGTATTATTTAGCTAGAGTTAAACTTACACATGAGTATCAGATACTGTACAAAAAAATGAGGCTGGGGTGTGATTTACTTAGAGTAACTCACTCCGATGTGAAGACAAAACCCCGCCCCAGACACATTTTGAAAGATGCCAAAAGTGGGCAGAGACGGGGATGAGCGGTAGGAGTTTTTAAGCAGGGCTTGTTTCTGCAGCAGTCAGCAGGGGAGAAAGTGAAACATGGAGTGAAGAAGAGGATTTCCCACCCTCGAAAAAAAGCAGGGCTATGGTGATAAAGGAATGTGCCATTTGAATCAATTGGAAATTTCAACTATAATATCCACTTTTAACCCTAAGAGGGTGGCAGTAACATGGCTTTAAGACAACTATTGCAGAAATAAACAAGTTAACATAAAAATGTAAAAAACAAAAATGAATAGTAACATTAGAATAGCATCCGTAGGCCCATTTTATCTGCAAAAAAAAGTTCATTTTTGGGTGAGTTACACTGTTTTTATTTTATTTTATTTTATTTATATATCGCCAGTTGACAACACATGTCATCTCTTGGCACTTTACAAAGTTAAATTCAATCAAATCATACAGACTGATTGGTCAATAACGGAAACCCAGTAGATTGTATCAAGTCTTGACAAGCAGCATTCAGTCCTCATGAAGGAGCGTAGAGCCACAGTGGACAGTCGTCTGCATTGTTGATGGCTTTGCAGCAATTCCTCATACTGAGCATGCATAAAGTGACAGTGGAGAGAAAAACTCCCCTTTAGCAGGAAGGAAAACCGCCATGCTCAGTGTGAACGGTCCTATGTAGTAGACACAAAAAAGCACAGAAGCACACATTGAGCCAGGCATTCGCCACTGCTAAAATGTAAGAAATATTTGCAGTAGCATTTTTTTTCTATTTGTGTGCATGCATTTATTTAAATAACACTACATATTCATTTTTGGACTTTCCTCTGAAAAGATACCATACTTACATTGAATTTGCCTAAAAACAGAAAGATTCCTCGACCATTCCTCAACCACACCTCTAATTACCCAGCAGTCTGCCTTTACCCAGTTCACCCAAACTTCACAGTTTGTCACGTTCTTTTGATCCCACCCTCGCTTACCCTCAAACCCCTCTCAATTCATACCTCTTTCTCCCTTTCACTCCATCATCCTCATCCCTTTTTCCTCATCCTTTATCATCTTCTTGTTTTTGTAACTTCCCGTTCATCCACCACTTCGACCCCTTTCTTCAAAAATAAAATTCTGTTATCTTTGTGGCATAGTCCCTGCCAGCAATCTAAAAGTACTTTTATATTTAAAAATACTTTAATGTGTATTTCAGTATGAGTTCATTTATTACTATTTTGTGCACATAATATGCCTGCCACCCTGGGGTTTCTAGTGCCACCTTAAGGGGTTAGCATTTACTGTTCTATCATCACATTAGAGTAAATATAATATAATTACATTTATTATAGGTAATTTGTATAAATATTTCAATTTAGCAAAGTGTATTGTCCATTGTATAACAATTGGATTGATAAAAATGATTAATTAAAACATGTATTTAATTTGAAAGTGCCTAAACACACTCGATGCATAGAGTATCTGGCTTGAAAGCCATGAGTTACTCCTGGTAGAAAAAATAATAATAAAAAAAGCATTTTAATAATCGTAAGAGAAAAGATTAAATAAACAGATTATTGGGGAAAAAAACATTTTTTTTTACTGCAAACATCAGGTTCAGGCAGAAGATCTGTGGACTCAAGAGATTATCTGGATTTATCAGCTTTGGCCCTTTTGTTACAGTTTTTCTTTTTTTTTTTCTTCTTCTTCATCATTTAGATGGAAAACAAACCAGAATGAATATAATCAAACAGTGGCCCTTTTACAAATGGAAGATGGTTGGATCAGATCTGCCTCCCTGATAGCACCAGAAAAGAGGATTTGTTGGAGTGGAGTCCAGGCGGCGCTCACATGTGTCCGCAGTAATCAGAAACAGAAAACCGGAGATTTCCAAACAAACATCATGAGGCGGGATGATAAGATGGAACCGCAGCTCAGAGAGGAGAGAGCAGAGGATTAAAGAGATTAAACACTGAAGTCAAACCGTCTGGGCCGCAGGACGTCAGCACACAAAGGCCTACGTTACCACTTCATGCAAATCACAAACAAACTGAGGCTTTTAGGCCCAAAGAGAGTTGTGGACCACTGGATTAATGGTGGTTGAATTCTCAAACCCAGCCAGGTGTTACTATGACTTTGAACATAACACTGAATCCCCATCAAAAGAGTGACTACGTTTAGCCCTCTATACGATTATTTGGACATTTTTAGTGTAAGATTGCTTTAAAGATTCCAAACAATGTATTTGAGATCCACCTAAAAAGACATCAGCAATTATGAAATGCAGTGATCTAGAGTTGTGGGTCAGCCCCAGGAACCCATTTCCAACGGGATGTATATAGAAAACGTTCAAAGAAACGCTTTCTGTAGGCACCCTGGCCAGCTGCTCAAACCACCTTAGGTGACTCTTTTTGCTGCAGAAAAGAAGAGGTTCAACTTTAAGCTACCTCCAGATGATAGAACTCCTCATTATATTTCCAAAGCTGAGCCTGACCGCCCATACAGTGGAAGGTCATTTCGGCTGCTTCTGTGATGATCGCATTCTTGTCATGATCAATACCTCATGGCCATACCATGCATTGCAAAAATATTCCGTCACATGATGCGTTTAAACTGCAAACCTCAGAAAAGTTTGGGATTTTTTTGCGAAATGTGTGAAGGGACAAGATGCAAGGTTTTCAATAGTTTTACAAATTAATGAACATCGTGGTGTACATTTGTTGTTGGCTCACTGAGCAGTATTTGGTTCTGCTGTTAGGGTATATCTCTATGTGTGTGCCCATGAAAAGCATCCCCACATCATCATGCTTTATCCACATTTCTCCATACAGATGGTATGTTAAGCCCGATGTGCAGAGCTAGTTTTCTGTCACACATAGCATCTTGAATGCAGGTAATAAAAGTTTTATTTTGCCCTCATACGACCACAGCAACTTTCTCCACACGTATGTGTTATGTCCGCCATAGGGCTTGTTGGGGATAGCTCTGGTAGAATCAAACCTACAACACTAACAAACGCAGCTTTTTTGCTGGAACACAGCTCCTAATTCTATGAAACAGAAAGTGGACTAGGAAAAAAAAAAACATATAAAGTCCCAAAACTGTTAAAATCAGAGGAGTTAAACAACAAACAAAAAAAACAATATTTGGTCATTTGGCTGCAAATAAGCATGACGTAATCCAATATATAAGCACACAACAAGTACATATACATGCAAAGTTTCTGAAGCCATTTACAATGTAAAACAGTCACAGTTCACATAAAACTGTAGGTTTATTACAAATACATACAGGCAACATGCAAATAGTTATGCTAACTACTTCTGCAACCTATATATTGAAACGGAAGTGATGATGCAACCAGCTACCAAAAATGTCTCTGCTTATGTCAATATGTTGTATATATTGATAGTCAAGATGGATGGAAAACATTCACAGATCCTGAAGAAAACAAAAAGTCTCACTGCTGATTAATCTAATTCTCTGAGGTGACATCACATGCTTTAACGGTTTGAATTTATTTCGTCCTGACCAGCTTAAAGCAACTAACTAAAGCTGGGGCAGTTTGTGAAAATGTGTGTGTTTCTCCAGCTGGATGATCCGACCTTTTGTGTGAATTCTGTGCAGAACACGGAACGGAGTGTGAGGCAGTGTTGTGTATCTTTGTGTGATCTGTAGAGACCGAGTCTTCCTCTTGCTCCAGGCCTCCAGGCGCTGCCCTGGGCACTCCGATGAGTGCCACACTCGGACGCAGTGAAGTTTATACAGGGTTAGATCAGACACATGCAGGTTTTTTTCAGCTTGCTCCGCCAGTTTTTTTTTTCTTCTCAGAACTCCTAGTGTGATACAAAAGTTTAGATTCTTGCAAGAATAATCTGAAAAGGGAGGGGATCTAAAGATGCTCCTAAAACTAGAATGATTACATAATAAGGGGAGTTGGAAATGTGTTGTTAGTCAATTTAAAACAAAATGTCCTTAATTAATTAAGAAGGGGACTTGATATATGTCAAGACATTTGAGAATAGCAAACAATTAAAATTTAAAATATATATCCGATCCAATAGCCGTCCACACCTCCTCGCCAATTTGCTTACAAGGCCAATAGGGTCAACAGATGATGCCATGACTACTGCTCTCCATACAGTGCTGACACACCTGTAGCAGCAGCAAATCTACAAACATATTTTCTTTTGGGGATTATAGTTCAGCATTTAACAGAATCCTCCCCCAACAATCTTGTGAGTGAACTGCTGGTTTACGTCTTTGGTTTAAGGTCTTCCTGTCAAATCGCTCACAGAGGGTCAGGGTTGGCCTCCACGTCTCCACAACTTTCCCACTCAGCACCGGCTCCCCCTGAGGCTGAATTCTGAGCCCCTTGCTCTTCACCCCCTGTACCTATGACTGCACCTCCATCCACACTAGCAACACATTCATTAAGTATGCGGATGACACCTCAGTGGTAGGTTGTATCACGGGAGGAAATTAGTCCATTTACCGGAATTAGGTGGAACAACTGACTGCGTGTTCCAAAACTAAGGAGCTGATTATAGACTTCAGGAGTAGTAAAAGGGACATCCAGTTCATTATTATAGGTGGGACCTGTGTAGAAAAGGTCAGGGACTTCCACTTCCTGGGAATCCACATAAGAAGATCAACTGACCTGGGACAAAAACACCACACTGGTGGTAAAAAAAAAAAAAATACACAACAGAGACCCCACTTGCTGAGAATCCTAGCATCAACCATAGACTGTGTGCGTATTTTTTACTGCTCCACCATAGAGAGCACCCTCACAAACTGCCTCTGTACGTGCTCTGCCAGCTGCACAGTGGGAAATAGATGGACGGTCCAGAGGCTCACCAAAATGGCAGAGAAGATCATTGAGTGCCTGTTCCCTGCACCCGGGGACCTCCATGGTTCTTGTCAAACTAAAACAGCTTCAGTCTTTAATCTCTTTATTAGGATGAAAATTGTAAATTATTCCTGCAGATGAAGAGTATGAGATTGACACAAGAGGGGGTAAAACACACAAAGAAAGTGTTTTTTTTTTTTACAAGGGGGTGGGAATTTTTTTATTGCTGTTCTTTTCACCTGAAACCAGAGGACTATTTCACAAAAGTAAAATTCAACAATCCAGCCTGAGAGAACAAAGCTGGGGAGCCCATACCTTGCAGAGCTTTCAGGTTAAAATAGTTTCATGGACGCTGAACCAGCCTTGAAAGGAGCAGCTAAATCAAGTTAGATTTAGGTAATCCTGCTAAGTGCATGCCCACTGCTTGTTATATACAACTGATGCTGACAGGGGGGAAAATATTACATCTTGCCTTACTTATGTGTGCACCAAGTAATTATGGATGTTGGTAGGCCCACACTGACTATTCACAAGAAAAAATGCAGCTGCACAAAAAGTATGACAAAATATAACTTGTTTTTGTATAATTTGCTTCCTAAAACGATTACTCCAGATATGGAGATATGTCTTTCCAGAAAGAAAATGTTGTTGTACTTTGTATTTTTTGTTACAACTTTGTTGTTGTTACAACATGCAGCTTGAAATAAATTACTTAGCATTTGTAATGTAAATAAGAATTATTGAATTAAAGAGTAAATAGCAAAAGGTTATAAAACTTTAATGATTCCTAGGATGGTTTTTAGAAAAGATTTTCAGTTTCTTGTCCCACCGTAGCTGTTCCTTTACAGTACCTGCATGCAGGAATATTCAGATATTTTGATCAGTTGTTCAGTGCTCATTTGGCCAGACGTACTAGCGAGTGAAACGCCATCAGTGACGTTTACAGCTCCTATGCAACATTTGTACATGGAAACCAAAAATGCAATTCAGTTCAGTTTTTTGTGTATAGTGCCAATTTTACAACTCATGTCATCTTAAGGCACTTTACAAAATCTATTCAATCAACTCATTCAGATAGATTGGTTAAACAGTTTTCTAAGGACATTACAACTTAACTATTAGTGTATAAACATCTTCCTTAAGAATCAGAAGAAAACAATATTTAGCTGGACTCTGATGCTGGATTAATTAATCAAACTTTACTTTTACAGTGCTATTGGCCAGACATAGGTTTCTTAAGGCAGTTACTTAAAGGGAAACACTATTTTTACTGTATGTGTAAATATCGACTAAAGAAATTATGTTAAATAGATAAATAAAAAGTGAAGCAACCATGAACCAGAGGTCTTGACTTCGTATTCAGTGCAATAATTCATTTGTTTTGACAAAAGACGAATATATGCATTAGATTTGAACAAAATTAAATACAAGAAAAAAATAGCATTTATTTATGACATTTTCACAGCTTCAGCAGACCTTAGGATTCTAGGTAGTTTATTCTACCTTGGCGATAAATTGAAGCCTCAACAAATGTTCTGGTTGATTCAAGCACATTAGGGAAAACTAAAAAAACCTGCTCACCATAACTCAGTAAACACACTGCGGGGTTATCTAAACACGTCTTCTACCCAGGTCTGGAGAAGAGTAATGTCATAGAATAAAGTGATGCCATTGCTTTTTACAAAACTAAGTTACATCTTCCTGGTGTTGTTCAAGATCACACACAGCTTAAAGACGTGTCTGATGGAGCGCTGGTGTCAGAATCTGTTTTAGTGTTTGCTGCCATAAAGAAAACCAGCCATTATTCTGTCTAGAAATGATTCTGTGTGCATCTACAACCTTTTTGAAATGTGTCAACAAATCAGTAAGAGTAAAGAACCAGCTGGTCTTAACTTCCCAAACCGCCTGCTGCCATTTTACGCAGCTTTGGCATGCAAACGGACGCTGAATTTCAAAGTAGCTCTAACCGAACAGAAAAAAAAAGTTAATTAAATTTAGTGCAGTCAGCTTAAAGGTGAATGTTAAAGAAAGGGGGGAGATGGGAGAGGGGGAGCTCAGGGAGGTGGAGGAGAAGGGTGGGGAGGAGGACTCAGATAATGAAAATAGTCCCTGAACTTGATTTCCTTAATCACTGCATGTCCCTCTTTCTGTTAATTGAAGATAATTATAGGATTTTAATTTTCTTTATGTAGGTTAAAGAGGAGAGTGAGAAGTCAAAGCAGATGGAATAACTGATGCAGATGAAGACGACGAGGCTGACAGTCTATTAGTTATGATCAAAGCTGATAACACGCACAAAAAAGAAAAAAAAAACAGTTTCAACAAAATTTATAGGATGTAATCTGAAATCTAGATTGTAAAAACAGATACATTTGCATTAACAATTTGGAATATTATGTTTGAGGAATTTAAGAATCACATTTGTTTTACAGATCAGTGAACCAATATTTCCATTTTTGATTTGACCGTATAATCTAGATGGTTTCATTTTAGTTTTGAAGTTTGCAGAGATGAGATGTAAACCTTTATGAATATTAAAGTCAAAGAGATTAATTGGGTTCGTCAGGGAACATCATGTATCAGTGTGTTGGGTTTACTTTTTGGGATTTAGGATTTGTTTTACATTTATCCATAAATATCCTTATCCCATATGTAATCAAATAATTATGAAATCTTAAATCTGAGAGGTCTACAAAATAAGATTTTTTTTTATACCTAAAAATAATTAACTCCTTCATGCATGGATTATGACAACCTCACTAAGGGTTATCATTTCCTAATTGTTTTCCATCACTCTTTCAACACATAAAAAAACCCAAGTTCAAACTGTTTTAAAAAATTATTTTTAGCGATTTTGCATTAGTTGCTGTTATTTCAACTTTTAACTTCATGTTCTGTCTGTTTTTTTTGTTTTTTTTTGTTCTCTTTATAGTTGTTACATCTGGCCTGGCATTCTATTTAGCTGTGACACATCCTGGAGGGGGCATCGGCTGAGCTACTGCTGTCATCTTTTTCATGTTTTCATTTAATAGATGCTAGCTTGGCCCTATCCTAACTCTGCCTGGCTGAGCTTTTAACACAACTAACTGTATTTGCTCTTCTTTCATCCTGAAAAAAACTGACTTATCTGCTTAGCTGTGTTCCTCTCTTAGATGATGCCACTAAATGAGTTAGTACTGCTGGTACCCTTTTACTTTTCTCTCACAGAAACTTATCCTGGATCAATGCTTACATGATATTTTTGTGTCTCTGCTCTGTCTTCTCAAACCTCCAGTCAGTCGCGGCAGATGGTCAATCACACCGAGCTTGGTTCTGCTGGGGGTTTCTTCCTGTTATAGGGGATTTTCTCTCTCCACTTTCGCAACAGGCATGCTCATTATGAGGGATTGCTGCAAAGTCAACAACAATGCAAGCAACTGTTCACGGTGGTTGTGCACTTTTTCAGGAGGCATTAATGCTGCAAGTCAATGATTCGATGCAATCTGCTGCTTTTCGTTTAGATAGAAAACTTTTTTTATCCAATCTGTTTGTATGATTTCATTGAATTGACTTTGTAGAGTGCCTTGAGATAACATGTGTTGTGAATTGGTGCTATATGAATAAAATAACATTGAATTGAATGGGAAAATGCACTTATAGACAACAAATCAATTGGACAATCAAATATATTCTTTATATTAAAGATATATTCTGAACACAAAAAATAGTAAGTGGTAAATTGACCTGTACTTTTGTATAGCGCTTAACACTGCATTCAGTCATTCACCAACACGCTAACAGCTACATTCTGGCAGAAAGACAGAAACGAAGCTGCCAGACAATAGGCACCACTGGGCCCTCTGACCCTTGCCAGCAGGCAAAGTGGTTGAAGTGTCTTACAAGGACACAACGGCCGAGATGGATGGAACAGGCAACACGCTGGTTAAAGGATGAACTCCCTGGCTCCTGCACCTCTCTCACCCCGTCATAAACTATACCTGAGAAAAGTAAATACAAAATGGAGTTTTATGAATGTTCTTAATTATTCAGTCTAAATGATCAAAGCCAAAGAAACAAACAAACAAACATACTTTTATGTGGGGTTTTTTCTAAGTACATCAAAGTATACCAGACCAGAAAATTGTTCTTCAGAACCTAAAAAGCTTTATTGTAGCTGAAGGCTGAACAATGTTTCAGCTGCATGTTGATGCTTAAGGAGGATAAATGTGCAGCGTGCTTTAGCCCTATTTCAATTCTGCCTCGCTTCCTTTCATTCTTTCAGTTTTTAACCAAGGCGTGACATGTTTGAGTCAGTTTCTTAAAAATGCTCTGATTCGACTGCAGAGCAGAAACCTTAAAAGTAAATATATAATTGTTAATTAAACCTAAACTGGAAGATTTCAGAAATAGCAAGTAGTTGCAATAAACCTGTTTAAGGTTGCTGTGTGTGTTCTGTAGCAAAACGTTATTCCTTTCAAAAGCTCATATTTTCCTCGTTCATGGCTAATGACTGAACCGATGGCAAATAAAACTGCAGTTTCCACCTGTTAAATGCCAGAGATGGCTTTCCAATATGTGAAATATCTTTCTGATATGAGCAATTTTGCAGCGCTTTGGGACAAAGGGGAAGGGTAGATGAGGAAAAAACGAAGAGGTTAGAGCTTTAAAGTGTGTCTATCCAGACTGAGCGGGTTCTAATGCTTTGTTCTGCCTCCCCATTACCTCCAGAAATATAAAGAAAACATGAGTATTTGTCTTGGAAATGGACAGCAGTGTTTGTCCCGACACACTGATGGCCTTTTGTATCAGAGAAAAATGGCATAACTGTGGTCAAATGGAGCCTTTATGAAGAAGCCAGCGTCTCTTCCTCAGCGAACGGGACGTGTCAGAAAACGGGCGGCGCGTCCAGTAATTTGGGTTTATTTATGTGATGTGTGACAGCGAGGATAAAGCAGACCGCCGCATCGAAGCACTGATTGATCTTTCACAGGCAATCACCACGAGCAGCGAGCAGAAAATAGGCCGGCCGCATCCGAGGGGGCTCATCTGAGAGTGGGATTACCGCGTCACAGATGAACCTTCAACTTGTCAGAGTGTGACCCGTCTCTGAAGGTGAGAAACAACGTCACCACGCAGGATGGTCTGATGTGGACAAATTAGACAGCGAAAAACACAGAGAGCGCTGCGGGAACCGGCCTGTGCTTGTTGGAGAATATGTGTGAGCGCTGCCTAAAGTCTGTGTCCAGAAATGTTTTCCGTTGACTTTCTAAAAATCAACAGAATCTGTTGCACATGCTGGCTGATGTAGATTCAGAGTCACAACATGTTTTAAGTTATAGCAGTCATTCTTTTTACAAAAAAATACATCATTTTCATTACTGAATAAATAATGTGATCCACTTTGTGGGTCTTACCTTAAACTTATTCACATTCTACCATCCATGTTACAGACATATATATTTACTGGGATTTTATGAGCTAGATCAACACATATGCTATACTGTAAAATGGAAGGAAAAGGATACAAGTATTTTGGGGAAGTATGTTTGTACTAGCTTTACACATGTAGTTCCTCACAGTTTTGCCCATTCTTAACTAAATGCACTGTATTACTAAAAGTAGATTTTTCTCAACGATTACTGTTTTGTATCACATGTATTCTTGGGTCTAGTATCTCTCTCATCTTCCTCTTGTCTTGACAATAACTCATAGATTCTCTGTGTGGTTCCGGTCAAGTTTGCTGGCCAATCAAGCCCAGTCTCACCACAGTCATTGACCCAGTTACTGATACCTTTGGAAGTGTGGGCCAGTGCCAAGTCCCTCTGAAAAACTAAATCAGCATATTTATAACTTTTGTCAGCAGGTGGAAGCATAAAAGGACAGTGTCCCCAAATTGCACCCCAAATCATCATTTGTGGAAACTTCACTCTGGACTTCTGTGCCTCTCCACTTTTCCTGCAGACTCTGGGACGAATATTTCCAAATGATATGCCAAATTCAAAGTACTTTGGGTCACTGTGAGACAGTTCTGTTCTTCTTCTCCTTAGCCCACCATCATTTTTTAAACTTTGTCCTAGAGCAGATACATTTCAAAACGTGACGTACAATGACGTAACTGCACATCTCTCTATACACCGCATGCACATCACTCTCGCAAATAAAAACAAAGATGGCGCTGTCCAGGGTTGCCACTTTGTTAAGGCTGTTAGTAGCATCCTCCGACTCTTCCTTTCTAATGAGTGCGCTCTACACAGCGTGTGCCCTGTGTCTGATCCCCCGGCAGGATGTTTTGTTTACTTTATGTCCTAGTCTTGTGCTTAGCGCATGTCCAATGACTTTTTTTTGTCATGTTTCTTTGGGAGTGTCACAGCGCCACCAATAGGCCCTTCATACCTACTATAGTCTTATCAGTTCTGCTGTGTCTTCCCATCACATTTGTTCCTGCCACATTTGTTCTTAATTGTTTATGAAAATTTACCGTGTTCATCTCCATGTAGACAAAACATTAGTGCACCCCCCTCCTTGAGAATATTGAGAATCTCTCAAGGCTACAGCTATCCCTGTTTCTGGTTCATCCTTCTATCCTACCACAATACTTCCCATTATATATTTCAGTACTCTGTTAACAATCATCCTCAACCATCCACTCTAGCAATGTCCTTATGTGGCTTGTCCTCCTTGTGAAGGGTGTCAATGATTGTCTTCTGGATATCTGTCAAGTCAGCAGTCTTCCCCATGATTGTGTAGCCTACTGACCCAGACTGAGAGACCATTTCAAGAGTTCATTAGATAATCAGTCTGTGACACCATGAATTTCCAATATTTAACTTTTTTACAATACTAATTTCTTTTGTGACACTGAATTTTGGGTTTTTGTTATCTGTTAATCCTAATTATGAGAAAATCACAATAAATAAAGGTCAAACATTTTTCACTCTGTGTGTAATCAGACTATACAATGTAGTTTCGTGATCTGAACTGAGACAAAAAATATATATTTTTCATTTTTTTCACAATACACATTTTTTGAGAACGGACGGGCAGACAGACTGACAGACAGACAGATAGCAGATTTGTTCACCATCTCCATACAAAAGTGTCAGCGCTCTGTTATCTGCTTGTCTGCGTCCCACTTTCCATCCTACACAGGAAGACACGTGATAGGCATTTTGTTTTACTTGTTTTTCTTTTAAATACTTTTTTTTTTACAAAATGTGAAAAGAGAAAAGATGATTGAGATACATTTCTTTCTTGGTCAAGTAAACATGCAGTAGGTTTCGTGGATATTTTCAGTTTATTTCCCCTTGATAGGAACCAGAATAACCTTGTCTTGACATAATTGTTTCAAACTGTGTTAAAAAATGTCTGTGGCCTTACACACATCATAGACAGACACCCATGATTGCATCATGTTGCAACTATAGAACTTTATAGTACTGTATTTATATTCCTTTAACCTTTTTCCACTTTTGTCACATTTCAACCACAAATGTCAGTGTAGCATATTTGGATTTTATGTCATAGATCAACACAAAGTAGTGCAATATTGTGATGCTGAAGAAAAATTATGCATTGTTATCTTTTTAAATGGGGTTATGTACATGCCTTGGCTGCCTGACTGCTAATAGCCATGACCTGGGTAGTTACCATACTCTTTATTTTAAGATTATGGATGGAGCAGTGCTCCACGAGATGTTCACAGCTTTAGATATTGTGCTTTAATGTAATCCTGTTTTACGCTTCTCCAAAACCTTTTTTTTCCCTTATCTGTTTGCTTTTAGCTGACAAAAAAACAAAAAAGTTCATGAGGCATTTTTTACAAAGCCCTGTGACAGTGCATCAGATGGATATGTCGACACTGCACAAGGACATAAGCTGCTAGTCTAGTAAAAACCCTTTCAGAAAAGAGCATTGCAGAAAACTGAAACAGATCAGTGATCCTTTGAATTCAATTTGTGGTTTGAAGGAATGTCTAGAAATAAGTAATACAACTCTGGAATTTTATGAGTTATCCAAAGCTTTTAAATATATATATATATATGTATAAGAACTTTAACATATTCACACACTTTTCAGATAACAAATACCACACTCTGATTAATTAAAACTATTCTATGATTTTTCTTTTTTTATGATTACTTTTGCTGAGGCAATCTGGAATTTCTGTTCCTCTCAGTTATTTTAGGGTTCTCTGTATAATGACTTACATGAAAATGTTGCATCTCCTGCTTTAGAGACGGATACTGTGAATTTACTGTCCACTGGATATCCCTAGAATTATATTATGTGCTAATCTATTCTAGGAAAACCTAATATTTAATCCCCATTATGTCTCTCCTTTCCATCTCATTTTTTTGTTCATCCTCATCTGACCCAGGATGTTGGCCTGCAGATCAGTGTGGCAGTCTCAGATGCTGTCACCGTGATGTCATATCTTCTGATCTGTATACAGGTTGGTGTATACAGTATGTGTCTCTCATACACCCTTGCAGGGTGTGACTGGCAGCTACATCAGGACAAATCAGGGGAAGCTTAAAGAGGAGCACAACCCCTGAGGCAGATGCCAGATTGTTTTTGCTCACAGCATTGTTATACGGCTTACCTTCTGTTGCATCACTCCTGTTCTTAATGTTATTTGATTAATTCTAGTTTGTCCTCCCATTTTCAGGAAAGATCCATACCTATGCTCGAGTTCATTGTGTTCCACCTTTCAACAATCTCCTTTCCTTCAAACGGCTTTCCTGGAAGAAAAGAAACAGACAATACATTACTACACCCAGCTTTCCTTTTCCCCTATATATTGTTTTCAATAAACCTTTCAAACCTGTCCATTGTGACCTTAATTGTTGCCAGAACTACAGTTTTCCCTTACTCAAATATGACGCGTAAGGCCCCAAGTGAGCTGCAGCAGATTCTGTCTGGTTTTTGCTTTTTTTTTTTTATCCCTTCCAGTTTTATCTGCTGCTGTTTAATTGACTCACAGTGTGACGAGACGGCAGCGAGGGATGGAGCACAGAAGGAAGTGATGTTCCTAGATGTAGAAGACAGTTGTGGGAGGGCTATGATGAAAAAATAATGATGCTAGTTACATTCTATTACACAAAATATGGAAAATGGCAATGAAGTCCCCCCCCTACAACATTTCCTCCCTAATATCACCATCATCATTTGCTGCTGCCACTGCCGCAAGGAATTCTGAGATGCCGCACAGCGAGAAGCTGCTGTGGATGTGCTCTAACACACATACAAAGTTACTTTCAGGGCTATAATTTATGCTGCTTTTAATGTATTTTTCACTTCATATTTCACCTCATTATGGATTTTATTTCTCAGTTTCTGGTCTGTAGAGCTCATTAACACAGGCTTAATATAATTTTTATGCATGCATTTGAATCAACTCCTTCATTATGCACTCACCAGACACTTTATCAGTCCCACCTTCTTTATAGTCGCAACTTGGCAACACCCTCCCTCTCTTTGTTTTGAGTTTTATCTCACTTCAATTCACATGAATCCAAGAAGTGACATGTTTGGTCTCATTAAATTAATTTACCTGACTACACTATGATTGAACTAAAATGGATGCGATTGGATTTCTGTTTATATCAGTGGACTAATTTGGTTAAACATTTGTGTATAGCACTCTGAGACGGCACCTATTGTGAATTGTGGGATATAAATTAACTGAACTGAATAGATTGAATTGATTTTAAAGTAACTCAGACTGTTGCTTTGTGTCCATTCCTGGAATACATTTCAAACAAAATTGAGATTAAAACAAATGACATCCAGTATATGTAAAAAAAAAAAATCCATCCATCTCACCCTCTGTCATCCATGTTTTTTTAACTTATCTAATATAAAAAAGAGAAACACAGACAACCTCACCCTATCAACACTCTACAGCTCATTCAAGGTGGTCACAAAGCATTCCCAGGCCAGAAGAGAGATAGTCCATTTCATAAGTTCTGGATCTACCCCAGGGTCTCCTTTAAAAACACAAAAACAAAAAACAAAAAAAACATATTGATGTTTTAAAAATGGGGTGGTTAAAATTCAGACCTTAATCTATTTGAGAATCAGTGATTTCATGCCACAGGTTAATAAAGGGATTTTAGCAAAAGGACTCATGAATGACATTTTAAGGAACAGAAATAAATGAATGAATTTAATCATCTCACTGATGGAAGAGAACTACAGTATCCATTTATTGTCTTCTCTTACCCGAGGTTGGGTTGTAAAGATAAAACGGGTTCAAAGTGGGAAAACCCAGAGATCGCTCCCAATGACATTCCCCAGCTAAAACTTTTGGACATAGCTGGTGTTTCAGGCAGGTGTGGATTTTCCCTCCAGGCCTGGCTCTCAGAGATCAATACCAGGTTTAAATCTGCAAAGTGTTGTAGAGGGCTTCTAAGGCAGAGCTCAGTCACACCAAAAAAAAAAAAAAAAGCAAAGTTCAGCTGTTCAGATTGTGGATCTTCTTTCTTGGGACAAGAGCTTGGGGCAAGAGCTTGAGTCACATGCTGAGATATTGGTGATTTATTGAGCAAATAGGCTTACAGGATGACAAGAACGAGAAACACAACAAGGAAGTGACCATAACAGGGTAGAATCTAGAATGAAGACGAACAACCTGACAACATGACTGACAACATGAACTGAACTGAAAGGAGAAGAGTCGGAGGGATACAATATGGTGGTAATTAGGCACAGGTGAACCGAGTGACGCAATCAGGATGAAGGAAAGGAGGGGTAAAGAACTGGCAGGTGCTGGAATTAACAGATCATACAGGGGATAGAGAATGGACCATGCATGGGGAAGAATCATTCAAACTAAACTACAAAGTAACAATAGGACATAAGAGAAACCGCATGTAGCAGACACACAAATCTAATAACCTAATGTTGACAGGAAGTGAACAAAACATAAAGCAAGGGTCTAACATAACAACTGAACTTATATTAAAACTACTAACAGAAAGCTCAACAGGTGACAAACACAGGGATCTAGGGGTGAGAGTAACAGAAACAGACTGCAGGATCCCCAAGGAGCTAACCAAAGTAATTACACCCGTGGAGATCCTGACAGCACCAGTAAATTGATACTCACCACCGACCAGAAGGGAACATTCTAGGATTTGCTGATGAAGTGCCACCTTCACAACTAAATAAACTGTTCATCTTCTCGAACCCTTGACTAGAGGGGTGAGGGTTTGCAAGTAAGCGACACAAAGCAACCTGTTAAAGGAGAAGTTGAAGTCTGTTCTAATTTAACCTGAGTGGCAAGGAAAGTGAGATATCCTAAGCTGGCTGAGGATACACAATTCAAAACAATGTTCTTTAAAAAAAAGATTGGAGTGGAAATGTAGATTTCTCCTTCTACATTGTAGAATAAAGGCCATTGAAGGAATTGGGAGGAATTTTATGGAACAACCCCCCTATGGACAACTGTGATATAAAATCCATCAGGCAACACCTATAACTGTCATCTGTCCACAACTGATAGACCCAAATGGATAAGGAAGTACTTTATGAAATGTTTTTGGGCTCTGCAATGTAGAGTCTCATTCACAAATACCATTTTAATCTTTACTATTCTAAAGTTAATTCTTATGTAAAATATAACTTGAGTTTGGGTCCACTTCTCTGGTTTCTGAGGCATCTGTGAAAATATAAATTGTGGCTTGTTGATTTAGTATTATTTCACGTATGTGGTGGCAGCATTGTTGCAGAAAAATCTAGCAGAAAGTTCAGAATTTTGCTGCCTCCAAGACCACATCTTCCAAGTAAGGTCCATGGACATTTCACTAAGTCAATTGGAAAACCGTGTTCTACTCTCATTCAAAAGCCATGACTGAGGAAGAACTTGGTACTGCTGGTCTGTCTTTGATTTTGACCTGCACTTAACAAAGGAATGTTGGAGAATTAACACATCAAACATGATAAGACGATGAATAACTCCATGATGTACATGACATCTAAATACATGTCTTTTTTTATGAAAAACAGGGCCAATTAACATCTGGAACGCTTCATAGCTTGATGCCCTTAATGGTAGAATGTCTTCCATTATATTTTTTATAGGTAGCATTTCACAATTTCACATCCGCTATTTTCTACTCAATTTAAAATAGTTTTCAAAGCTTGCTTGTGTATATTGGTCCTTTCAGACCGTCGATATTTTGCCTCTTTTCATCCCTAATTTTATCTTGGTCGGGTCAACAGAACCTGAACATCAGTGGGTGAACAAAGCATTTAGACAGATGGCTGATATAAAACAGCACAAAACTCAGCATGCACTGAGTACGGATAGAATATCATAAAATTAACTGCTGTTAAGGTGAAGCATGATCTAATATTTTCTTTCAGAACAGTTTAAGTCACTTCAGAAACGATGGAGTCAGAGTCCACAGTCTTGAAATCAAAGCAGCAGGACGCAGCACCAAAGTCAATTTAAAACCTGCGCCAAATAAAGCAACAAGAGCACCTCGCTGCGCCTGACACAGTTTCATCGGGTTCCGGATAAAAGAAACGTTATTGATCCCTGCAGGGAGACGGTGTCAATGCAGCGGCAAAATAATAAAAGGCTGAAATTGAGTATAATTAGAAATATGCCAAATGAGAGCCCAGCTAACACTGCTGTGTCCTGGACAAAAGATGATGGAATGAATAACAAAGTGAGATGCTGATTCCCACAAAACAATTTCATTTTTGTTTGGTTAGAGCATGTAATAAATCATATTGTCTCGCTGAAGATACTCTGACCGAAATATTGGTGAAACTCAAAGCGAGAGAAAAAAAGAAAATGTATATTAAAACAGCTACAGAAAAGTGTAAAGAACATTACAAACATTGAGACATCGGCTGCCTTGAGTGTAACACTCTTGGAGGAAACGGAGGTGGAATCTGCTTTTAAATCAACAAAAGTGGGTTTGCCGATGTCACAGTGTCACACACGACATGTAGCTCTGAGATATAGCCATATTTGTATATATTGTAAACATTTTCAATAACTGAGGGAGTTCTCTTCTCTGGTTTTGTCCAATGTTTATATCCTATCTCACGTTTCTGTATCAGAAGCTGAAAAATAGCTTGCAAAGCTGATAACAGACATGGAGGGGGAAAAAACAACTCAAAGGCTCTCAAATCATTGTTCTTGGATTTGATTTGTCTCTCCACTGTTCTAGAGTCCAGTGGCTGTGTAATTTACACCACTTGGTGATGTGTGGTTTGGATGCAGGTGCTTGGCCATGGAAAGTCATTCCATGTTTGCACAGTTCTTGAGCTGATCTGAAGGTGAAGTGAAGTTTGGAGGTCTGTAGTGATTGACTGCAGAAAATTGGTGACCAGTTCTAACTATGTGCCTCAGCATTTACTGCCCCTGCTTTGTCAGTTTACATGGCCTAACATCTCGTGACTGAGTTGCTGTCGTTCCCTATTACTTCCACTTTGTCATAATACCACTGGCACTTGTTGCACAGGTGAAATCCTATCGAAGTAGCACAATGGAATTCAGTGAGCTCCTGAGAGCAATCCGGTCTTTCTGAAATGTTTGTAGAAACAGTCTGCATGCCTAGCTGTTTCATTTTATACACCTGTAGCCATGGCAGTAAGTTTCATTATTTGGATGAGTCAGCGAATAATTTCTGCAACACAGTGTAAGATGAAAATATTGAAGGCAGTCTTTTCAAGAGAAAATGTCCCAACACATTCAGATCATGTACAAGGTCACACATTGCTTGGAAGAATAACAAAAAAAACCTCAAGAGCTCCATTGCTTTACAGGGCTAAATTACCATGTTTAAATATAAAAGACAATAGCAGCAAAATTACATCTGAATGAACCACAGGACTTCTGTAACAAAATATTTGTATATATGGTCACAATATACATGTTTAGAAAACCAACATTTTTGCAGTGGTCCAGTCAAAGGTCCAGATTTGACCTTTTTCTGGTTTAGCTGGGGTTATACTCTGAGCTGAGAAGAATAGTAAAAGGTGCAAAATTACTCTGATTTATCACACAGGCAGAAAGCTGACAAAGCCAATGCTCATCAAACAAATACATCATGCATCTCATAAAAAGCAGCTGTCGACATACAAACACATGAAATTCCCTGGCCATGAACCCAGACTGTTGTAAATCACATTTGATGGGGTAGTTGAGAGTGTTTACAATAAATGCCCATTAGAAGGAATGAGTCCATGAGAAAGGAATACAAAACACTTAACACTGGCAAGAGAGGGTATGTAAGTTTATTTTATTTTAAATCCTTTTAGATATAAACCCTAATGGTAACAGACTTCAGTCTGGTAAAATTCTGAGTAGCTTTGGAGTAGTCATTAAGTCAATAATCATTTGATCAGACAGCCTAAATGATTCTTATTGATTCTAACTATTCCCTATAGTGATATGTTTGGCATGTTGTTGGAAACCAACTCAACAAACTGTTGGAAATAAATATCTTCTATAGTTATACACTGAAATTCCCATTTAAGTCCAATGTGTGAATATGTTTGCAATGAAAAATTAAATGGGAAGGCAAAATCCAACATAGACTTCACAGCAGGTTGGATGTGGAAGGACAAACGCACTGAAATAATTATTCTTAGGCAATGTGATAAAAATAGACAAACATCAAGCGTTGTCAATATTTATGGGGAAAAAAAAACATTAACAAACGGTAAATATTTAAGAACCTTATGGAAAATAAACAATTACCCTGCAGGAGGAGGAAAAAGCAATAAATGCTCCCCATCAGGTTCAATTCAGTCACCAGATCTTGGGTTTGTCTACCAGCGGATTTAATCCCATCTATTTTTTTTTTCTTTTTCAAAATGCACTTTTTTTGCTGTTGAGTTGACAAACAAAATGAAACCTGCACATGGGGAACATGAGAGCGGCGACTCACAGCTGGAAGAGAACCTCATGTTTTACAGCTGCGGGTCAAACAGCTGCGGACACCAGGGAGCTGTGCTGGAAAGGTGTGTACATGTGCGTGGGCGTGAGCGTGAGCGGGAGAGAGCTCAGGTGGTTAACACTTTCAGCTCTCATTTACTCAGCCGAGCATCATCTGTGTTTACATGTTTACTCGCAGCATTTTGCTGAAATGGATTTATCACTTCTGCTTACAGTGTTTAACAACAGTTTTCATGCAGTGTTCATTATGCATACGGTTGGAATCACTTGGTTGTAGGGCATCAGTACAACCTGGGGGTAGGTAAGTGCTAATATGCAGTAATGTTTTGCAATAATTATTTGTGCAAATCTGGTCCTATGAGGGATTTGTCCAAGGTGTACCCCACCTCTCGCCCATTGACAGCTGGAAATAGGCATCAGCACCCCTCATGACCCCACAAGGGATAGACATGTTAGACAATGGATGGATGGATGGATGGATGGATGGTCCTATGAAGATCATATTTTACCATGGAGAGGCTGTAATTCCTTTAATATAAATGCACAATTATCACACTGCAAAGTTTTGGTTGATATTTATTTCCCCTCCTGCCGGTTCTAGTTAGGGCATTCTGGGATGGAGAGGTCATTCATTCCAGCTGTGCTGTTGCCACGACAACCTCTCCGTGTCCTGCTGTGTGTTGTCTCAGTATGTACTGATACATCAATCTGTCTTCCTTTCCTTATAATGATCATATTAATAAACCATGAGCTTTGTCTCTGGCGCATAAGATACCCTGAGTTGTCAAAGTGTGGCAAGAGAAAAGTAAACACGGACATCAAAGTAGAAAAGAATGAGACGGCAGTAGAAGATCAAAGGAAAGACACAGTGGGTAAAATTAATATATTTGTAAAAATAATAGGATAAAAGGCATCACATAAAAGCAGGTCGGTAAAAATAGTTTTGAAGAGGAGATTGAACTGAGGACGTTCCCCCTCTCTCTCTTGTTTTTTAGCTTTTTCAGCATCTCCAAACGTTTTTTCATCTACCTATTGCTGCAGTGAAAAAGTTTTGCTCGGGTTTTAATTATGCAAAGGAGGCTGCAGAGCAGGACTTGACGTGTTTCATCGTTGTCACCAATTAAGCAGCAACACCCAGTCATGGAACAAGAAGGAAGTCCACGAGGCGGATGAGAAGGAATAAAGAGAAAGTTTTAACAATGAGAGAAATTACTTCTAAAAAAAAATAAAAAATAAAATGTATGCTTGAGTCATGTTCTTTATTTACATGCAAATATAGATTATACTTTTAAGGACTTTTTTAGACATTTAATGGAAAAGACCTGACATTTGTCTGAAAAGGAAAGCTAGCATTTAGGCATGTGCATGATCAGTCAACTTCTACAATTAAATATGGAGCTCCACAGGTTTCAGCATAGGGATTAGTCATTTTTACTTCCACCTGACAATATATATATGTTTATTTTCAATTATGATGAATAGGATAAGAAAGATATGATAAGTAATAACTTTATTGTCCCACACAGACAGAGCTACACCCTAAATCAGTAATGGAAAACAATGCACAGAATGAACTTATCAAACGTCAACAGAGATGTGTTGTACAGTTATTGATAATATGGGATATTCAGAAAAAAAATAAAATATTCAAGTTAAACAAATGATATACAGCAGCTGATGTACACTCTATGTACACAAACAAGCATGGACATTTGTAGAACTTGAACTCAGAAACAGGATTAAGGAGTGCACTCCATTAGACAGACTCGATCACCCATAAAAGGAAACAAAGCCCTAAAGGGAGCAAAGACATTGGGGAATTTAAAGGTGCCTTTTGGTTTAATTTTATTTGTATGCCAATATCTGTTATTATCTGTTATGTCGACAAGTTTTCTACTAAAGTACAGTTCATATTTGCAACTCTTTCGTGTTTGTGTTTTTATTGTGGCTGTTTGAGTTAATTAAGTCGGGCTCTGTTCGGACCTAACTTAATAATATATTTGATAAATCAAAGGTGGGTTACACTAAGTTCATATTTTTTTGTCCGACTGAACTTATCAACTACACGCATTTTAGGAGTGTTGTTAATTACCCCCTTGAAAAGTAAAGAGTAAAGACTATGTGCTCCAGATGACCAAATACTGTAGTACACCTTGCAACCAATATGTGGGGTTACTCATAACACTGAATAAAACATGGAATCAGGAAAAAACAATAAATAAAATACATATGCTTGTAGTAAAAAGTGACAAACATAAAGGCTTTAAACAGACTAACAACTTATGCCTTTCTTCCGGAGGAAAAAAAAACACTTCTTAAAGTGTTTCCATTTGGACAACATGTTAAATTTTAATTTTCAGATTTCACAAATCTTCATACTTTCCTGAAATACAGTAGCCCACTGCATTTGCCAACCAGTGCAAAACCAAAAGCACAGCGCCTGCTCATGACATCATGCTGTCAGACGACTTCACTTCCCACTGAGACACAGCTGTCCTGCCTCAGAAAGTGTACTTCCCTAATAAAGAGCATCAAATTAAAACAGGAAACCAATATGGTCAACATGTTTATGTAGAAAGGGACTACTGGTGTGGGGCGCACCATCACTGTTACTCACATGAAAGTATCTGCTATGGGTTTAAACTAGATCCCACAAACTGCCACATTATTAAGCCTAGCAAGTGCTTGTGACATCATTGTACAGTTAGAGTAATAGACGAGGAAAGGAGAGGAGCTTCTGGGAGTTCTTGGGATGATAACTGAGAAGAAAGTCTCAGATTCTGTTGATCAAATCAAAAAAGAAAACAGAGTGAATGTTAAAAGGTAGAAATAAGCCAAGGACTCGAAGAGAACTCACATATTTATAAGGAGAACATGTGAATTCGAAAATAAGACCTTGCTGTAAACCAAAAGTGCTAACAATTGTGCAGCGTGGCTTCAAAGCCTATGGCCAAATCAAGACAGAAATGGTTTACCAGTATCAATTTTCTGTAGTTCTGTCAGTCCAAGACCTAAATGCAATGTGTGGGTAGAGCTGAGAAGAAGATACAATAAAGATGGTCACAGGACACAGGAATCTGAACAATGTAGAGATATACTGCAAACAGGAATGTCCAGTTACTCTGTAGACACCGTTGTTAGTAATGTTATGAAAAATAAATGCAATAAGGACATTGGTCTGCGTAATTAAATGCACTTGTCAGTTTAGATGTTCCAAAAACAGAGATAATATGACAAAAATTACAAATTATCTTTACAGGCATATAGTGAGAATAAATCAATTTCTTACATTGTATTGGTGTCGCCGGAGAAGCTTACATCTTTAGTCCATATTCTTTTGATTGTAACTCCACTAGGGTTTTCAAAATAATCAATACTTTTATATAATCAATACTAAACAATGTAATCATTTAACATACTTATTTGCCCCCAAAAACAGCAACAACAAAAAAAACATACTGACCTATTACTATTTCTCTAAGATGACGCACAAATCCACACAGCAGCCATGTCTGAGAATCAAAAGAGTGAGCTGCTACTGGAAGTTTAAAACCCCAATACCATACTTTGCAATATTCTCAAGCTGAAAAGGGAAAAGCTTGGTGTGGAGGTATTTTTGCCTTTGTGGTAAACTAACAGGAAATGTCAAAAGATGCTGGCATGAATTTAGCAGTGCTGACATGTTGACAGTTGGTCACACTTATAAATGAATGTTTCCCATAAAGTCATTTCCCTGCTCTGAATACATTTTGATCCGTAAACAGAGGTCCATATTTTGCAGATCTTAGAAACATCCCTGATATGAAAATAGAGTTAAAACAAGAGGGCATATTTTCATGTATACCAAATGTGATCCTGAGCATATAAAATGTTAAGGAGAACAAATTCATCACATATACATGTATATTAAAGATGCTGGTGAATCCAGTAAATATATATGAAACCCTACAGCTGACATTTGCACTAATGCATGTAAATTCAGCCAAGCTTGGATTTGCAGATACAATATATATAAAACTAGAATAAGCATCAGAATTTGAAGCCTCCAAGGTTATATAAACAGGATAAGAAGGCATACAGTAGTATAGTGTGACATAAGTTGTGGGAACAGCTGCATCATTTCCTCTGAGTCAAAATTAGACCTGAAGTGTGGAAGGACGAGGCACCCCACTCTGCAAACCAACTCTCACAAACTCTAACTCTGCTCTGTGTATTGATCAAAAGCACATGCACTCTAGGAACATTGATTTGCACTACATATCCATCAGCTAACTCCCCCCAACCCCTCCATATTCAAACCTTATGTGGCTTTTAAGTGTCAGTTTAAGACACGGCTGGATAAAAAGTATGTGAGCTCAATGCAGCAGCAGGTAATTACCACTTCTCCATTGATAACGTTTCTAATAGACTTCCAACCAGCTATTTACATTAAGAAGGTGGTCCTCTCACCGTAGTGACTGTCATGGAATATATGTGTGGTGAGCTACATTAAAATCAATACAGCCATTTAAAGAGCATTATCATTAAGAGGCGATTGTGTGTTAAGTCTGACTGTATTGTGAAGGCTGGAGGAGGCAACATTCGACAGCAGTATGAGGCCTTAAACCAACATCATTTACTGCATGACTGCACCATCACTTCGTCCGACACACACATGCACTCTCTTTCTTTCTTTCTTTCTTTCTTTCTTTCTCTCTCTATCTCTCTCTCTCTCTCTCTTCATTTTTTACATCCCTATAGTTCACTTTAAGCTCGCTTTATAGGTCTCTCAAAGTCGACCCTCTAAAAGAGAGTGCAGCTGGGAAAAGCAAATATACGATTAATCATACAGTCAGAAGATCACGAACACCTGTGCAATCTACAGAGCTGCTACGCCAGGGGAGATGCAGGTTCCAGTGTATTTACTTAGTTCCTGCATCTTAAAGTTTTCTTTTCAACCAACTCAGTGGTGCTGAAAGGCAAGTCCCAAAGGTCACTGTGAGCCAAAATGGTTAGATGCCGCTTCAAACTAAAATGTATCTCAGATGTCACAGATGCATTCGCTCCTTTGGTGTCTCATGTCTGAAAGCTGCCACTTTCCAAAAAAAATAAATAAATAAATAAAAAAATCCAACAGTTGTTAATGTTTTGTACTTTAAGCCTGTCTAGGAAAATTTCATTTAAACCAGGCATCAAATGCTGTGAGTAGTGAGTGGGCGAGTTAGGAGGTAGTCAGGAACACTGAAGATTCAGAATCAGCTTCAGGATCAGAAGCGTTATGGCCTGTCTTCATTCCTAGTGTCTGATCCTATCATTTTGTAAGAGTTGTGCTAGCATCTTCTCGTTCATCACTACAGCTTAACATGTTTTAAAAGCATTTTTACAGGTTTTGGCCTTGGGTGTGATGTAACTGTGTGCCTACTGTGTAGCATCTTTGTTGTAAGGTGCTTAGTGCTTATTGAGCAGTGCGAGGGCTTAGGAGAGAGTTAAAGGATGTGAAAAATGTGAGTGAAAACCCTGTTTAATGACTGATAAAAGCACAGCAACATCACAATTACCTTTGCAATGCAGATTTTTCTGATCTGCTGCCATCTAGCCATATTCTGAAAAATCATCTTCGTTTAGTCTAAACCTGAGTAGCTACCTTTTTCCTTTAACCTATGATGAATTGTGTGAAATGTATTTGTAACCTCCAGATTAGTGTTCTGACTACCAAATATATGGTCCGCAGTAGAGGATATAAGCATTAAAACATGTTGGAATATCCACATTTACACTTCACATTGTTTAATATTATCAAAACTGTACCCTCATTTCTTTGATGATAAGAATGACTGGAACAAAGTATGTCCAATTATGTATGCCAGCAAATTGTTGCTTCATCTTCTCCACTGCTACAGCTGACAAATAAAGGAAATGCTTTGAAAGGCTTACAACCATTTTCTGTGTTTAAGATGATGCTTATCTCTAGCAGCAAATGGGCAAAAAGCAAATAACACAGTGAGCACATTTTCCATTGCAGGGTCAATAAGGTTAAACAGAGAAATGATTTTGTACATCAGTCAATCCAGAAGCTAAATATGTAGTGAACCAGTGTGGACTTCCATCAGTTAGTCCTCTTCCAATATATACTTTTTGATTGTGTCTGTGTACCGTATTTTTCGGACTATAAGTCACACTTTTTATCGTAATTTGGTTGATCCTCTTACTTATATTCGGGAGTGACTTATATATCAAATTTAAATGGTAATTCATCTTGACCAACAGGAACCAAGGAGTAAACATTACTGTATATTGCCACAAGATGGCTCGCTAGGCTTGTGAAATCTTTTCTGCTCCTGTACCACTAAAAATAGGTTGACCAGACGTCCACGACTTCCAGGGACTGTCACTGTTTTTGATGACCTGTGCCCGGGAAAAGCTGTACCTGGAAATGTCCCCCATTTCAGTGTATCATGATGGAGTAAAAAGGTTTAGCGCAACAAGAGGTATTTACCCCACTTTCCCGAGGTAGTAGAAGAGCTGAGCCAAACGCGGCATCCCCACCCCATCGGCGGTACAGGTCATGCAAAACAAACCAACCCCCAGACAGAAACTATCAACAAAATCAGAGATGTCCCCAGTTTTAATTAGAGAAATCTGGTCAGCTTAACTTAAAAATGTATTGAAACATTAACTTATAGACAACAAAGCCTAAACACATGTCTGTATGTTGTTTCGCTGTTTCGGTATGCATTCATGCAGCAGAGCGTTGCGTGGTGCAGCTCAAAGGACCTTGACCGTGACAGAACCCTGTTATTGGACCATCAGTGAGCTTACAGGTAGCTTACAGATCTGTTGTTCGGGCTGGTTAAAACTTGGCTGATGCACGTGAGCTTTATGTTGCTTTGACAAATCTGTGTCGTATTGTTAGCTTAGTACATAGCACCGTTACACTCACAGTCTAATTTAGGCATAATTTTGACAACCTTCCACGTAACGCGCCCTTATGGTTGGATGTGCTAATTTACCCCTTTCATCCTCCCAGGTATGTCCCATGTTATTCAGCCAGTTTTGGATGCAGCTGTGTATTTTAATAAGTTGGTTTACCAGAATAAATGTCAGTTTTCAGTCTTGGATTGTGTGAAATAAATGTCGAAATAAATGCGCGTATTCCGGTGCAACATATAGTCCAATGTGAAATTTTTTTTCCTCTTTATGACACATTTTTTGACTGATGTAAGTTATATTCCGGAGTGAATTATAGTCGGAAAAATATGGTATGTACGGTATATCTTTAAGCAATAGTTTGCAAGACAAATTTCAGCCTTGTTTTGACAATAAGGGAATATTATATTGTATTGTAGTAGAGGGATATCCAGGACAGACAATCCATGCAAACACACACACACACACACACCCAAGGTCAAATTTGTAAAGTCCAATTTGCAAAAAGAAATGTTTTTTGATAGTGGGACGAAAACCTAAATAACCACCAACATAATCTGCACATAATTTAGTCAGAGTAGAATTAGATCTGAAAATCATAAAGTTAAAAGCAAATGCTGGAATATTGTCAAAGTAGACATTTTATAAATGTTAGGTTTATTCATAATCTGAGTTATTTTTTATTTTTTATTTTTTTGGTGGTTGTATGGGGCATTGATAGGTCAGAAAAAGCAACACAAATCAAAGGACATGCAAATAACATAACCCATCTCATTCAAATATCCTATCAATCACAGCAAAGAGCTTAGATTAAATGTCATATTGAAATTAATGTTGCATTTTTGTGATTAGAATACATATTCTTATCTGAGTAAATGCAAATACCACGTAGATCCTAATACCTGTTATTTTTACTTTAAGCAGAAAAAATATGCAGTTATTTTAAAATACAATAATCAGATCAAGGAAAGATCACCTTTACAGACAGAAATAAAGCAGTAATATGGATTAGGGATTAACCAAATGGTTGTATTTCTTAAAATTTGTGTTTTTGTAGTATTCTTCCCGCTACAGTATGTGTGTGCTTCTTAGTTGTGTTGTGGCAGCACAGCCTCAATCTGACCTGTCAGTGTGATCTATGTTCAGGAGTATCAGAAAGGCTCAGCTGCAGGACTGATGCAGAGCCCCATAGCAACCCCTCCTTCCCCTCAGCCCTTCACCTACCTCTCTGTCTCATTTGACACTGAATTAAGTCCCACCTGAGCTGCCGTCACTCCCATCATGAATCAGCCTGCCACCTGAGTCCTACCTTCGCACACTTACCTCACAGCATGATCACAGGTCGTTTTCACTTCGTCTACAGTGAAAAACAAACATACCAGCATTACACGCAGATCCACAATGGTGATGAAGAGAAACGATCACAAATCAAATTTTGTTTCCGAGCTTCTTCTGCAACTCTGTGACTAAAATTGTTTTAAAAATGTCTGTTCTGTGTGATGGGAAATGCGTATATAACTGTAATTGATGATGGGGGTTTTCATGACAATATTGCCTTGGAACACCCTTTATTCTTCCTTTGCTTTTAATGGGAAAACGAATAGCCAGGATATTCAAATCAGATGCTGATATTACCTAATCATCATCAGCTAAACTACCTGTATAAAAGCAGGAGTGTCTGGAAAGGGTTATAAAGACATTTAAAAACTATTTCAAGAACAAGCATTTGAGGTAGCTGCTAATGTTTCACAATTTGGAGGTAAATTCAGCCCTCTGTTTAACTTTGGATTGCTCTGAGAAATGTGAATCCATCTCAGACTCTACAGCCCAATGTAAAGTTCATTGAAGTAAAATTGGAAAAATGATTAAGTATGGCTGATTTGTAATGGACAGAAGAAAAAGCTACTTCTCTTAAAGATTTTTGAATGGATCTTTTCTTGAATGGGTGAAAAGAATACTGGAGCAAGGTGATCTGAGTAGATAAAACTGAAATAGAGATTTTTATATAAAATGAACAGCTCCATATTTGGAGAAAAAAAAACAGATGCCATTGCAAACACCTCCTACCAGCTGTTAAGCTCATCATTGGAGGACCAATAATCTTTAGCAGCAACAGGATCATGGTTTAGTTGCCATGTTTTGATGTCTATGGGAACTTTTTTCCATAGTCATAGTCAATAATCAATAATCGGGCCCATTTTCTTAAATGGGCCCAAATTTTGGGGATTTCCTGTCCCTGGGAAGGTTTATAATACATTCTGGTCATGTCCAGCACTTTTGAAAGAGTACCAGGTTAATTTTAAGTTCAAGAAAACTATTTTTCATGGTAAATGTAACTCAAAACAGAGCCACAGGGCTGGAGGTTCGGGGTGGTATGGGGTGTCTGTGGGCAGCTCTTTGGTCTTAGCCATGTTGATAATAGAATCACATCTATCCTTGGGGGGTCACGAGGGGTGCTGGTGTCTATCTCCAAGTGTCAATGGGCGAGAGGCGGGGTACACCCTGGACAGGTCACCAGTCTATCACATCAACCTAAAACAGGTCTTTCTAATTTAGAATAATAAGTAGAGTGGAGGTGGACTTTTTAGAGGTGGACTAACAGGTCTTTGAGGGCCAGAATTTTTGCTGATTGGCAGGTGTTCAAATAATTATTTGCAGCAGTAACAAATAAGTAAAAAATAAATTATTAAAAAATCATAAATTGTGATTTCTGGATTTTTTTATTTTTTTAGATTGTGTCTCTCACAGTGGACATGCACGTAAAATCAAAATTTCAGGCCCCTCCATAATTTCTAAGTATACTGCAAAAAGAGAACTGAAAATAAGTCAAATTTTCTTAAAATGAACGTATATGCCCTTGATTTGAGCAGGTAAATAAGATTATCTGCCAATGGAATGAGTATTTTTACCCCTAAAATAAGATAACTAGATATTCTGCACTTGATATGAGATGATGGAGATGAATTGTTCCTATTTTAAGTGCAAAAATCTTATTCCATTGGCAAATAGTCCTATTTACCTGCTAAAATCAAGGAAAAATACTTTCATTTCAAGAAGAATTTTCTTATTTTTATTCTATTTTTCCAGTGTGGGAGAAGTTGTAAAGTCACAGGGTGTTCAAATACTTATTTTCCTCACTGTAGACATACTTCTATACAGTTTAACCCTTTAATTAGCCTTGGCTGCCACTAAATATAGGAAGTATATGTAAATACTATGTAAAATGTTCTTGCTTAAATATATTAAACTATTTTAACTCAGTAACTGGTCAAATTGACCTCATACAAAGAAAACAAAACCAGCCAACGAATAGAAATAATAGCTGTCTTAATGCCAAGAAGAACCCCACAGATTTATTTTCTCAAGTGGAGCGTTACTGCTTTCGTTACAGTGCTCCACTTGATATAAATGCAAAAAACATTATTGGATATTGTTTTGGGATTATTTCAAATTAATCAAAATCAAAATTAATCAAATGGAAAGTCAAAAAAGAAAGAATGGAAGAGAAAGACATGAGGCAAAACATTAAAAGGTCATAAAAACAGAACAGACGAAAAGAGAGCGTGAAATAACATCTTCGGAGTTTGCTTCTGCACCTGCAGAAAGAGATGTATAAAGAACAGCAAAACTGACCAAAAGAGTATCATGGGTACAAACAGCCAACGCCTTGATAACATCACTCAAAAAATACATAGTATTATTTAACACAAGATGTATTTCTACGCAACATTTATTTGTATGACTGGTGAAAATCTTACATGTTTTTAAGTTGATGTCTCTGAAAATATATTGCTCATAACTATCCTAGCTAAAACTGGGCTAAATTTGGGTAAGAGTTAAGGTTTAGCAGACATATTGACCTGGTTTTGAATAGTAGATGTCAGAAGGCAGAAGTGTTCAAACGGTGCAAAGATTGTTTTTTACCTTTCCATCCCTGAATTTACAAATCAGTCATGGTTGGAAAGCATTAGCTGAACATGGATCAACTAATGATTTCTATGATAAATAATAGATAGTGTGTTGTTTAGGGTCCTGCATAGAAGTGGACCAAAGAGCAAGATGGACATCAGGAGATGGAGAGACATGCTTTGGGCTACTTTTCTTCTGAGAAACTTACAATTGGCACATTACAACTATCTAGACATTGTTTCAGACTATATAGACCCTTTTATCAATTCCAAATTCCCTGATAAATGTGACTTCTTTCAGCTGGATAATGTGTCCTGCCCAAAGGAGAAATTGGATAGGTATAATTTAAACAGCATAACAAGTTTGATGGATTATTTGATCTCCAAATTCCCTGGATCTCAATCTGGTGGGATGAGGAGACAGTGTATAAAGCAATATCAATGTATACTCTCCCATACCTTTAAGGGGCTGAGGATGTTTATCCTTACATGACTCTGCATTAAATAAAGACAAAATATTTAACAAAGATAAATATATACAACTAGACTTTGGCAAAACTTATTATAGGTAAAAAGCCAAAACTGCTATTCAATAAAATAAGACAATTCAAAAACAAAAGTATTTCTGTGTTGAGAAGCTCACAAAATGGATTAAAAAACTTCCTCCTCTGCAACTTATCAAGTGGCAACTAAAGAAATAAGAAATGACTGCAAGATTCTAACAAAGAGCAAAGGAAAACAGGAGTCTTCCTAATGAGAGAAGATAATGAGACAATGCAGATGATTAATTAGTTACATAGGAAAAGGTGCTATGAGAGAACAAAAAGTAAAACTAATGAAAAGAAAACAAAATCACAGAATATCAAACAAAAGTAATTAAAACTAAAATGCTAAACCATGGGTAAGAAGACCAAGATGATAACCAGAAGTTTAACAAAATGCATACCACAAAACTATGTAAATGTACTTGATGTGCGGCACAGTTTTGATTTGGATATTTGCGAAGACATATTGTGATAAACATGAACAAAAGTTTAGAAGGTCACACCAAAAACTGGTTTGTCATAATCAGGGCACCACCTCATTATCGTCAGGCCTTCCATGGTACAACCCATCAGCAGCTGTCGGAACATGCTCGGGATCTCGTTAAACCTAGAGTCCGAGGCTTCATTCATTACCTAATTGGTTGCCAGGAACCTGGCTCCATGAAGCGGGGACATGATCTCTGCCGCCTCGTCCTGCGGCGTGGGCTGTCGGTTCATCCACGGCTCTGTGTGTCAAAGTGTCACAAACAATGGCTCCTCTGTGTCCCTCTCTCATTGTGCAGCAGGCAATTATCAGTGTAAACCAGGGCCGATTATTTCAGTCTGCTCCCGGAGTTGTGCTCTAAATATTGTCCCTGTTTGGCCTTTAGTGGCAAAAAACCCGCCTGTTAACTGTTAATAAGGTAATTAGAACCGTGCAACCAGTCAGATTTGATCCACATTAAAGAAAGAGCTGCAACCTTTACTCACATAGTGTAAAATCAGGCAGCAAAACAGCTGCAGCTTATTACAAGGGTAAATACAGCCACTGATTGATGAACAACTCCTTACAAAAAGTAATTCTGGCCAATAAGAGCGCACCCTCGCCACAGGAATGGCATGGAAACACACAAACTGATGGTAATGCAACTACTTGGAGACTCAGGAATTTGAGGTGAGTGAGTTACTCCTCCACATCAGTTTGGAAAATATAGGGAAAATATTCATACCAAGAGCTTTAAGAAAAAGCTACAAAGACAGCCTGCACAGATGACTCTGAGGGTAATCTAAGATAATTATTTCATAACTAGATACGGGTGGTGTGTTACAACCTGGCTCAAAGACCATAACAAAATGGGGAAACAAACAATGTATAAACATTTTGAAGCAGAAATATCATAAATTTAAAACTGATTTTTAAGAATTCCACATAACACAGGCAAAAAGACTAGTTTGTGCTAAAAGGATTTATACATTAAATCGGTGTCAAATCTGAAACAGGATCTGTCACAGAAAATATTTTAAAGTCACCAAGGCTTGGGTCTCCTCCGATGTTTAGTATAATTCCCCCACCCCTTAACCTGGGTCGCTACATCCTTTCCTATTTTGTGGTTCTGTTTCCACAGACCTGGCTTATGCAACTTATGTCACCAAGATTCAAAGGAGTGCCAATTATGCATCTGTCGATAGCATTCCTGGAAATGCTATGCTAATTTATCTATCTATTTCCTCTAGCCAAGGAAAATAATCCTGAAATGCGACGCCATGCCAATCTTTGATCAATGGACATTTGCTTACATTTTTAAATAAACCCATTGGAAACATGAGTCACATTTTAAATCAGAACTCCTTTTTAACAGTATCTGCATGAATGCAATTACTTAAAGAGCCACTAATTGTCATGTTTGTAGCAATGAGGACCAAAGCCCAGTGAGGCATACAGGCATGGAGACTGGAAGCAGATGTATTAATAATAAAGGACTTACAAAATCTAAGAAACCAGCACAAGGGAAACTGGTGGACATGAAACTGCTGCTGGGAGGAACCCTGAGTAGAGGAAAACAGATAATGGAGAATACAGGAATCTGGTGAGGAGGAGAGCAACCTAACCTGCTTTTAAACCACTGGTAAGGTGGCATGACAGGCTGGTGTGACAATTCAGCTGTGGAAAACCCGATGGGAGGTTGACTATTAAACAAGGGAATAAAAACAGAGGGAATACATCAAGACACAGAGACATCTTACAAACCAAAAGCTAAAGTCTAATCTAAACCTATTCGCAGAGAAGAGAAAATATGAAGGAACTAAGAATCTCAACAAACATCATCTGGTATTTTATTTTTCCTCTATTCTCTTTGTGTCACATTTTCTCCCTTTTAACATTTTGCCTCACCTTTCTCCCTTCCTATTTTTTTCTCATTTAACTTCCCATTCCTGTGTCCACTGAATTTGAAATAATTCCAAAATAATATAAAAACATTTTTTTTAGCATGAGTATCAAATGGAGCACCACAGCGGAAGCAGCAACACTCCACTTGTGAAAGTATATGCACTGGGCTCGCTCTGGCATTAAGAAAGCAATTCTGAATGCTACGCTGCCAGACAGAACACGTAAAAAAAAGGAAAAAGCAACAAAGGATCTTAGCAAAAAGGAATGAACCTGTATGACACGTCATTAATGATTATTGATGGCTTTTTGTACACAAATCCAAAACCAAACGACAAAATAAAACACATCGTACACATGTGTCAGCAGGTGGTGACAACATTAAATACATCAAACTTCTAAAAAAAGATCCTGAGCATAGCTAGAGCAGTGCAAGACTGTAGGTTCCTGTATTGCTATGTAAACGACCATGTTTTATATTTAGCAAAGGTTTTGACTCCTTTTGCGTCTCTTTCAGAAACACAAACAGATATTAATCTAGGGATTTTTTCTGCTGTTGCCATAAACTTTTGGAGACTGATGTGAACACTCTTAATTTCTACTCTTTACAACAGGTTCTACTGCGCAACCCTGAACTTAAATCAGGCAGCAGCCCTCCCCATCTGTAGTTAGAGAAGATTTTTTTCCAATCTGCAAATGAATCACAGAAAGCTAGAGCTGGCTGGGTTATTGTTGTTGTAGGCTCCTATGTGATCCATAATCTTAAACAAACCCAGGCTTGGAAAAAGAAAGTAAAAAAAAAAAAAATGAAAATGGAAAAAAGCTGAGTAAGTCCACCACTCTAGAGCAAATAAACTTTATTTATTTCCTTCTTAATTGATTCCTTATGGGAAGTACTCTTTTTTTCAATTCTAATATTTGCCTTTCTAAGTCTGCATGATATTTTTCACCATGAATTATTTTAGGGGTAACTGTATTCAACACAACTTCTGCCTCTCTCATGTGAAGTTCCCCAGTGTATTATTCTGATTATATATTAATACTCATGTGCTTTCAAGTTAGTATGAGAGTTAATATGTTTCCATTATTTAATTTTTCCTATGAATGTTTAAAGACTTTTTCATAAAAGTTTCATTTTTTCTTTCTTTTATTTTGTTTTGAGATATTCCCTTGTTTGATTCCCACAGACGGCCACTTGGGGTCCCTCAGCCATGTCCTTAGCCCAAGTATGCTCTCAGGGCATCAAACAGTGGCAGCCCACTGCTTCCTAAAAGAGATGGGTTAAATGCAGAAATCAAATTAAATTATTGTTTTTACAATGGCAAAAAAACCCACAATTAGTATTATTTGGGATACTAATTTTGTTTTATATATGCGTAATTAACTGTGTTAACATAATGGGGTTGCAGCTTTGACCACAGAAACAGAGCTTTGTCACAATTGTACATTTAATTGATCAAATCCATGTGATTGTTTACCAGTGATGCAAATTTTGCACTCCAGTACCCTCTGATCCCCAGTTTAGAGCTCAAGACCATTTAGATGACTGAAAAAAAAAAATTAAAATCAACATTTATCTCTCAATAATTGACAGCATGATTGTGTCTTTAAAGTTTCTCCTAGCTAGGAGATCAGATACTTTAAGGGATGAGCGGCTTTATCCTGAGCTGTAAACTGACCATAACACTCACACACTCAAGAGCCTTGCACTGTGACCATTGGCGTCCATCTTCTCCAGTCGTCCAGCCGCAGGCCTGCAGAGAGGGACGTCCTTTTGACAGCAAAGGTTAAAAATTCTGCACTCGCTCTGCGGGACCCGTCTCTCCACTGACGCTATGATTTAATCAAGTGGAAGGAAAGGTGAGGCTCAGCTCTGCGCTCAAATGGAAGAACCTGACCAGATCATGCAGAGGGTAAAAAAAAAGAAAACAGAAGGTTAGGGGGGGGGGTGGACAGATATGGAGGAAGGGATAAGGAAATAATGTGCTGGATTTAGAGGAAGACAGATTAAACACGATTACTGTTAAACACGTTTCTTTGTAGATTAGTCAGTTGCATTAATAAACAAGGGAATTTTAAGGTCCCTGTCAAATAAATATATAGATAAATAAATATTTGATATTCAGAGTGTTGTATCAAAGCTTAAGGGGAGTGGTGGTATGGTGGTTAGAGTAGGACAGTTGTATCCTGGGAGGGCTGCGGGTTACCTGGTTCAAATTCCACAGACTGCCACTCTGAGTCCATGAGCAAGACCCATAGCACCAGAATGCTCCCCTTACACTGCACAGTGGAAGCACACTGCTCCCTAAAGGATGGGTTAAAAGCAGAGAAAACCTTAATTGGAATGTACAAAAGTTGCAATCAAAAATAAAAGAGGATGAATCCAATTGGAGGAAAAGGTGTGATATAAATATAATGCAAAAGGAACAGAGATAACCACAGTCTTGAGAGGTCTGTGAAGCAAAGCTATTTTATAATCTTGGACAGTGGCCTTCATGCCTCCCTCTCCATTATGGAGATGCTGATTTTCAGTTGGACTGTCATCTAAAACCTGCCATTCCTAAAACCTGGTGGAAAGACAGTTGTTCTCACTATTGTGGATTGGATGTGATATATTTGACATTCATTTTCACAATCCTGTGGAATCACCATGTCCATTTGGTTTGACAGATTTGAGAAATACCGTGGGCTCAAAAGGTACTGTATATATAGCAGCTACGGAAAGTCAAGGGCACAGTGGAAGCATTGTTCACTGGACCACTTGAAGATCGTACTCTCGTACTAGAAGATCGGGTCTGACAGAATTCAGGACCATCCTCTGAGAGCTTTATCCTAAGTTGAGTTCAAATGTTTTTAACCTTCCAATTTCATGTCCCTCTGCTTGAGAATAAACAATTAAAGTGCAACTGCTCACATGCAGGGACAAGAGTACATGCAAGAATCAAGGAGGAAAAACCAAATACACATAAAAACCATTCATGATACTGTTCCCAGAGCACAGTTTAACATTAATCTTATTAATCAAATTCAGTTTATTTATATAGTGTCAATTTACAACCCATGTTATCTATAGGCGCTTTATAAAGTAAATTCTATAGAATCTATAAAAGCAGAGCTGACTGCTTGATGGTCAGAGTGTGTATTTATGTTATGTGAATCCAGTTCTTTAACTTGTCCTCAATCGACTGCTATTCGGAGAACATTGCACATGTCTAATGATGTAAAGAGCTGCAGTTTAGCTCATCTACAGCCAGGGCACAGACAAGCTTCTAAACTGCACTGCGTCTGTATACGTGAGGGGGTGTTATTTAAAATGGTCCAGTCTTGGCACTGACCCAAGCAGAACCGGCTGCAGATGGTGACAGCTGACATTACTCTCTCCTGTTGCTGAACAAAGTATTGGCAGACAGAGACTGTCCTCTGTGCCAAACTGAGATTAAAGCTTGTGAAGATCATAACCTGTATGATGTGCAATGACCTGCTATGATATCGCTGATACGTTTGATTTTCTGAAATTAAAAGAAAATAGCCACAACCTTGAGATTATAAATTGCATCTTGAAAGTGCAAACTGACACTATTTGGACACTGTGGTAAGTACTTTTTACTGCTTTTCTTACTGCTCAGACTAATTGGTCTGTTTATTTTCATGTTGAGAATAGAGTGAATACATATATAAATGTAATTGCCTTTTGGTAATAATATATTAATCACTGACCTCTGAATATTCTGATTCTGCCCCTGTCACGATCCCAAGGCAGTTCTGATTATTTATGAGTTTAATCCTTGGGATCGTGCACATGTTCTGTTATTGGGTTTGTTTCCATTCACTGTTGTTCACGCCTCTTCCTGAGTTACCTTCCAGCCGTTTCTGTTACCTTTGATTACTACACACCTGTGTCCTGTTTAGTTCAATTATCTCCTGTGTATTTAAGTTCCGGGTTTCTGTTCAGTCTTCCCTGGATCCTTAGTCTGTAACCATCCAAGTCAGTCAGGTCACTCTTGTTGGTGTTCGGTCCCAATCTGTGGCCTGCCTTTGTTACATACCTGATGTGTTATTATTATTATTTTTATTTATTTATTATTATTATTTCTTCAGAAAACTACTGAAGGACTTCCGAGGACTTCGTTCAGTTGACATAACGATCCATTTAAGAGAGACTAAGGGCAGTTTGTTGGTAGATTTTACCTCAAAAATTAGGGATGTTGAGTTTTATTATGCACAATATTGCTCGACACTTAACATAATATTAAAGATAGAAACGCACCAATAAGCCCTGAGAAAGACCAGTGAAAGCAGCAATAAGATTTTGATTTTGATTTGACTTTTTGTAAGTCTTGTTCACAACTGATACTTTTCTCTAGCAGGGTTGATGTTTTGTTGATTTGGGGATTTTTTTTTCTTTTTGTTCTTCTTAGATTGTGAACTTAGATAATGATGTTTTTTGTTTGTTTGTTTATATATCTATGACTTGATGCTTGCAGTAAATGTTCTGCTTCTGTTCTTTTTTTTACTTTATTAGGTTGCTTTAGGCAAATTTTCTGCCTTATAGCATACATATCTTAGTATCAGTTTACTATGCTATATTTGCTTGTCAAGTATTTCTGTATTTCTTTCAGGTCCAGTGAATCAATCTTTTGCAAATTTAGGTTTTAAACAGAGGGAGAGCCAAGCTTGTACCTAGAATAAAATTTCTTTTGATTAACCAACTCTTTTGGTTTCAATTTTATCTCTTTGTCCAAAAATCTGCTTGGGTCTTTTTGTTTCCTTTATGCCATTGTTTTGATGTAAGCAGTCTTTGCAGAACAGATAAAAACATTTTGCAGTCAATTGTGGTCATTTGTGTTATAAAATGTAAATAACTAATGGTGTGCCCTGTGAGTTTCTTCTTTTTTTTTAAATAAATCAGCATGCCCCTTTAATCTGCTTTTACACACCTCATTTGGATTATCTCCCTCTCTGGTTTAAGCTGATAAATAGCCCACAATTTTATCCAGAGTCCTTCTTTGTGCACCTTTAAATGAAAATTAATAACAGCCAGGTTAATGGAAAGATTAATGAATCCAAAGCGTAACCCCTGTGAGTTTACATAATGCATATTTATACAGAAAACACATTGAATTTCACAGAGTAGAGCATTATACAGCACAGAGGGGGAGAATTGTCTGAAGAGCCGTATCTCCGCTGCCTCCTATCTGCCAAGTGTGAGGCTTTATCAGCTGTAAGGCTCTGGCGGAATGAGCATATCTACTCAGCACAGAAAGCAAGATGAAAATTAGCTTGCTTTTAAAATGAGAATGTACACATTTTTAAATAAATGTAGATTTTGTGAGGCTGACTGAGTACTTTTGTTTTATTTTCTGGAAAAATGCTGTTTTTATTCGATACAAAAACAAAAGTGTAACCTGTATGTTAAAGTTTTACATTTTTTCTATATCTTTAGTTATACAGTTATCCTTTGCTTATTTAATGATGTTTAAAACCCACAATGCTAAAGCCTGAATCTGAACTGCCAATAAATGATCTTTATCACAGATTTAAAGATGCAAGGAAATTCTTCGTTTCTCAAAAATTATCTTTCAGTAAAATTCAGTTTATTTGTACAGGGCCAATAAAAAAAAATGCTGTCTTAAGAAATAAATCAAATAAGAAATTAAATATAATCCATTGCAATCATATAAACAAGTTCATATGTGATTATGAAGTCAATTGGACAGAATCAAATTCAATTCATTTGAGACGGATCCCTACTTAAAAAGCACAGTAATCAAGTTTAGATTAATATGCCATTTGGTAAAATTGGGATTTATCATAAATACGATTACATTTTAATTAAAACTGATATAGAAAAAAACACTCAAAGCTAATATTAACTGTGATCAAGTAGTATACAACATTATTGATCAAAATAATAAATTAATATTGTAATTAACATAATAAAAAGAGACAAAAGAAAGCGTTATCAATAGGAAAATTAACAATTAGAAAATTAATCAAACATTCTGTGTTTAAACAGAAGTCCTGCATCTTTATTTCTAGTTCCAATACTTATTGCAATAAAAGAGGGGAGACAGGAAAAAGGAGCAATTTAAAGCTTTGATAAAGTCACACCAAAATTGACGTGGTAAAAAAGTAATACCTTACATCTAATGTGGGTCAGACTGACAGTTTAACTTCTCAGAACTCACTTATGTGTCTTTTCCAGCTAAAAAGAACACATTGGTTCTGTCTAAGATTGGTCAGGACAAGGAACCTTGCTTGTTCTGGTTCAGTTTGGTTAATATATGAGGGATTCTTGACTTTTAATGTGGAACTGAAAGATACGAAAGTAAATCAATACAAAAATATTCTGTTCTATTTCTTTACACGTGAGTCTCAAAAGACAGCTGCCTTAGAAGTTGCCAGCTTACACTAGAGTAGTTATCAGAAGAACCATATAAACCAATCAGAACTGGACTAAGGACATGTGGTCACCAATAGGATAGCCAATAAGAATAATGGACTAGTATATTTCTCTGACACATTCATTAGACTACAGTCTAAATAATGTAAACAATCTACCAAGATAGATAAAACAATCTCATATCAGGGGTTGCCTCCATATTCAGTTTCAAACATATAACTGTCCTATTATATTGAATAATAGGACAGTTTATCAATATTAAATGTAAACTACTAACATAATTATTGGGTAAATATTGCTCATTATTGTTATTGGGTAAATAACTACTTCTAACACAGCTTTTGACTAATAAATGATTAAACATATAATACATATTTATTATATTGAGATACTATAATGCTTGAACATATTTCTAGTTTATTTTATATTTCACATGCCGATGTTCATTGACATGATTTGTCTTACCTCTTCTTAGGAAGAACAACACAGATTGTCTGGTTTTAAATCCTATCACAGCACAGAAACAGCACATCTTAGAGTTCTTAATGACCTGCCTTTAATTGCTGACTCAGAAGTGTCTGCTGTTTTAATCTTTTTAGACTTGTCCTCCGCCTTTGACTCCATTGACAGTGATATTTTATAATATCTCTTGGAGCAATCCATTGGTGTTAAGGGGACAGCTCTGAAGTGGTTTAGGTCTCATTTGTCCCGTAGAAACTTATCTGCTCATTTAAGTCAGTTTTATTCCTCTCCGGCTCCTCTGAAGTTTGGGGTATCCCAAGCCTCCATTTTAGGACCTATTCTTTTCTTGTATTTGCTTCCTGTGGAAAGAAAAAGTTCTCATTTCATAGTTTTACAGATGACATCCAGGACATCCAGATGTATCTCCCGCAAAAAGGTGAAAGTAGTCAATTGGTTAGAATCTGCAAAACTGTTTGCGGGATGTCAAAACATGGATGAAGCTGAACTTTCGATATTTGAAAGAAAAGGTAATTTTCTTTGGTAACTTTGACCGTTTGCCACAGGCTCCTTCACTTGATGGCTGCTTGAAAGTTTTAGGATGTTTGTTTCAGAAAGAGAATATGCAGAATGTTCTGTTGGACCTCCAGGATATGTAAATAAATGTGGAGTTTTGAAGAAAATTCAGACCGGAAAACTCACCTCTTCCCTGACCATGTCGTTATGCACCTGCAATCCAGCCAATCTGCATCAAGTCCTTTTCTTCACTCAACCAATCATCCTTTGCTTAGAAAGCCCTCTACACACGGACTATCTTGATCTCCAGCTGAGCTTCGACCCACATCCACCACATCTCCTTCTCCACTTTCACAGATTCCACTTGGCTTCCTTATCTCCTCTGGTCTCCACCACCAGTGTCCAGAGCCCTGGGAGAAGGCTTTACTAATCCTAATCCTAAAATGTTCATCTAAGGTCATAGACATTTGCAGCTTCCACTTCTTCTGCCGGGGTCAGAGCGGCAAATAACTTTCTGACTTATATCAATAAAGCTTTCAAATTGCCTCTTCTGTCTGTGTGAGTCTTGTGTGTATATATATATATATATATATATATATATATATATATATATATATATATATATATATATATATATATATATATATATGTGTTGTGCCAGAAAATTGTCAAAGCACACCACATAATATGTTATCACTCCATCAGGATGGAAATACTACGCTGTGCACATATTATGGCTAAGTGGGCAGATAAAGCTGCACATGACATATGAGATAAGACTGGGGCAGACATAGAAAGAGATGATGGAGATGAGAGGAAAACAGTTATAAGTGAAACGAGACAGAAAGAGGCAATAAAACAAGACAGGGTTGAGAGACACACATCAAATCTCTCTTTCATTTTTTTTCCAGAATATAAATGTCTTCCAGTCATTAAGATCTGAGCCATTCAGAATAAGATGATGGTTTGTCAGCAAAGAGTTGGTGAGAGACATCAATAACTTGTGACAAAAAACTTGTGTTATTCTGATAAACTATGTCATTTCCGAATTTATTTTTCTGTATTGCCATAATACTTATGCTAGCCATCGATACAGCATTCTGTAAATGGAAACAACTAAAGGTATTTTCCTCACATTCTCAGTTAATGTTTTACTCCCGATGGTTAAGATCATTACAGTAACATAGCTGTAAACTATGTTATGTTCAAGCAAATACCACAAAGCTGCTGTCACCCCAGTTGTCCTTTGGATAAAACATGTTGTGTCTTAGTCCCTCAGTCTTTGGTTTTTCCCAACCTTGAGGCCAAGACTTGTTTCATCGATTATTTCTCAATCCACCCACTTATACATCTTTATTGTAGTGCCAGTGAGTGGCTACACACCCATTCTCCCTATAATCAGGGAGTGGTAACCTAGTGGTTAGAGAGCTGGGTGTTTGCGAAAGGCCCCAAAGGTCTATAGTTTGAAACTCGGTTTGCCACTATGGGTCCCTTAGCAAGAACCTTGACCACAGATTGCTGCCCGTGCCCCACTCAGTGTGGCAGACCAATACTCCCTAAGAGAAAGGGCTATACTCAGAGACAAATTTCCCCTCTTTGGGATGATAAAGGAAAATATGTATTATTTATGTAATTAGAATCTGTACTCAAAGGTAGGTAAGATGATTATTGTGAAACTAACTCATTTAGTTCTCTGTGGCAGACATTTACACCTTTATGATACCAGGTTGTATGAGTGATTTGTTATATTCTTGATGATTGATGGGCATTTCCTGAACATCTTAAGCAATTGTATATTGGACGCATCAAGAAAACTTTTACTTATGTGTAATTGTTTGAACTACTGATCTTGGTATATGTAGTTATTTAGCTGATGCAACCCTGTTATTCCCCTACCTCAATCCTAACTATGTTCCCCCTGAATTTCTCTTGGTTATGGTTGGTCAGTCCAATGAGTTCTGACCAACGAGTAACATCACACATTGGATTGATATTAAGAGACATGTTTCTGACATTTTACTTTCTTTATCATAAGACCACTCTCCATGAGCTATAGCATCTCAGTTACTAATAACATATACATCAGGTGTGGGGACCAGCCAACTGTCCAAATATATGAACATTTTTAAATGTGGGAATACCCATGTTGTGCCATCAGGCCATGAGGGAGAAATCAAAATGGGTTGTAAGCAAAGGAATTTCACACATCCATGCAGAGACAGCCTCTCACAGCAGGGTGCGCTGCTATGAGGCCAGACTACACCCCACTCTCTTCCTTCTTGCTTGTGGACTCTTGCGGAGAGTCCACAAGCAAGTGGGCCGCATGGTCCTCAGACTTACAAGCATCTGCAGGGTCGACCAAGCTGAGTAAAATGTGCTTTCTGTAAAGCTCATTACCCGCTGTTTCGTTGGAACAGCAAAGGGGGACCTGACTGACATAGTTCCATAACTTCTTTTTTATTTCCATTTTGCTTAGTAGTTTTAGTTAAGTTTCACTAGCCTCGCAGAGAGTATTTGTTGATTGAAATACAGTGTCAGTTCAGATAAACAGCATTCTATAGTGATGTTCCATGGATGTTCATTTTATTTCTGTTAATAAATTATTGAACTTGAAGAGAAGTTTTCTGTTTAACGAATGCCAGTGCTCAAATAATCCCTTTCAGCTATTGTCCTGATATCAGCTCCAGAGCTGATATTCACTGGACAATACCTAACAGACAGAGAGTTATTTATTAAACATTAAAAACCTGAAAACAGTGTGTAATAGCACAACACCCAACAGTTAAATTATTGTTTCCCAACAAATACATTGCATGCAAACAGTCCATTGCAATTATGTCCTTGTCAAGCAGTCATTTGGCTCTAATTAGAGCTGCAACATACATCAAATTACAATTATTATCACACTCTAAGTGAGTAAGATATTGTAATACCAAAGGACTATGTAGGCATCCCTTTATTTTTCTGTAGGAAATGGAACTTTACCAGAAGTGTTTTCTTTAGAAATAAATTACACATATATTTAAGTAGAATAGAGTAGAATAAAATAGAAAGGTACTGTATTAACAGTTGTGACATAGTTGTAACAGAAGCAAAGTAAATGGCAACTGGAAGCATACAAATGCACACAAATGTAAAAATAAATTATGAAAACAAAACAAAAAATTTAAAATAAACAGAATAGATTGCATAGTAAAGATATCTAAATCGTATATACTTGAATATGAAGCTTAACTAGTGAGCTTCTTAAATCAGCTTGGGGCAACATAAACACAAAACAACGACAAGAGGCCCAGATCTTGGTGGTTCATCTTTGCCCTGAGCTGTGACGTCTTTGCATTCATCCAAGATTCATCCGACATTTCTTCCGCTACAGATGAAGTGTGCCATAGCTCAAAGGCTGATTTTAAGGACTTAATGTTGATTTATGATTGCTGGGGGGATGGGCTGATAGGGAGGAACTACTCTGACTGTTGTTTTTGTTGCTGATATGGGTCAGTGTTGATGAGCGAAATGGATGCATTTCTTTTCTCTTTGTAATTTCCATTTTCCTCTGGGAAATAATGTGAAGTTCTCCATACTGCTGTGGGTCTGTTTGCTTGGCACAGACTCATTATTCTTTATATTATTGTGGCAGGAGCCCACGAGGGTGGGCGGCGAGGGGAGTGGACCTCAAATGAAAATATTGATGACCCTGAAGCCAGAAATATATAGCACAAAAAACATACAAAAATGTTTTAGAAGTTGAGACCATCTAAGAAAAAATACATAAATTAGTCATAAAAGTTTTAAAATTAAAACTATGTATGTTCAACTTAAATAAGAATTATGAAGAACTGATAGTTGGGTTGTTTTTTTAACAAGAGTTTATGTTGATCTGAATGTGGTTTGATGTGTTCTTATCAGAATCCCCAGGATTATCACTGCAATGTAATTAATTAAGTATGACCCGGCAATTGATATTTTCTATGACACATTTCAATGTTCAGTGAAGATAGTATAACTGATAGCCCAAAACTTGTCGCAGAATAAAATCATAGTGGTAGAACCGTGGCTTGGTGACAACACACCCACGATCAGACAGACCTACTGGTGTGCTGAAAATAAATGGATAGACAGGCTTCATGTTTCCAGATCTTGATAATCTGTTTAATTGAGTTTCAGGTTGCTGTCAAAACTCAAAGGCTCATTTTATTCCTAATATTGCGTCTGAAAACCGCAATGTGGATAAAGTTCTGTTAAATCACTTAAGTCTTTCCTAAATACTTGTGATTCATCCTTCCTGAATTAATCTGATATTCCAACACCATTTTATCCTCAGTTAATTTGAAAGGGCTCTTAGATAATTTACCTGCATTTTATGTTCCCCAGCACACAGAACAATGTGCATTTACATCTAAATGTGACATGAACAGAGACATAGTCACAGATTATATCTGATTGAGGTTGTTTCCATTATTTTGTAGGTGTGTTACATTTTTGTTTGAGACTAAATGTGATTCAATTTCTTTGTATTTGTAAGCCCCAGCCCCCAGTACTGTGTTTTCCTTACTTTTTGTTTAAAATAACATGCTTAAATCTAATTATGTTTACTTCAGCAATTACAAACTCAATTTAAATATAGACGAGTCTGCAATCCACAAAAATGTTTGAAAAGAATAATTATAATATAATGACTATTTAAAAGGTTTGTTATTGCTGAGTAGTTACGATCCCTCCAGTAAGTGGCTGTCTGCCCCAGCCCTGTACCCGGGGCCGGGGCAGACCCCAGCACAGCCTTTGAGTTTTGACAGCCCTGTACTGGGGGCTGGGGCAAGCATGAAAAAACATTGGGTTTGATGTTCCTTGAGTTAAATAAAACTGAATGAAGTTACACGTCAGTGTATTTGGGTGGGTTTCAGTAATCTGTGGTTTCTTATTGTCAATTGAAAATGGTTCTGTGACTGCTGCACAGTTTCACAGTAGGTGAAAAGTTTGCGTGGATTACCGCACACTTTCACACAACGTTAATTTTTATATATCCTGACTTGTGCATATAACACTGCACCACAAGTTCTTTGTGCATAGGGATGCTTTATTCATGAGGCGCCATGTGTTTAAGAACCCATTGAAGCATTAAGTATCATAGAACAAATCAACATTTGGGTTGAGAGTCAGCACACAGCTTCATTCATTAAGGGTCATTATCAAACCTGAACCTTCAGAGGCACTTAAAGTCAATTACAAAGTCGGCCTTCCACCACCCGAAGATCATTTTGATGGTTACCAGATCCTGTCCCAGCAGGGTATTAAAAAAATAATTTATAACTTTATCTTTAGTCAAATTGGCTATTGCAACAAAGTTTTCAAAGGTCTGCTTAAAATGTCAGACAACTCCCTCTGATCCAGAGCACTGCTACCTTCCTCCTTACTAAAACTAAAAAAATAGAGCACATCACCCCAGCTCTTAAGTACTTATATTGGCTTCCTGTATCCCAGAGAATAGACTTTAAATAATTATGTAAGTTTAATAATCATTGAATTGCTTGACACAAAAATACATTGAGATTTTTTGTTATAAAAACCTTCCAGTCCACTTAAGTCTTCTGGTTCAAGTCTACTCCACATCCTCCGAATCAGAACCAAGCGTGACAAAACAGCATTCAGTTTTTATGCTACATTATTCGGGAGCAAACTCCAAGAAAGCCTTAGGGGGTTTTAAATCATGGTTGAAAACAATTTGTTTAGTCATCACTTTGACTATTCAATTTAAACTATTAACTTAAACATCTATATTTGTATCTGTCGTCAAGCTTATCTTTGCTTTTGTTTATTATGCTACTGAAATCTATTTTAAAAGGACTTTTCTTTTCTTTAGTTTTCATAATGTAAAGCACTTTGAATTGTCTTTTTGCTAAAATATTCTTCTTTTTGTGGCTTTTCTGTTTAAAAGATGGTCACAGCGAGACATTTAACTCCATCTAACCCTTTCTTCTGTACCTTCAGGTTCTCCTTCCCTCCATCCATAAATCTCATATTTGGTCTTCCTCTAGGCCTTCTTTCTGGCAGTTCCAACCTCGGCATCCTTCCACCAGTGTACTCACGACCCCTTCTGTGTACATGTCCAAACAATATCAGTCAAGCCTCTCTGGCTTTATCTCCAATGCATCTAACAAGAGCCTTTCCTCTGATTTACTCATTCCTTGTCCTATCCATCCTTGTCACTCCCAAAGAGAACATCTACATTCCCATCTCTGCTAGCTCCAGCTCTGCCTCCTGTTTCTTCCTCAGTTCCTGAACCATACAATATCAGTAGTCTCACCACTGCCTTGTACACCTTTCATTTTGTTCTCATTGCTACACTTTTATTCAGTTCAATTCAGTTTATTTATCTAGCACCTAGGAAACCAAGCAGTTTGCATTGAGTCATCCACTTGTCACAGCACACAAAGTCACCTTTGTCTTGTTGCTGAAATGTGTTCTACAATTAACTGGACTCATTTGAGAAATTCCCTATTCAGGGTTGATTAGACGCTGAGTTTAGTTACCTGATTGATATCACCTGTTCTGAAACGGAAAACGCTGATTATGACAGCGTGAGGTAGAACAACTCAGAGTAGCAGCTTTCTACTCAGAGTAGATTGGCCATTCTTTCTGAAACGGCACCCAAGGGTAAGAAAAAATCCCGAACGTTGCGGCACACAAAAAAATCTGATATACGAAACCGATTTGGAAATCGGCTCCTCACTGCAAATGAGAGCTACGGTTAATGGGACTTTTACGTATCTGAACAACACATGGATGAGGTTGTCCCTGGGGACAGGCTTGGGGCAGCTCACTCAGCTTCCTCTGAAAAGTGGCGGTGGCAAAGACTGTGGCGGAGTTAGAGTTGAAAATGACACAGGGGACGCACAGTTTCCCCTGGTTTGCCTCTGTAATGCTGGGGCCACTTAATAGGTTTTCTGGGGAAACTGAACCAGCTAATAAGCCCTCATCATCATGTACCAGCATGTCAGTGGGACCTCTGAAAACACGCTCCTTCCACATACATCCATTGGCGATGTCCTCCAGCAGTGCCAACAGCACCATTGTTCTACAATTATGTGCAACTTTATGCAGCTATTTATGGCCATGTGTGATTGTCTCCACCTTAGAAATCATCACACCAGACTTTCTAGAAATTGATTTGCTCATCCTGACCCGTTTTCAGTTAGAAGGAAAGAGTCCTTAAATGATTCATATGTAGGTCTATCTGTGACAGACTGGCGACCTGTCCAGGGTGTAGCCCGCCTCTCGCCCAGTGAACGCTGGGGATAGGCACCAGCAACCCCCGCGACCCCATGAGGGATTAAGCGGGTCAGAAAATGGATGGATGGATGGATTCAGGTCTATTTTATGGTTCTTAGCAAACAGACCAATGCACATTTACGTCTACATATTCTGGTGACAAAAACAGATGAATATTTGTGGTTTACATCTGACTGAGGTTGTTTCCATCTTTTTGAGGTGTGTTATGTTATTGTATGAGGCAGTTGGACTCATGAGAGCTCAAACTCACCAAAAAACTTCAGCTTTGATGCTCATTGGTTTAAAACTGAATTGAGCTATATTTCAGTGTTTTTGGGTTTAAGTACTTTGTGATTTTTTTTTCTAAATTGTTGTCGATTGAAGGAGTTTGTGTGGCCTCCGCACATTTTCAAGGCAAGTCAAACACATGCATGGATTACTGGACACTTTCTGAAAGTGACACATCGGAAAGTCTTGCCTCCCGAGCTGTGATTGGTCTGTTTTGAGACAGGAGAGTATGGAGCCCTACCAGACTGACTTATTCCTCGTGTACACTTAGTATCGCTGGCCAGGTCCCCTGACCCCTGCCTCTGTGCTCGGGGAAGGCGGGTCTTCGGTTCTCCACAACCACTATCGAGCTATTTCCTTCTGTATAATTTTCACCTAAACTAGCGCACTCTCACAAACTCCAACAGGTGCTGGGTCTCAGGTATTAAATGTTCACTTATATACAGAAAGCCTATTATTTATTTATTTATTTTCTTTCACTTTCTTTTTTCAGGTATCACATTACACATGTCAGCTTAAATAATAATACATATGATTTAGCAATGGTATCAAGGTGTTACATGATTGTATCTGTTGCTTTATGTCTGTTGGTTGTGCTGTTCTTTTTGTGTCTCTTTCCAGGTGATGGAGCAGACAGAGGACGTTTTATCATTCTCTTCCTTTTATCTCTTCTTTCTTTCACCTCTTCTCTTTCTTTTTTTTTCTCTTCTTGTTCTTCCTTTACTCTCCTACTTTCCCATTGTAGTGTCCATATAATTTGAAATTCTCCCTGCAGAAATCACAATAAAGCTATTTACATGCACAAATCATTATGGCGAAAGCTGTTTGCTCCACTTGTGAAAGCAAAATCTGTCGAGCTCTATTTGGCATTAAGATATCCATTCTTATTGCCACATTGCTAGACAGGACACTGGGGGGGAAAAAAAAGAATCGTCACGTAGAGAACAGCAAAAAAAAAAAAAAAAAGTATCGCTGGCCAGGGTAACCATGGACATGTCTCCAGTTTGACACAGAGTCAACACAGACAAACACAGCCATTCACAAATACATAGCTACGGCTTATTTAAAATTTCCAATAAAATTAACCATTTTGTTTTGACTGAGCAGGAAGCCAAAGTATCTGGAGAAAACCATGAATACACAGGAAAAATGTGTACATGCACCCTCAATACAAAAAAAAAAGGCTAAAGGGATTAGAACCCCAGACATTCTTGGTCTGATAAGTTGTACTGACCTTCAAATACATTTTAGAAATTGAAATAATAAAATTGACCTTATGTGGCATTATTACCTGGGGTTGTTAATTTAAATATTTATCACTGAAAGATGGCAACAATGCAACAAATTGTTTACTAACTGATCCAAAGCCCTGCGGAATGCTCGGTGCTGAGATGCCAGTTTTGTTGCATTAATTAATCAATTAAATAGTCCTGATCAGTTGCTAAGGTTATCAAATATTCCAAAGTGAAGTCCAAGAGTTTATGTTATTTAGAAGTGCACTCCTACAAATAATACCTGCATATATATATATATATATTTTTGTTTAAGCATTAATTTAAAACACGTTGGAACTTAAATCAAAATACATTTGCTAAATTAATTGATTTTTTTTCCAACAAGAGACACATTTTAATAAAATGCTTGCATTCCCTTGAATTTCATTAAATAAACTATTGGAACAATATGGTTTTGTTTTTGTTTTTTTGAAAATGAAGAATATTTAGACCAGTCTTGAAAAAAATAAGAAATAAGAGTCTGAGCTGAGCTAACAAGCCCAGACGGTCTGATATTTATTTGGAAGAATATACTTTTACATTCGGGAATAGATGCCTTAGATATGGGATCGAAATAATAAAACAGTGTGTAATGAAGAAAGTAACACAGTGCACAATGCAGCATCCAATATCTTCTGGAATAAATCCTGATATGAGAGAGGAGTCTGAGCCCTGTGCTCACTTAGAAACTAGCCTTTTTTTGGTCTCTCAAGTGTAGAAAAAAAATCTCCCTCCAAGGAACACGGAAGTTTGTAATAAAGTGATTCTTTCCAGAAGAAAAATCCTCCCAGACAACTGGTCGTTGTTTTCAGAGTCTCCGGTTAAGTCTTAGAAACTTTGGTGGTGATTGATGATAACATCTTTTAATCAGAAAGGTGATTAATCAGAGGTTGTCGTTTTTTTTGTGGTTTTTTTATGAAGTTTTTTTATAATTCCAGGTGTTTGTAACAAACTCTTCCCAATCCTTTTTAATCAGCAGATGATTAAATTAAGTAATAAACTAAAGAGGTATCCTTGCTCAAAACATTTTCACTAAGGAATTCAAAATCATTAGTTTCCTTAATTAGCTTAAATCCACTGTATACAAAGAGAAGTAAACTTGAAACAGATGACAATAAGAGTACACAAACTTTTAATCAGTCCCTTGTTTTTTTCTACTTGTCTGAAGTATAGGCTTATTGCTACTATAGACTAAACAACATTTAAGGGTTATTTGGAATAAGAAAAGCTCTGCGAGCAATATATTTCAAAGTTATTTTAGACAAGAGGCCACTATTTAAGTACAAAGGAAGCAAAAGCTGTACATGCTGGTTGCAGTGAATTTATTTGTCTTCGCCTGCAGAGAGAATCTCTTTCTCTGAGTAACATTAGTCCCTGTAGATTTTTTTTTAGGACAGCAACTTTGAATAAAAAAGTTGATTGGAAATGGAAAAAAAATAAAGAATTTCAGAAAACGAGCTGCTTGGTTAAAATAATCTGAAATGCTTTATAATGGAAATTAAACCAGAAAGTTGTAGAAGAAAATAGAAACATTTTCTTCCAACTTCCATTCTAATGGATTCCAGTTATTTTGCTGGCAACCACCTACTATTTGCTGGATCATTACATTCAATTAAGAAGACTTTTAACTTGATACTGCATGTTTTGCTATTCAAGAATGGTTGGAAAATTCATTGCTGTAACTGGGTTCACTTTTCCTGAAGGTCTGAGCATCTTTTTTTGTTATTGTATTATCGTCACTTTGCTCCTTGACCTGTTATTCAAGAATTCAGGGAGGCTGCAGAGGACTTTTTAGATAACAGTTCAGACATATTAGCAGCATGCATGTGTCAGTTTGCCATAGTTTCAAGCAGCTCATAGAGTATATGTCAATTTGCTGCAGGCTGTGTCTACAGCTGTTTAAATCTGCCAGCAGCAGGTGTCAACTAAAGAGCAAAATTTATCCGCCTCTGATTGAAATCTAGTACTAAATACTTCAAGAACTCATGTGAAGTTTGAATGTTAAATCTGCTAAAGTAATTACAGATAACAAGTTGCATACTATCAGTGTCAGAGAAAATCGAGAACAGTAGCAGTTCCGGGAGATTTAGGGGTTCCTGAACGCTTATCAGCAAAGCTGAATTATTCAATGCTGTTTTGAGTATGAAAATAATGTCAAGATAAAAACAAGCATTCACAGTACTAATCAGTACACAGCTGCTGTTTTGCATCCTATCTAGTGTTCTCTGCTTGACTGTGGCGTCAACGGCTGAGCCTTAGATTATGGCCAACCATTTTAGTAGGCGAAATAGGTATAATGCCTGTTACAGGTATATGGTAAAATGGTAAATAGACTGAACTTATATAGCGCCTTTCCAGTCATACTGACCACTCAAAGCGCTGTATAATGTATAGTGGACAGTTTTTCCACTATAACTGTGCATGCACAAGATCATCTTACCTGCTTTCCGCTCCTCATGGGGACCACTTGAAAAAAAGATTCCCCCAACTGCACTCTGGTCTTATTTTTCAGGTTTGCAGGATTTCATTTTTTCACCTCTGGAATGTTGCCAAAATCTGAAATATTCTGTGCATGAGTGATGCCTAAAAACTCGTCCATGCTTTTGTTACTTAGGCTGGACTATTGTAATTCTTTATTATCAGGAAGTCCACAAGATGAAGTTTGAAGCCTTCAGCTGATCCAAAATGCTGCAGCAAGAGTTTTGATGAAAATCAACAAGAGGGATCATATTTCTCCAATTTTAGCTTCCCTTCATTGGCTTCCTGTTAAATGAAGCTAAAGGCGGAAAATTCAACTGAAGAAACTCTTGCTTACTTCCATCCAATCGAAGGCCAGTCTGCTTCCGATTGGATGGAGGCAGACCGCTCTCAGACTGCAGGTCTACTGGTGGTTCCTAGAGTCTCTAAAAGTAGAATGGGAGGCAGATCCTTTAGCTATCAGGCTCCTCTCCTGTGGAACCAACTCACAATTTTAGTCTGTGAGGCAGACACCCTGTCTACTTTTAAGACTAGGCTTAAAGCTTTCCTTTTTGACAAAGCTTATAGTTACAGTGGCTTAGGTTACCCTGATCTATCTATCTATGTAGTTATGCTGCTATAGCCTTAGGCTGCTGGAGGACATCAAGATCTTTTTGTCACTCTGCTGAGTTATCTTACTGTTTTCCAATTTGCATTGCTTGTTGTTATTGCAACTTTTAACTTTGGGTTCTCTCTGACTTTTTTTCTTCATAGTAGGTACACCTGGTCTTGTTCTCTGTTAGCTGTGACACCATCAGGGCGGGCAGATCATCTGCCATTACCCTCTAACATAGAAAGGATTCCTGGATCAGCGTGAGCTTCTGTGCATTTTTGTGTCTCTGTTCTGTTTTCTCTAATCCCCAGGCGGTCGAGGCAGATGACCGTTCACATTGAGCCTTCTGCTTCTCCCTGTTAAAGGGGAGTTTGGCTCTCCACTATCGTTTCATGCATACTCAGTATGAGGGATTGCTGCAAAGCTATTGACGATGCAGACAACTGTCTGCTGTGGCTCTACACTCTTTCAGGAGGAGTGAATGCTGCTTGTCAAGACTCAATGCAATCTGCTGGGTTTCCTTAGATTGTAAACTTTTTGACCAATCTATCTGTATGATTTGATTTAATTTGACTTCCTAAAGTGTTTTGAGATTATGTGTTGTGAATTGCTGCTATATCAATAAAATTCAAATAAATTATTTATTTCTTATGAAGCCTTCCTCTTCCTCTCGTAAATTTTTAAGACAGTTTGCTTCTTGTGACTCTCAGACCTTTTCAAAGTATACGGTGAAAGCAGAGGCGCTACAATGAACGGCTGAAACCAAAGCTCACTTAATACAAGAACACTAGAAGAGCACAGCTAGCAAAGGGAACAAGGAACAAGCACGCACATTGGCATTAGGTTATAATGTCACAAAGATTGGCTTGTTCGACAACCAATAGATAAGATGATCCCCCTGGAACTCAAAGCCAAATGAAAATTGTCCACTATATCTTTGATATGTTAAAAACGACTTAGAATTGGTTATATTATCTAAATAAAAATATTAAGGGTTTATAAATCTGCAAAGAAAGTCTTTTTTTAATTTATGGAACTTTTTTCCCTTCCTTTTTTCCATTTTTTTCTTAAATTATGCAAAAAATTGTCCAAACAACAGCAGTCCTGACATAAACCATGTTAATCTTCAAGACATAAATGTAATTTAAAAGTATTTCTGATTAACAGCAGATTACCCATCTGTCCATCTCACCATCTGCCCATCCATCAATCTGCTATTTTATTGTTATAACTTTTTTCTCCTCGTGATGTTCAGCTTAATGGCAAACACAATGGTTCTTTTGTTGTATTTATGCCAAACATATTTGGTTTACCAAGGGAGGCATTATACCTATAAATCCACTCTTTATGTCCAACCCTTGATGATTCATTTTGTTGTTGTATTTTGTACAAACTGATGGCAAACATGACAGGGGAATAGGGAAAGAGGAATACTAAGGGCATAAAAGGAGAAAGAGAGAGAGGATAGATACACAATGAGAGCATGTAGACAAAAATTACGGAACCCAACAGCCAGCTGCTACAAAAAAAAAATAATCCTCTAATGGCCATCATGGGGAAACCGGGAAAAGACATCCATGAACACTTACAATGAGACAAAACTAGCACAGAAAAACCCGGCAACTTTCACGTTGCCAACCATGAAGACACACATACTTGGAAATGTTGGTTTAACTCAACATTTTATACAACCAACAAACAAACTGGAGTCTAGAAAAACTAGACTCCAGGTTCACTATGATTTATAAAGAGAGACTTTACATATATAACTTAGAGATGGAAAAGGCAAGGGAATTTTTCCTTTGTGAGATCATCAATAAAAACATTAATAATGCATTAATAATGCCTTATTGCCTCAACTTAACAGCCCCTCCTGTGTCTGTGGCATCTGAACTCCACTCCACCTGGGCCTGCAACAAATGTGCTAACTTCTTTACTAAGAAAATACAAATTACTAGATTGGCAGAGCATATCACCCCAGTTCTAAGGTCCTTACTCTAGCTCACTGTATTTCAGAGAATAAACTTTAAAATATGTCTGATATATAAATCACTGAATGTCTTAGCACCAAAATACATCACACATTTGTTATCAGTGTATCAACCTCCAGACCACCCAAGTCTTCTGGCTCAAACGTATTCTGCATACCTAGAACCAGAACCAAACACGGAGAAGCAGTATTTAGTTCCTATGCTCCACTTATCTGGAACAAACTTCCAGAGAACTGTAGAAGTGCTGAAACCCTGAGTTACTTTGAATCAAAATTAAAAACCCATTTGTTTAGAGTTCCCTTTAAATTTTAATGTTGAAGTTTGTAGTGCAACTTGTCTTATATATTGATCTGCTGCTACTATTCCAATGCAACGTTCTTTCCTCTGTAATGTTTTCCCTCTGTCTTTGCAATGCTTTTATTTCATCAGTTTTTTTTGTGTTGTTCATTTACAGCACTTTGTATCGTCTTGTTATTGAAAACTGTGTTATAAATAAACTTGCCTTGCCTTGACAACGACACCAGCACCAAGTGGAACAAATCTGTTGATTCTGATGGAGAGAACTACATATAAGGGAACGCAGCTATGGCATTATGAGAGCATAAATGTATGTCTGCACATGCACAATATGTGGTGTAGAGCTTAAAATGAATTGTGCTCAATGATGAGTGAGGAGGCCCCCGCCGTCCCTCCTCTAGGTATCAGAGGAAAGCAGAAGACACCAAGACCCAGGGAAACAACAGCCCAATGGAGCACAGAGGCCAGGCAGTCCACCAAAAGGACACCACACATCCACCCAGATGACAAAGAAGAAGAGCCTAGGACAGAGCATTTGTGGCCATGCAGTGGGGAACCCTGAGGAACCAGGGGTGACAGCCTACCATGCTCCGGTCTCCCAAGCATGAGTCAGGTGCGGAATCCACAGCCCTGGCACTTTTCCTAGTCCCCCCAAATGCAATCTGAAGATCATGGTTAAATTATGGCAACGCAACTATAGCATCTACAAAAAGTAAAGTTTAGATCCTCAGTTTTCCAAACTGGACACCCCGCTCATCATGACAATGCCTTGGGTGTGATTTCTCAAAAGTCAGAACACAGTCTCTATCTAATCTAATCCCTTTACTTAAAATGTGGACAGCTACCCTGCTCTGCCATTCTAGAGGCACTGTTCCAGTTCTCTAGGAAACACTGAAGAGGCTCAGACAACAAAAGTCTACAGTGTTCATAGGCTTCAGCATCTCTGTAGAAATCTCATTAATCACGTTCATCCTTTCCTCTACCCTGCCTGGTGCAGCACATCACACTAGAATTTATGTCTCAAGAATGTTGATGGACAATTCAGAAGTCAGGTTTAAATTGCCATTTCATGAACCCAAACAAATTTTCAACCAGATTAAGATATAAATAAAAATTTATATGTTGACAGTGTGTTACCTGTCACTTTCCAACCACATTTCCATGCTGTTTAAACCAGTAAACCCCAACTATGCCTCTCATGGCCCTTATTCTCCATGTTTCAGATGATTCTACACAACTCATTAAACACCTCAACAGGTACTTTTGTCACAGTAAGGAGACGAGACATCTATTTGACGTGGGAAGGGATTTATCTAAAACCTGCAGGACAGTAGCTCATCAGGACTAGGTTTGGGGATCAGTGAACTCTTTCATGAGAGAAAGGCATTTTAGCCAGATCAGTGTTTAAAGTTATCTACGACTAGTTGTAACAATATCCTCCTGAGACCCAGCCCATTGACTTATGTCCACTGTAGTGGACATTTGAGTTTCATCCCTCTCCTTTAAATCTTTTGTGCTAGTCTCTTAATTCCTGCTGTACTGTACAGAGGACATCCTGGGCTTTTCAGTGATATGTTATTTGATTGGCTGGTAGGCCGGAAACGCCCTCTATCTTTCAATCCAAAATGGATGCCATAGGAACAAGCACATTTTATGGAAAGATAAGAGGTGAGTCAAATATTGTTTGTCAATGGGTTTGTTACTATGATAATCATATATTTTCTTGTTCATTAAGGTGTTAGGAATCATATATTTAGTTCTGATAGCAAATACATTATGTATTTTTTGAAAAATTTGCCATTTTATGAATGCCAACTATAGTGCACATCAGGACTATCTTCATGTAAATAATGACTCCACATTTTTATAGGAAACAGAACTGAAGCAGAAAGAATTCTTCACAAAATAATCGAGGGGGATTCAGATTTAGAGTTGTCAGATGATGAGAGAGATGAGGATGAGTTTCAACCAGTGAGAGAAGACGGCAATGAAGAAGAGGAAGATGATGCAGAAGGCTCAGTTGAAGGGACAGATGCAGACACAGAGTCAGACACAGACAGGGATGAGCAAGAAACTTGACGCCCCGTGTGGGCCAGGAGTAATATGTATGTTTGATGCAGTTCCACAATTTTAAATTTAGCTGCATTGAGTATATAAACTGTTATTTATCATTTATTAATCATTTTTTTCCTTCCGATCAGATTTGCACCTGTGTTATCTGAGCTTCCTGTGTGTCAAGATGACCCTACAACACGTGCAGACTGGAGTCCAATTAAATACTTTTCCCAGTACATTGACAACAAGGTCTTTGAAGATTTGGCAACATACACAAATCAAAGAGAGCTGCAAAGCAGAGGAGTGTGTATGAAAACTATGCCACAAGAAATAAAAATCTTCTTTGGCATTTCAGTCCACATGGCCTGCCTTGGCTATCCCAGAATTAAAATGTTTTGGGCCAAAAAAACTAAAGTGCCAGTCATAAGTAGCAAAATGTCTAGGGATAGATTCTTCAGGATAAGAAACTCCCTCAAGATTGTCAATGACCTGGCTGTAACAGAGGAAACAAAGAAGGCAGATATTCTTTGGAAAGTTAGGCCAATACTCGATCGTGTACGGCAAGGCTGTCTCAACCTTGCAAAGCGAGAGACGGTCTGCATTGATGAGCAAATCATCCCGTTCACAGGCCGTTGTCCAGTCAGGCAATATGTTCCTGGCAAGCCAAACCCTACTGGCCTAAAGGTCTTTGTCATTGCATCCCCAAATGGTCTGATGCTTGATTTTGAAGTCTACCAAGGGAAGAATACCTTTACAGTCCAAAGGTTAGGAGTTGGAGCTGCAGCAGTTCTACGGATGGTTGAATCTGTTCCAAAAGGAAGCCACATATTCTTCGACAGGTACTTCACAACCATAGATCTATTGGATGCATTGCTGGCAAAGGGCCTTCCTGCAACTGGAACTATAATGAAGAACCGTGTCCCAAAGCTGTGCCAGCTGCCAGAAGACAAACAGTTGAAAAAAGAGGGGAGAGGAACATCATTGTCAGTGGCCAGAAAGAGTCCTGAGCTGGCCATCACAAAATGGTTTGACAACAAACCAGTGCTCATGGCATCCACTGTACATGGGAAAGACCCGTAAGACATCTGTACCAGATGGTCCAAGAAAGAAAAGCACATGGTCCAGGTTAAAAGACCAGCAGTAATTAAGCAGTATAATGACAACATGGATGGCGTGGATCTTTGTGATCGCATGCTTAGCTTCTATCATATGTCAAGCAAGACCAGGAAATGGACATCGCGTGTGATCAGTCACTTCTTTGATGTTGCCATCACAAACTCCTGGATACAATACAAGTCTGACAGCAAAGCTCTGCACAGAGCATCCAAGAACACACATCAGTACCTGGACTTCAAATTAGTCCTAGCTGAAGAGCTGTTGGAGAGTCCGGAACTGGATAACAGTTGTGAAGAGAGTGAGGATGAGTATGAGCCACCATCTAAAATGAGGATCCCACAACCAGAGCCATCTGTGCGCAGACTAGGAGCCACGCACATGCCTGAGATGATGGATACCAAGCATGCAGAAAGATGCAGAAATAAGGGCTGCAAGACCAAGACGTACGTGAGATGTACCAAATGCAAGATGTTCCTCTGCATTGCCAAAAAGAGAAATTGCTTCCAGGACTATCACCACTAACAAAGAACATACTAAGAACAAAATGTAGAGTGAAGGAAAAACTAGATTGGATTCAGTTTGACGGAAGAAATAAATCCCCAAAAAATTAGTTTCACATTAGTTCTATGTTCATTGTTCAAATAACTCAAGGATTCAAGGGGGCCAATAAAAGGATTGAATAGTAAAGATATTTTTGCAAAATGTATGGAAAAGTTCAAGAATAATAAATGTGTCTATTTTATAATCAAAATGTCTGTATTCTTGTATAATAGTCAATTTACAGCCTAAAATGTTTGTATTCTTAGTTAAAAAAATCCTCTATAATCTGGTAAAATTTTTATCTACCAAATGTGTCTGTTTTCGTACTCAAATGATCCTGTTGTCCACTACAGTGGACATGCTGTAAAATAAAAATAAAGAATAAAAATAAAAATGTGTGAATTGTAGGATGTTTTTTTTTAACCCTAAACAGGTATGGAATCACAAAAAAATATGATTAGGAAAAAAAAATATTTTCCTTGGTTCTCAGGAGGATATACTTTATTTGTCAAATATCTATTTTAAAAACAATACAGCAAAAACACTGTAAGCTGTTTAGTTTTTATAAATTTACATACAATATTGCCATAATAATATTGTTATATGCCACAGCGTTAACAATATTGTTTACGCTGAAATGCATTCTGGGTAAATTACGTATACTAGGTTACTGCTTTCCCCGTCCAGCCAAAACAGCAATGGTTTACGTTAAACCTTTTCAGTCCAGCCTTCAGTCTGGTCCAGCTACTTAATCGGTACTGTGTCATACGAAGGGCTACCTGTACTGATCTTTGAAGTAAGAGAGTCTAAGCTCACCTTAAATTTACACAATATAAATATGTTTTTTAATGCTTCTGTCATAATTTAAATCAATATAAATACAAGTATGATTAAAGAGGAGCAACAGAACCTCTGAACGGGTGTACATAACCATAGTGCATGAATATAATTGCGAGGATTATTGCCTGTGCACTGTGAACAGACATTAGAACCCATCCTGAATAATCTTTGACCTTTATAGTGTACTCTGTGAAACATTTTGCATTGTATTAGTTGTAAACTCGGGTTTCTATTCATTTTGAAAGTTCTTAAACATATCTGAGACCAGGAGTTTTGTTCAAAGCTGACTGATAAATCCTCTTCCCATTTCATAATAGGAAGAAATATTGAATCATCTAGTTTAGGCAGTGTCCTGTATAATTTAGACAGTAGTTTTTGGGGGTTTAGTTCTAGGAACTATAACACATTTATTGTAATTTATAAACTACCTTTAATGAGCTTAAATCTGTTTTTTTTTAATATAGATTTAATTTGTTAATGTTCTAAGACTTTTTAATCAATACAATATTGTATATTTATTCTATCAAATGTGATAAACTCAGTTACTTTAAATATGTTTTCCAGGTATTCAATACCTCTACTCTTCCAGTAAGGAAATTTTATCATATTATTTTTTGTAGGATGTCAGGATTACTCCAGATGGATATACGGCTGCATGGGATAAGTGATGATTCCGTCATTATAAGAAACTCCCACTGTGTACTGTTGTTCAAACATCTTGATTCAGCTCCTTTTTTGCATGACAGAAAATGGCATCTTGTTACCTTGGTGACCCTGTGTAACATGCATCAGCAGTTAATTGAAATCAGCCTTGCGTATAAAACTGAAAATATTTTATAAATGACTTCCTGATCACAGTTCTCTGTACAGTTAATATTCGTATTTATTTTGATGTCTCCGATGGATTGTTTGTAAATTCATCTATACATCTAAATTAACCATTTCAATCTCACAGAACTAAAGCTAACATGTCATGTCAGTGAGATCGTTTAGTGACTATAACTTTGATTAAAATCAGACAAAGATTTTGGACACAGTCACAAACTTTCTGTCTGAAGAATCACTTTGTCCTCTGCCTCTGTCAGATGGAGCCTCCACTCTACACACATTTAGTCTCACTGGAATTCATTTTAAGCTCAGACGTCACAAAAAAAATAGAAAATTATAAACTTTGATGATATTTCAAATTGTGCAGAATATTTTAATATTTTAGCTTGCTGCAGTTTAACAACGACCAGCTGGTGAACGTGTTTAATTTCTGGTTACATAAAATATCACCGCTGACCTATTTTAGTGTGCAGGTGAAAAAATGGGGACTCCATGGGTGAAAAATATAACAAAGGATATTCAAATTTTTGCTGTAAATATGAGCTTTTACATATCACAAACAGCAATTCTTAGGTTAAGAGGAAAATTACAACACATTTAGGGCAACTTGTTCAACTAATCTTGGATCCCATTAATAAGTTGCAAAAAAGTAATTTTATTTGAGAAACTCGACCTGGAGGGGGTGTAGTGATTTTAGTTAATCTGTTCTTGTTTGTACCTTCTCTTTTTTCTGGCAACAAAAGAATTGGTTCATTTTGCTGGCTTGAATAAGGATGAGTGAATTTGCAGTGATTTGTCCACCCAATTTATATTCATATTAAGGGATTGCTTCAGCTGCTCGGAATATTACATTACAGTCACCTTTTTATGTCATAAAGAAACAAACAAACCACTTGAACTTGCAGTTTGCTTTCCAGATTGGTAATGTCTTGCACACCGAAGAATGAAATGTCAAGTACAAATAAGTTTATTGACACAACCATTCAGAGCTTGTGTATTCATGTACCTTCCCAACGAGCTGTGAGTTATGTTTGTATTTGTTTTCCTAAAATGAGCTCTATGTGGCATGTGTTGGAAGTATGTCCACATTTCCTTTTACCACGAACCATAAGCGCACACACACACACACACACACACACACACACACTATGCCAACAGAGACTAGTGCAGAACAGCAAACACAGCAGTATTGATCCAGCCCTCGTGCATTTGCATTTGTGTACACACTTTTTTCATGTCCAGGCTGCCTCTCTGTAACTGTTCCCTGCAGCCTAATTCAAATGGAGGGGCTGCAGTAAATTTACAGCATGAACCCATGATATTAACCAAATTAAACAGTAAATTTGAGCAGGCTTTTTCCTTTTCACTTCCCCTCTTTCCGTCTGAAAATAAGGTTAGTTCTCATTCAAGAGGAGGATTTAAGGCTAAGTGAACATAGCCGTTGTAAAGCTGTCGTCTGAATGAATACCTCAATTCTCTTGGCCTGCAGTAGAGAATGGCGAGTGTGGTACATTTTTCAAACAGAGATGGACAGAGCTGCAGAATCTCCTCTCAGTTAAAAGAGGTTAGATTGGCAAAAACATAATCAACAGAGGTTGACAAGATTCTAAAAACCTTGAAAATCAAAACTACTGAATGAAATAAACAAAACATTATTTAGTTTTCATGACAACAACAATTAATTAGAATGAATAAATTTGCAATAACATTTTTGTTATTGTAGATTTTAGTAATGCTAGATTTTATCATGGACCAGCATTTTTGTTTCATATCAACATGGGAAATTAGGATTAATAAAATTTAGGTGTAAATTTGAACTTCCTTGAAACCCTTTTGATTACAGTAAATTCAAAAGTATTTGTCCTTTCAGAAGACTAACAGGATAATTTTTAAATGCTGCAACACTTACACATGTATTTTGTGAAAAATCCAAAATATATAACAGTAAACTTTGTTGGTGCAAAGTGTCGTTGCTTTGATTTGATGTCAGAATTCAGTCATTTGTAGCACTCTTTCAGCATGTCATGCTGACTTCTAGAGATCTCTCAGACTCTGCAAAGATCTTATGTCCAGGATCTTTGTATGTTTAGTAGTTCTGGACTTTGGCTAGGCCATTCCAAAACTGCAATTTTATTTTCATGAAGTTGCTCTTTTTTATTTTTTGTGAATGCTTGAATTCATTGTGATGCTGAAAATTAAAACAAAGTCCAAGTTTGCTGGTAAGCTGTTTTTATATGTTCAGTTGTTGTACCACATATGTTTCTAAGTTATTTAATGTTTAATAAATAACTCTATCTGTTAGGTATTGTCTGGTGAATACCACACTTGAAAGGGTGATTTGAGAACTGGCATTCTTTTAACAGCAAATGCTGCACACACCATGTGGAACAAATGAGTGACAACTTCCCTTCAAGTATAATCATTTATTAAAGAAACAAATAAACATCCAGAGAACACCATTATAGAATGTTGTTTATCTAATGAACCAAATCCTCTTTAATAAGCTGGTGAATCTTAACTAAACTACTAGGCAAACTTAATATAAAAAGAAGCTAAGGAACTATGTACACACAAAATAACAATAGGGACAAAACAAAATAGTTGAAAACCATCATCAGAATGATTCAGTGAATTTTGGTTCACTGCAGATCCAAGTTAAAGAACCAGAGTTAATCTTAAAAAATATGGAATTCGGTTGAATTAGCTTAACTAATTTAGAACAAGATTTGGTATATGTTCAACCCACTCACAATGTAAATCTAAATCAGGTAAAACATTATGTGAGTAAATAACATTCTAAAGAATGATTTAGTAACCTTTAGGAAACTTGATTTTTATAAATGTGATTTTTTTTTTCTCCAGAAAATAATTAGGACTCAAAGCTAACAGTGCTAATGCTAGTGGACATTCAACGCTAACTTAAAAAGGCTTTTAAGCTCTATTTGGTCGTAATCAGCAGACCGGAAAACAAAAACATGAATGATCCATTGCTGCATAAAACTCTTATGGAAATAAAGTTTGTTATAACCGTAAAACATAGGCCAAAACACGTCAGCAAAGCTTTGTTTCAAGAACGCTAGCGGGAGCCAGCCTGTAAGCTCCAGGCATTTTCACTCGGTCCAACCTTGAAACAAAACAGTAAAAAGACATTAAAAGTAAACCATTCTAAACTTTCCCTGCTCATTTTTTCAGCAGAGGCTCCGCCTTTGTCTCTGGTTGTGACAACAGGGCAGCTGGGGTGAAAGCGGTTTGGGTCGGCTGGTTTGGGAATCCTGGGCTGGGATATCCGTTTGAAAGCAGAAGACAGACTGCATTCTCAGCCCCGTTTCCAGTTGAGCACACGTTTGTGGGTATCCAATTCCATTTGGACCACGGTGGCTGTCTCCCGACTCCATTTGCGTCCATCGCAGAGGAAGATGAGAGGCCTCCCATATGCTGCTTAAAGCAGCAGGCGAACAAAGAGCGTTTCTTTTTTTTCATGGCTAGGGGTCTTTATACAGTGGGTGCCCTGCTGTGAGAACAGTCATTTGGGAGAGATGGTTGCAACAGTCCCTTACTTTTATTGTGGCCTTAGATCAGCCTTAGACTCTGAGCTTATGTTATTTTCCTTTTGTCACAACACAGTTGAAAGTATAAACGTATGCATCACCATGCAACATACCTGTGCAAATTGGGAATAAATGTGGCAGTGTATCCATCAATCATAATAGAAATTGACTGAGGGTTAGAAATTGTATTTTTGACATTTTTCTAGATAGTCCTACGGATCAGCTATATAATTTTGTCATCCACACCAGTTCCTATTGCGTCAGAAAAGTACAAAGTTTCATTTCTGCTGTGCCTGCTTCTTGTTAAAAGGCACCCTTCTGACATATCAAATATAGTTTCTCTTAAACCAATTCTAGATATGAAAAAAGAGTTCTTCTTTTGTTGTGAGGAAAGTCTCTATGAGAGGACACTAATGAGGAGAAACATGCGTGTCCTAAGCTGAAACGGGGGAAGAAACTAGTTTCTGAAAGGTTTTCAGCTGCCCCAATTAAATAACATCCTGTGCTGAAACATGTTGCACAAGAACAGCTTCAAATAAGTGACAGTGTGGGACAACGAAGTCTGATGCTCTTTTTTAATGACCTTTTGTCTTTAAGTGTACCCAGAACAAGAATGTGACATCTTTGGGGAGGCGTCCAGTGTCTCAACAAACCCCAGAAATATCCTTGAATCTCACCCGCTGTGAACCGTACTTACACAACCACAAGAAAATGAGAACAGCGTTGCTTCCACGCTGTGGCATCTGGAACGGAAGAAGTTGGTTCTTAAAATGAAAACTTCCAATAAAAGGAATAACTTAGTAAATGAGGCTAAAACTTTCTGCCACGACAAATGGACAGTTACAAAAAAAAAAGAGCCAAAAAGACGGATTTTCTGGAACAATTGTTCATAGATGGCATGCAGCTCCCATTTTTACATCAAATTAGTGTTAGTCAGGTCAAGCTCTCGTATCGAACGTTTATTGTATTTTTTCGAACGAACCCTGCTGTCTCTGTTTCTTTCTCAGATTCCTCACCAAAATATTTCCCTTTCATCCATCATACAGTCTTGAATTGCATACATTCAATCTGATGACTAACATCACAACACAAATTGAATTGCTCATATAAACTGAGAGAGTTACCTCGGTCTTTTACCTCAGCCACAGTTTAACATCAGGTGTGTTTTGGATCAATCCGAAGGAAAGTTGCGATAAACTCTCTATACTGTTGCCACATATCTGTGCCAAAATGAGATGAAATTTACTGGGCCACATGTCAGGTTAATTAATGCTAGCATAGGCTTCATTATGTGTTCAAGCTAAATATACAGCATGGCCAGCCAAGCAGGTGAGCCATGTAGCGATTTAATTTAGTCTTTTTAGTCACAGTGACTGACAATAATGTCCAAGATGAAGATGTTTTTAAACTAGCAATAGAAGCACAATACAAATGAAAAATTTCAATTAACAATTCCAAACAACAATTCCAATTAAAAAACAGAACCTAGAAACTAACTTGTTTTCCTTTTAATATCGTTCATTATTTACAGAGAATGCCACATTTGTAGCCCACGTTTTGATACATATGTGTATGAATTGCAGAATTGACTACAACAATGGTGCACAAATTGTATATCACCCCAACGATTGAACATGCTGTGCTTCACAATTATGTCACAGCTGCAGTTTGGCCTGTTGCTTGTGATACTTTTCTTCTTCCACCTATCTTGGACTGGGTCGTGGAGGTTGCAGCTTAAGTAGGGAGGTCCCAGACTTCCCTCTCCCCTGCCACATGGGCCAGCTCCTCAGGGGGGAAACCAAGGTGTTCCCAGGCCAGCCAGAAACAGAGTCCCTCCAGCATGTCCTGGGTCTTCCTTTGTGTCTCCTACCGGTGGGACGTGCCCAGAACACCTCACTAGGAAGGCGTCCATGAGGCATCCTAACCAGATGCCCAACCCACCTCAACTGGCTCTTCTCGATGTGGAGAAGCAGTGGCTCTACTCTGAGTATTTTCTTGGATGACCGTGCTTCTCACCCTATCTCAAAGGAGAAGCCCAGACATTCTGCGGAGAAAACTCATTTGGGCCCCTTGTCTCCACAATCGGATTCTTTCTGTCACGACCCAAAGGTCATGACCATAGATGAGGGTAGGAATGTAGAACAACCGATAAATTGAGAGCTTCCCCTTTTGAGTAAGCTCTCTCTTCACCACAACAGACCTGTACAGCGCCTACTTCACAGCAGATGCAGCACAAATCTGCCTGTTGATCTCTCACTCCACTTTTCCCCTCATTGAACAAGAGCCAAAGATACTTAAACTCTTCCACTTGGGGCAGGACATCTTCTAATACCCTGAGAAGGAACTCTACCCAATTCCAGAAGAGTGAAACTTTTCTATTCGTCTAAACTTTCCATCCCATCCAGCACACTGCAAACAATAATGTTCTTTAGCAGTAACCATTTGTGGTTATACCATTATATGCTATGGATAATCTCCATATCATATAACTTCTGGGTTAGAATCCCTACTTTTTCATTAAATGCAAATTGTGGAAAACTGTTTTATCAATCCAAACAGATGATCTAAGAGGAACTCTGAGGAATAGCGGCAGTAGAATTAGCCAAATGAAGAGCAACATAATCAAGAATCTGGCACTGATGTGAGAAAATACAAGGCTTGAATACTGGAGAAGAATGATTAGTGGTGAGATGAGGAAAAAGGTGAGTACAATGCACATTAACTATGAAGAAAACATACCTATGGAGCACTGAGATATCTAATCATTATGAAAAGAGAGAAGAATAATGGTACTCAGGCAATGACCAGAATAAAAACAAAAACAAGAGAGCAGCTTCTCAAAAACAGCAGGAATAACTCAAAAAACAAAGCTCAGATAAAACTAAACCCAAAGTCCATGGGACCATAAGAATATTTTATAGTCAACGCATGTTACAGTGGAGACATTTTTTTGAGACAGACACCGGCTTAGGATTCACACAAATAATATTTGTAGGTGGACACGACAAACATAGACTTTAAAAAAAGAAGAAAATAGAGATTAAGTCAGTCGGTTCGCTGTACTGGACAACCCCGTTTACTGAGAAGCCCAAGTGTGCAAAGCAGCCTTTAGAGTCTGCTAAGACTGAGTTCCGAAAGTCAGTAGGTTTTTTTTAAAATATGATTTACTGTGTTGCATGAATTAGTCATTCAGAGGTTCTTTGATGATGCATTCATGCCTGCAGTAAATTATGGGCAATATTCTTCAACATTCATAGACGGAATTGTGCAATAAAAAATTCCTGATAAGTTAAAAAGTGCAAAAATATGCATTCACAGTAGTGATATAGTGATGTGTAACAGACTCATTCTTCTCAGCAGGGGGCAATACCGCTCACAGCTTTTGCGAAGAAGCAGTTTTTGAGTCTCTTAGTTTTGGATTTGATGTTCCTGAAATGTTTTCCTGATGGGAGGGGGAGGAACAGTGCATTGCCCGGGTGGGTGGGATGTGTGGCAATGCATCTGGCCTTTTTTGGTGTTGTGCTGCATAAGGTGAGTCCAGTTCTTTCAGACGGTATCCCACAATTCCATGTGCTTTCCTGACCACCTGTGAAAAGTCCTCCCTCACTAAGCAGTTCCCATACCATACAGTTATGCTAAGACGTAGAACAATTTTTCTGGTAGCAGTGTAAAAGTTTTTTTTGTTTGTTTGTTTTTAGCAGCTTGATGGAAAGTCCAGTCTGTTTCAGTTTTCTGAGGAAGAAGAGCCGTTGTTGAGCCCTCTCTACCAGGTGGGAGATGTTTATGGACCAGGAGAGGTCAGAGGAGATGTTGATGCCCAGGAACTTATTGCTGTCCACATGCTCCACCACCCTGCAGAGAGGAGAGTGTTTGGTTTTCCTGGACCTCCTGCAGTCTGTTATTACCTCCATGGTTTTGCTTGTGCTTAGGATTAGATTGTTCCTGGAGCACCACTGTGAGAGATTGTGGACCTCCTCTCTGTAGTGGGTCACATAATTGTTGGAGATAAGACCCACCACAGTGGTGTCGTCCGCAAACTTCACTATTATGTTTGTGGGATGGACAGCAGTCGTGGATGAAGAGATCAGGGCTGAGAACCAAGCCCTGCGGCGTTCCGGTATTAAGGATCAGTGGAGCAGATGTGCGTTGCCCAGTCCTCACCTTCTGGGGCCTGTTGGTGAGGAAGTCACTGATCCAGGAACAGAGAGCTGTGCAGATAATCCCAGACTTTTGAGCTTCAGAGCCAGCATGTCAGCACGGTGTTGAATGCTGAGCTGAAGTCCGTGAATAGCATCCTAACATAGGTGTTGGGATTGTGGAGATGAGTCAAAGCTAAATGCGGTGCAAACAAGACAGCATCCTCCATGGAGCGATCCACCCTGTTGGTGAACTGCAGACTGTCCAGGCTAGCAGGGATGGTGTCCTTGTTGTGTTGCAGGAAAATCCTCTTGAAGCGCTTCATGAGGTTGCAGGAATAGGTTGAAGATATGCATAAAGACCCCTGCTAATTGGTCAGCATGATTTAACCATCGACCTGGCACCATGTCTGGATGAGAGGTTGATGGTGCTCCTCTGGATGTTCAGGCTCCCTGCTGCTTGCCCAAATAAGCTGTTTAAGGTGTCAGGGAGAGCTGAGTCATTGCTGGGCTGCTGGTCGCTGTACGTGATGTCTGCGATGGTCCTGATGCCTCTCCACATGTTACGTGGGTTGTTGGTGCTGAAGTTGTCCTTGATGCGCTGCTTGTATCTGTGCTTTAGCCTTTTGGATGTCTTTTTAAATTCAACTCTAACCCTGCTGTAGGCTTGTCTTCCGATCTGAACGCTGCATCACGGGCCTTCGGCAAGGACCGCACTTTTATGAATGGAGCCAGATAACCCCATATCAGCCAGACATAGAGTTTAGTTCTAAAACATTTATTGCAATAATGATTAGTGGAAGCAGATTCAGGCAGACCGTAATGGGCAGGAGATCAGAGGATGCAGGTGGGGTGACTGGCAGAACCAGACTTCAACAGGTGTCATTTTTTTACATTTTTTTATTTGGATCAATTCACCTTTTAATACCATTTTAATATACTTAAATGAACATGTATCTTACCATCTCACAAGCTCCAAATCGGATCAAGAATTGCAAGCGTGTTATATCTTAATCTTTCTTAATCTTTGAAATCTTTCCTGAATAAGTCAAATCTCCTGTAAAATCCTAAGTAAAAATAGACATATCTGATGATAGATTACACATTACACAAAACAGTTTTATCACTTTTTGAAGCTGGCCTAACACAGATGTCCTCTCTCACAGTTATTCTCTTTTTGGAAGGGCAGACGACCCTATTAAAGGTTGTTGCTTTTTTTTCCCCCAGTTTCTCACCAACACTGCTAAAGCATCTGTTTTCACCCATAAAAGGGAATATGAGCTGTCAAAGAAAAAAAAAAAAAGACATCCCTCAAAACAAAATCGTACCCCATTTATTAACAAGTAGTTCCAAAAAATGTTGACTTTTGGCTATGAACTCTAACCTCACAGAACGGCAAAAAGAAATGTGAATAAATATATTACAAATCTAACAGAATGTCTTGAATCTCCCACACTTTCTACATTTAAATGGAATAAAATATGTGCAATGCTCTTGGGAACAGCATCCACTCTGGTGTTGGGCTTTCCCCAGCACTTTGGAACTTGGCAGCTGGGATTTACTCCCACTCATCCACTGGGGCATTGTATACCATTAAACTTCACAGCTTCTGCAGGTCTGAGCTCTTTATAGTGCCATCTTTGATACATGAGGCAATGCATTCAAATTAGGCTGGTGTGTGAATAAAAGATTTTCCCAAAGCCAAACGTACTCAGTGCTGAGTGGACAGGATTGTTTGAATGCACTTGGTATACTTGCCCTGCTTCGAAAATAAGAAGAAATGTAATGTTAAGCAGATCGCACATGACTGGAAATCTGCATTCTGAGTTTGGAATTAACTACAGAGATGTAAAAGAAATCAGAATTTGAGAAAGATATAAGCCAACCATTTTCAAATAATAACTTTAGATCTTTCAGCAAGCAGTTGAGAAATAATCCAACTTTCACAAAACCTCATATTTTCTCTGTATTACCAAGCCTCTTGATATTTTTGGTGTGTTGACATTAAAGTTTCTTTCAAATCTGTCAGTGTAGAACATTTAAAAAAACGTTAATTGCCAGTCTTATGGCATTTCGTTGAACCTGTCTGCATGAGACTTCACACTGAGCTGAAAATAATCATTGTCCACACAATGGGTTTAACATCAAGTTATTTTCTCTTTTTATCAGCTAATTTACCTGCACTGTAGTAATGAGTGAGTCCAATTTAAAAAAGCCTTTTGCATCCAGAAGCTTCCACTTGCACTGATGATAGAAGGGATGCAACAAAAGTAATCACGCTGATCCATTTGAAATTGTTTCAGTTGATTTGGGAGGTGAGAGAGACCAACTGTGATGAAACGCAAAGACAAACAGAGAGAGGAAAATTACAAATTTGTGCGGAGCAGATATGAAAACATCAGCAGGCCTCATGCTAAAATGAAAGTGAGGAAACATCAAAAAGTCTGATGACAAGTGACAGCGGCGTTCAGCCCGATAAGGAAGCTAAATGACAAGAGAACCCAGCATGGTGGCGAAGTGGAGAGGACGGAGGTGTGCAGAAAATGACAAAGCAGAGAAATAAATCAAAATAGCCATGGCACAATGAAATGAAATCGACGTGGTGAGAGATGTAACTGATCAGCAGGACAATAGACGAGGGAAAGGTAAAGTTGGTTTCTCTGTCTGACTAAGGCATTATTCTACTGTATAGACCAGACTTTTATCTTCACAGCATTCAGAGACAACAGACACCAGGGGACCAACAGTAAAATATATGCTTAAATATTGCTTGACCCTCTGGTACTACTGAAGTTGTAAGAATAGAATAGAATAGAATAGAATAGAATAGAATAGAATAGAATAGAATTATTGTTCCACAGTAGGTAAATTCAGGTGTAGCAGCAGCAGATACACAGAAAGGGTAAAAAAAGAATAAGAGACTGTTAAATAAGGGCAAAAGTACAGCATAATAAACAAAAAAAAAACACTGTACAGTTATTGAAAAATTAATATAGTCACATTAAGGAAATATTTCACTGAATAAAGTAATTTAAATAAGTGTACGACAAATAACCTGGAAGTCTTTATCTAAAGTTTACTGTGGATTATATTATTTGTTACAAATGTCTTTATGAAAAAACAGCATACTATTTACAAATCAGATTATTCACTTATTGTAGCAATATTACCAAATGCAACCTGAAATTACTTAAGGCAGGAAATGACTCATAAAGCTTCAAAGTCAATGTCTCCCATCCACCGATCCATTCATCCATCCATCCAGTGATTGTGGATCTAAAAAGACCAAGGCATCACTTTCCCAGGCCAGACACCAATGTAGATCCTCTGGTTCATTCTTAGTCTATCCTGTGGTCTCCATCTAGACTTAAAAAAAAACTCAGAAGGGAGATGTCCAGGAGAAATATCAATCAGATGAACCACCACTGCTGTTTCTTTTGATGCAAATGAACAATGACTTTACGGAAGATGAAGCTACTCACCTCATCCTCAACAGAACCTGGCCACCATATAAAACATAATGCCAGGTAACTTGTATTCAGGATCTTATTCTGCAAGTGCAAAGATCATAATTTGGAGAGAGAAAACCTACATTAAAAAATAATATTATTAGAATGTTTTAATAAGTTCAATTGTTGGAAATAGAATTAGAGGGTTATCTAGAGCAATGTTTCTCAACCCTGCTCCTCAAGGCCCACTGTAATTTAGTTCAGAATCAAGTTTATTGCCAAGTAGGTTTGCGCTTACAAGGAATTTGACTTGATGTTGATGGTGCAGAAAAAAATAAATATATATATATATATATATATATATATATATATATATATATATATATATATATATATATATATATATATAGATAGACAGATAGATAGATAGATAGATAGATAGATAGATAGATAGATAGATAGATAGATAGATAGATAGATAGATAGAATCTATAGCTATGTACACAGTAGACTGTGTGTTAATGTAACGCAGAAGGTCTGGATATGCTTGTAGGTCCTGAACGGGGGAGGGAGAGAGGCAGTGTCAAGTGTCACGGCCTTGTCTCTTGGCCTTGTTGATAAGGCTGGTAGCGGATGGGAAGAAACTGTTCTTGTGGCGTGACGTTTTGGTCCTAATGGACCGCAGCCTCCTGCCAGAGGGAAGTGTCTGAAGTAGTTTGTGAAGTTTGTTGATGTGTCCAGCATGCCTTAATCAAAGAAATTAGAATGCCTTCTCCTTATGCCATCAATTACCCATTAATATCAGTCAGGTGGTTGGGCAGATAGGAATGTCCTAAAACATGTAGGACAGCAGGCCCTGAGGATCAGGGTTGAGAAACCCTGATCTAGACTAAACATATATATATTTATATATATATATGTATTCTTTTTTTATTATTTCTTTTTTTATCAAAATAGGACTATTATCAGTACTGCAGGGTATTTGTGCTGGTGTTATTATTTACTTTGTTACTTTGTTAGATGCACCTTGTTAGTATTCCAATGGACACTATTTTATATTTAAAACTGCCTTAATTATTTGTGGTATAGCTTCGACAAGGTGTTGCCAAAATGCCTTAGGTATTTTTGCCTATATTAAAATTATTGAAAAAAATGCAATTTGTTTTGATTTGTCCACTTTACATTCATGTTTCACAGCTCCTTTTCTACCAAATCTCAAAGGTGCTCTACTAGTTTAAGATAAGATGACTTTGGATGCCATTTGAGTGCAGTGAATTCAATATCATGTTCAACAAACCGGTTTGAGTTGATTTTCATTATGACATGGTGTGTTATACTACTTGTAATAGCAATCAAATGATGGGGACACTTTGCTTATAAAAGGATGGATATGGTAAGAGGTATTGCTCAGTTTTTACCGAGGGGTACAAAGTATGCCATCCTCCATTACATTATTCCACGACCACCAGCCTGAAACTTTGAAAGAATTTAGACTGGACCTATCGTTAAATGTTGATTACAGCAATTTCTTACCTGACCAACTGAATGTAGATACTGAAATCTAATAAATAATTTAATATGTGCATCCAATGGAAGTGATATTGAGGGTAGGATTAAGTTGTTTTTTTTTGTCCACAATTGGTTGAAAAAATGTTGCTGCTCTGGAATTTACTTACTTAATTGAAAATGTTTTGAGTTCCATTCTCTGATGACAGCCTCCCTTGTTTTCTTCTTTTGAAAATGTGGTGTGGAAATTTGTTGTTTAAATAGATACAAATTCCTCATGAGAATAGTTTGCAGAAGCAGGTCTTGCAGCTTCTATCACAGCTGTATTCCCTGCCGAAAACACCCTGGTGTCAATGCCCTATCCTTGCTCTAGCTGTTTCTCACATTTGTGGTTTTTGATCCTAATTGACCACTGGCTGTCCAACAAATTGGTCTTCAGAGATAATAAAGATTTACTGAACAGCACAGTTTGGACCTGGCATCACCTGCTCAATCCAAACCCTCTGTGATTTTCCATGAGCTTCTGTAATTACTCTCAGCCAAATATCCTTTTGTGCTCAGCTGTGAAGCGAGACAGCAGTGTCCTGACTCTGACTCTCCTCCTCTTTGTAATCTTTATCGACCCATTATCCTGACGTGTCCCTCAGAAAAGACTGTTCTATTACTGGTATCACTACAGGCATTATGGACCTTCCCTCATGTTGTCATGGCTCCAGAAGTGCAGTTTTCCAAAGGCTCAAACAAACATTTATATATTGCTCTGACTTACCCTGGTTGTATACACACTGGACTGTGCAGACTAATCAATTATTTATAGAACAACATTATTTATATTATTCTGCCATAAAAACCATTAAACAACAACTAAAACAACATTTTGGGCACAATGTTTTTTAATTGTAACAAAGAAAATGTTTTTTGAAATTGAAGTTTAGGTAACACCCTTCTCGACTGAACACTTTCATTAGGTCCAGATCTGCTTGAAGACTTACCAGGGGAAATATGGTTGCCCACCCTTGGCAGTGTCTGCAAATTATTATTATTATTATTATTATTATTATTATTATTATTATTATTATTATTATTATTATTATTATTATTATTATTATTATTATTATTATTGTGTTCCATGTTGTAATAATTATGAAATGACTTGAGCTAGCTGAAATATTTTTTTTTTCTCTGTCCACTCCAGATATTGTAGAGTTCAGTTTTTGATGGTCAAATATGAACTCAATTTCCCCCTTGGATATTAATAAAGTAAACCTTAACCTTAACCTCAAAGAAAAATACTTCATATTCGGTCATTGTTGAGGGAAAAAAAAGATCTCTGTCAATGTCAATAGTCTAAATTCGAATAATGTGATAAGCTTTTTGATTTAGAATATGGTTTTCATGCAACAAGTCTTATAGTTCCAAGACTTTAGCAGCCAGGCCAACAGTTCCATTAAATATTTTTTTATCATAATATCACAAAACCACAATAAGGTACATCAATGTAATTTTACAAAGAATTTTTTTTTGTCATGAGCTAACAATTTAGAAGTTAATGATAATTGTATATGGTAACAGTATGGTAATGCTTGTACTGGTGCACTTTAATATTGATTATATTCAACTTACTTTACAAAATCATATTCAATCAAATTATATAGACTGGTCAAAAACTTTCCCATCTAAGGAAACCCAGCATATTGCATCAAGTCTTGACAAGCAGCATTCACTCCTCCTGAAAGAGTGTAGAGCAGTTCAGTAGCTCCCTGTTTCACAGTGTCTTGGGCGACAGTGACTGTATGGGTTGAGTTGTTGTCTTGCAATCAGAAGTTTATGGGTTCAGTTCCAGCTTCCCTTTGTCACATGTCGAAGTGCCCCTGTGAAAGGCACTTAACTCTAAGTTGCCTACCGAGCTGTGTATCGGTGTATGAATGTGCTTCTGTTAGTGAGAGCAATTGCATGAATGTGGCTCTGGTGTACAATGCTTTGAGTGGTCAGTATGACTGGAAAATCACTATATAAGTTTAGTCCATTTACTATTTATTTACATAACATTCAGAAGAAAAGGCCAACGGGAAGCCTTTCAAGATCAACGGGAAGGTCATATTCTAATAATAGCATTTATTTTGAGCAGGTAGACTATGTTTTTTTTTTAATCTGCCTTTAATGTCTCACTGGTACATCTCAATGGCGATTCCAAAACAGCCAAAATTGTGGTCATTCTGCCAGAGTCCTGCTTCCAGCTTGCTCCAGGATCATTCCAATTCTGCCAGCAAGTTCAGAAACCAAAGCTGGCCTGTAGTTCTGCTTACACAGCATTTCAGTCTGAGTGCTAGTAGCGGACATATCCATCACATTGATCAACCAGCCTTGACATGGGTTCGAAACAGTTGCCAATGTTTTCAGGAAAAAGCTAAGGCACCAGGATTAACTAAGCTTGGCTGTTAGCCTGGTCAGTAGCAGGTAAGCTGCACAAAATAAATCGCCATAGGAATTTTTGTGTTGCTGCTTTTGTGAAACCAAGTACAGGCTTAAAGGCATATAGCCACGTTATATCCTTATAAAAAAAGATAAAAATCATTTAATCATGATAAAATAGTTATATAGACCACGCTCCCATCCTGATAATGTTCTAATGGTCCTTTTTCTGGATAAAAATAGCTCCGGCACTGGGCCCAATGACCAGATATAAACAGATGTAGCGCCATATACCAGCATTATCAAAGAACTGTCATAATGCATGTTTTCTGAATCAATAAAACGGTGTTAAATAATGCTGGACTGAGCCTGACCCTCTGCAATGCCCCGCAGTAAAGCGTCAGCTAGGCATGATTGAAGACCAACCATTATTAACTGAATAAACTGATCTACAGAAACTTTAAGACCCTTTTATTCTGTTGGAATATAAGCGCCTTTCCATTCAAAAACAAGCTGAAAAAAATGCAACCCGCCACTCACGCAACTTACAAGCAACATTAGAAACAAACAAGCCCAAAGTCACTTATGATAAGTGAACTTGGCAACGCTGTTTCCACTTCCCATGATGACAAGTTTACTATGCAGGAGAACAGCAAAATATGCTAAAATATGAGCCGTATTACAAGTCATCATTTAAGCATACACAACACCACTAAGATATTGTCACTAAATATACAATATATATAAATGCAAGTATTATTAAAAAGGAAGAGCACCCGAATAAAATACATTTTTAGATGCAGATCACTGATGGGTTGTGCTATTTTTAGAACAGGCTTGTAGGTGCCACATGTGGACCAGTGTTGGTGACCCATGCTCTAGAAGGTGAGGGAAATCACATTTGATAATTTCTCTTTGACTTGAGTTTGAGTTCTCTTCTATTACTTCACGCAGAATAAAACACATTATTTGAGAAAATACAAATGTTGTGTCTTTATTTGTTGAGTTCCACTTTAAAATGTGCCACTTTAAGCTGCTTCAGTTGTTCACCACCCACCAATCGGTGCCACAGACTGGCAGTATAACAGCTGGTTATTAATGGCTCTAATAGAGCTTTGCTTGCTCTGACAAACCATTCACACCCAATCACTGACTCCTCCTTCAAGCATTTTCACAAAACACTCTGAAACAGCTTTCTTTCTGTTGGGCTGTGATTAATGTAAGAGCCAGGTTATCGATCAGGTGGAAGAGTGGTACCTCAAAGCTAACAGTGCTAGTGTCAATCAAGGTTCAATGATAGCAACTTATTTTGTGTAGGCACACATTTTGCAGCCACACACGTGGCCAGCTAAGGTACCTGATTTATCAAAGCCTGAGGCTTGTTCTGTGATGTCTACTTATATAGACATCACAAAACACATTTATGAAAAGACTTTGTGACTACTTACTTACTGGGTCAGAGGTGTAACAGCAGTCAGAAAGTTTCAGTTTGAGAAAGGGGCTAGTGACTAGTCTTTCATGTGTCAGAAACACTGTACAAGTAATTATCAAATTGTCTTATTTTTAGAATGTGAAACTACGGTTCGTTTTTGGCGGGCAAAGATCTCAGATACCAATATCTTTCAGTGTAATGTCCCTTGTTTATGATGTTTTGGGATCCGGGTATTATTTTATAATGTTTGTGATAGTTCAGATCATGTATTTAACCACTGTATTAAACTAATTAAATTCTAACAATTTTATTAGATTTGATGGTCCATTGAGGGCTGCACAGTGGGTAGCATTGTTGCCATGCAAGAAGGTCCTGGGTTCAAGTCCTACCCTTACCCTGGGTCTTTCAGCATGTTCTCCCTGTGCGTGGGTTCTCTCTGGGTGCTTCCTCCAACAAAGACATGAATGTTAGGTTAATTGTCCTCTCTAAATTCTCAGGTGTGAGTGTGTGCGGAATGGTTGTTTGTCCCTGTGTTACCCTGTGATAGACTGTTGACCTGTCTAGGGTGTACCCTAGACAGGTACACCCTATTGCCTATTGACAGCTGGAGATAGGCACCAGCACCCTTCGCGACCCTCGAACAGGCTGGAGTTAAGTTTACCACAGAAATATGCACTTGTCATATTGTATATTATTCAGTGATGGTATATAGCCGTCGGTTGTTTGTACCTGTCATACCTTATTAGTTGGTTTTGCTGATCTTTTTATATCTCTCTTTGCAGGTGTAGAAGCAGACTCAGAGGATGTTATATTGCTCTTTCCCCTTCCTCTCCTCTTTCTCTTTCACCTTTCCTCCCTTTTAACATTTTGTTTCATCAGTTTCTTTCCTTTTTTTCCTCTTTTACCTTCCCGTTTCAGTGTCCATCAAACCTGAAATAGTCCCAGCATAAAATCTAATATACTTCTTGCATATATAAAACAAGCGGCTAACAATGGCAAAAGCAGTAGGGCTTCACTTAATCTATTAGGCTCTTTGGCATTAAGACAACAAGCCTTATTGCCATAATCCCAGACAGGACACAAAAAAAAGTCTCAGTGTAGTGCATCAAAGTCTACAGCAGGCACAAAAAAAATGTCAACAAATCCAACAACAAAAAAAATGTGTCGGGGCCCAAATTATTTATCAGTCATGGTATATGCTACCGCAATAAGAGAATAATTTTGAAACTGTCACTAGTTTATGACTTTCATCCAATCTGACATGCACACAGCGGATGAAGATGAATCTGTTCACAACCTTGGTCGATTATCTGTGTGGTTGTGTGTTTGCTCTGATCAGAAACGTTTGTCTGATTGAAGCAAAAAAAAAAAAAAAAAAGACAGGTTATTCCTGATGGGATTTCTTTTCAGAAATCATAACTTATTCCTTTTTTCTTTATTTGTTGGGCAGCACCATTCGGAACCTGTGGAGCCCCCCATATTGTGCCAGCTCTGCTTAGATGTAGCTTATAGCAGCTGTTACACTGTGAGATATTCATTTTAAATATCTGACACTGCCAGATATTGATCGCAGGTTATCTTTGGTCGTAAGATGCTAACAAAGGCCGTCCTTGAACCTCAACGTGTAACGTGTACCGTAAGAACGCAGATTTAGAGCTACAACCAAAGACGTCTCCACCTGCCAAGATATGTAAGACCGCAGATTTAGAGCTACAAAAATGCCCAAAAGCAGTTACTTCATGATCTAACAAGGTGTGGAAGATTACATTTTCATATAGAGCCAGGTTTTGACAGCTTTTTTTAACCTGATTGATAAATGAAACCATCATTTGAACACGGCTATTTTTTTTTTTTTTTTTTCAATTCAGTTGAATTAAATTTCATTTATATAGCGCCAATTCATGAAACATGTCATCTCAAGGCACTTTCGAAAAACCAAATTCAAACAGATTATACAGATTGGTTAAAAATGTCCTATATAAGGGAACCCAGTTGATTGCATCAAAGTCTTGACCAGCAGCATTCACTCCTCCTGAAGAACCATAGAGCCACAGGGAGAGTCTTATGCATTGTCCATGGCTTTGCAGCATACCGAGCAAGCATGAAGCAACAGGTTACATTTTTCTTATGAACATGTGATCTTGTAAATGACCTGAAATGTTAAAGTGTGCAAAAAGAAAAAGGAAAGAAATCCGTAAAGGGGTAAATACTTTTTCACAGCTCTGCATTCTATTAGCTACACAAATGGATAATAGAATTCAATTAGAATCAGATTAATTTGAAAACATGACAAGCCAATGAGGATCTGAAAAGCCACATACAGGAAACAATACACACTTAACAAAATAACAGGTGCATTATCTGAATGCACTGAAAGACAAAGAAGAGAAAGTAAAACTGGAGGAAAACAAGAGAGAATGAAAGATTCTATGTAGCTTTTATGGATGTTTGTTTTCACATCTCTCTGCCACAACGTATTCACACATATCACCACAATAAACCATTTCAATACTTATTTCCACCCTTCATTTAGTTGCGGTTTGCTGAACTCTTCATAACAAAGTGCTGGGGCTTACCATAGTGGATCTTCACGTTAGCACGTAGAAAAGCCTTTATGACGAGGCGCTACACACACAGCAGTCACACTGCGGGTGGATAAAAGACTTCCTTCTACTCTAGTGCTGACAGGATGGCTTAGAGAGCTGATTCAGACATCAGTCAACACTCTGTTCTACAAGATTAACACAGCTTCCTAGTTTGAATAGTCAAAATAAAGCTGTGAATGTACGAGGACTTCCTGTGAAACACTAATTACACAAGAACAACAGCTTTAATACAGCTGCGAGTGTGCTCAACTTCCTTGTATTAGTGTGTGAACAAGAAGCAAATATACAGTAGCTAATTACAGTTGAATTATAAAGTAAGACAACACGTTGCACATGTGATATAACTGTTGAAGCAATCACGATGAAGTTGCAAGAGATTTTGATGAAAAAGTATTGTAACTAGTACCTGCAATCAACAAGCATTTATAAATAAAATACGTTTCTGTATCACGCTAAAGTATAATTCATACAATCCAGTCATCTCTATGACCATCAGGCATGTGTGGCATACGTTAAGTCTTTTGTATATCTGTTAGCGGAGTGGTAATCAACTTTTTTTGCACCACAGGCCTGCTTTAATGTTAGAATTGTTAGGCTCAGAACAGGTGGACCCAGTATTCGAGGCAGACAAACAGTTTAGGTTTAACAGTTTATTAAGATCGGCAACAGAGCGGGGGGTGTCAGCGTCTACAGCGGCAGCCTCTGCAGAAGGAGGCAACAGGTTAGTGACCTCGTTTCTCTGAAAGTGCTTGTACACAAACGTGTAGGTCACTAACCTGGTCTTAATGTCCAGCTCAGGTCCGGTAGCAGAGGTAGATGCCAGCTGGCAGGCTGCCAGTGCGCCCGGTGCGGCGGTTGCCGCTCTAGGAGTCCCAGAAGCAGATGTAACGGAGATCGGGGGACATACAGATGGTCAGAACCGTGAAGACAAACGTCAGCAGGAAGATCAGGAGGACAAACCAAAAGCCGATGTCTGGGACAAGATCTGAGGTCAGAGCCAGGTGATCAGAAGTTGGATGAGGTGCCAGAGGGAGATCCAGGACAAGGTCGGGACACAGTTCCAGGTTCGGTACACAAGTCACACACAGGCTGAACGAGGGTAGGCAGGGTCAGTAGTCGAAGGACGGTTCCGGTCGGTACACAAACAGCAGAGGTCAGGCAGGTAATCAGGTCAGGCAGAAGTCAGGAATCAGATCAGGCAAACAGAATCAGACGGGAACAGGCAAACTCAGAGGTCGAATGGCAATCAGGTCAGGATCAGGTATCAGAACAATGAACGCTGGTATAAGTCTCACATAAATGGCTCGAAATAAACTGACACTGTTGTCTGGTCTCAGAGGTGGTTATATATTAGTAAGAGCAGGTGGAACAGATCAGTGGTGATAAGGAATGGGTGGAGCTAAGCAGGTGTGTGATATGAGAAATAAGACCAGGCAACAGTGCCAAAATCATGACAAGAATAGATTTTTACTAACAGTGATATGGCAGATAAATACAACAAAATCAAATAATCCAACTGGCATAACACCTGTGGTATTTTCTATATATAAAAGTGGACAGACTAAATGAAAATTGCTTCATGAAGGAGATTTTGGATATACCCCCTTTATAAGTTATAAATTATTTACTTGTTTTATCAATTAAAGTTAATGTCAATCCATAATCGCTCACCAGAAAAAGGAAGATGTTTAAGGAGAGAGTCTGTTCAAATAATAATATTTTGATAAATATATATCCTGTTTTCTGCTGTGTTTCTATATAACATTCTTTTACCAGCTCAAGAAAAGTACAAATGAGTTGTGTAATTAACTTACTATGTTTGTGTGGTGAGCACTTCCCTTATGTTGTTTTTATACTGTATTTGTGTTCAAACACTTTGAATACTATAATATTTATTATTGTTGCTGTAATTGTTATTAGTAGCTGAGGAGGTCAGTGTCAGCCGTGGTCATGGATAATGCAACAGAGGAAGAGGATAGAGTATTCATGTCAAAATTATGTTTCCACTTGCATCCCATGTGCAATCAGATGAAAGGACTCTCCAATTAAGATTCCTGGGCTGGATTACAACCCCAGCCTGCCCTGCTTGTGACATGTACAACTTATTGGTCAATAACAGGCTTTGCTGCATGCAAATAAGCTAGAAATGAGGGAGACACCAATAAGAAAGCAATGAAGAGCATGTCTGTGTTATCATATGCAGGAATGAAAGAAATGTATATATATATATATATATATATATATATATATATATATATATATATATATATATATATATATATATATATATATATATATATATATATATATAATGGATATGGAGATTGGAAGCATTGACTACTTTGTGCCCACTCCTCAGTGGTTGCTTGCTTTGATGTTCTTAATATCTTTTCTTTAAAATGCTGGTTTGTAGTTGAGATGGGATGTCAGCAAATGCATAATGATTTTGAATATTTTCAGGTATTGGAAAATATTTTTCAGTCAAGACCATAGTCTAAACATATTATGTTGTTATTGTGTTATTTATGTGTTTGTTCATCTTATTGCTAATCAACCATTCCCTATCATATTTTGCTAGCATGACCTGCATGTCTTTTGTCAAAACTGAATAGTTTAATACTAACTCTGGAGGATTTTAAAACAATACTTTTTCAAAAAATCTTCAATAATTAATAATTTTATAAATATCTTCAGGATTTATTTTATTTTGCTTCCATATTTTATACATAATCACGTTATTATAAGAGAATTGAACTATAAACAAAATCTAAAAATAGGTTAACATATATGCAAAGATAAAAACCTAAATAAATAGTTAATATTATTGTAATAATAAAATATAGATGTATTGCACAGATAAAGCACAAACTAAATCTGTATTATTCTGCAGTGTTCCATCAAAAAGAAAATTTGCAGGAAAAGAACACATTTGTCATTCTGCTGTTAAAACACTTATAATGCAAGGGGGTAAAAAAAAACTTGATACATTGGGGAGAAACAAATCTTATTCATGCATTTTAGGCAGCTACACATATGGCAAAATGTTGATACAAGAAAAAAAAATCAATTTTCAAATGCATATTCATTCTTAAGATGACCTAAATTACTGTAACAGCTTTAGCATGCTTAGGTGAACTTCTTCAAAAGCTTAAAGTAGCTTTCAAAAAAATGTTTGTTCAATAGAAAAGTGAAATGTGCTCCTCTATACAACTGCTTGATATGATGTGTGTAGTTTTCACAGCCAATCATACTTCGATAGAATGCATTTCTCCCGCAAATTTGGAGTGCATTAAGAACAAATAAAGTGCTGCTTAGGCAAGTTCTGTCTTTCACATACGTTGCATTTTCTTTGTATTGTCTGTAGCAGTTGTTAAAGACAGTACAGAGTGTATTTCACTGTCCTGCTCATGAGTCTGTGCTCTGTTGTGTGTATAGATTACAGTGTCTCATGGTGGCACCCTGTCACTGCCTGCTATTGAACTGACAAGCTCTCTGCTGTAAGTTATTCTATCGCACCGTCCTTCTGCCACTTCGCTGGTTCATCCAGGATGACACAGCCGATTAAAATCCTGAAATTGACTCCAAACACAAGTTCCTGTCTCATCCCCACTTCCCTGCGGGGATCATTAAAGCTTCACCTTACACCAAACTTAGGCCCAGGGAGAATTCTGTGTCCTACACACTGTCTCCGGGAGGCCTTGATGGAGCTGCTGAGTCTGCACTCGTAACAAGGTGCACAGCACAGGTGAAGCGAGATGTTTGAATCATTCTAGTGAGGTTTCACAAGCACTTGGAGATTGCACTCTATTGAAAATCAGAGTCTGGGATTCTGAGATTTAGCTCATACCGCTTTAATGGAACTAAGCTGTCCCATACACACAAATTGCATGAATCTGTGTCTTTTCTGAGAACTGTGTCTTTTTGTCAGGATTCTGAAGAAAAAGTTTAATTCTGGGAAAACTTACAGCAGGTTTCATTTACTAACTTTGCATAAGAGACACTTCCCATATACAAAGAAGTCCCTCAAATGTGGTAATCAGGACAAAATAGATTTTTTCACTATTGCCAAAACCCATATCTAATTGTAATTTTTAACATAACAAATAACAGTAGGACCTACATGTATGTGCTGAACAATTACATGACCATAGTTTGCTATAGTTGGCTAATGTGCAGCACTTAACAGCACTTAACAACTGGTTTTAAAAAGTACTGAACAGATTTTCCTAAAATTTGGCTCAGGTTCAAGACTAAGAATTAGAACTTGAGCAAAAAATATATTTAGTTTTTTTTTTTGTTGTTTTTGTTTTCTTAAGTGTCCTGTCTGGCAATGTGGCAATAAGAATTTTTGTCTTAATGCCAAAAAGAGCCCAAACGATTTTACTTTCACAAGCGGAGCCTTACTGCTTTCACCGTAGTGCTCCGTTTGAATTATATATGCAAGTAGCTTTATTATAATTTATGCGGGGAATATGTCAGGTTATATGGACACTAAAACAAGAAGGTAGAAGAGAAAGGAGTGAGAAAAGGTGAAAGGAAGAGGACAAAAAAGGGAGAGAACGATACAACATCCTCAGTCTGCTTCTTCACCTGCAGAGAGATAAAAAGAACAACACAACCAGCCGATAAAGTATTAAAGATACAATCAACCAAAGCCTTGATATCATCACTGAAGACTAGCATTAATCAATACGACATGCGCAAAGTGACAGGAGAAGACAACAATAGGGGTTTTCTGTACGGAAGTGAGTCTGTAAGTACGTGAATCCAAGCACCTGTAGGTGTTTGTGAGAGTGCGCTTGTGTATGAAAGGTTTATCCATGAGAAAAATGCTCTATAGCGGATGTAAGGAGCCAGAGACCCCCCCCCAGAGCACCGAGGCAGACGTCAGAGGAACCAAAACCCCAGATGCCCCAAGGGATCCCCACAGCAAAGGTGCCCAAGAGGGTCCAACCCCCCACAGAGGAGAGACGGGCAGAGAAGAGACGGTCCCAAGGAAACCCGCAAACACCTACAATGCCGAAGCCCCGGGGAGCCGCAAGGACGAGCCTGTGGATTCTGCCGGCAGCCAGCTACAGCGGAGCAGATCCGGCCATGGGACCCGAGGCCCCGGGGGCACCCTGCCCTCCGGCGGGGTCCCTTATCAAGCCATGGGGGGTCAGGGCCCGCGGAGCAGCCGCCAGGAGGGAGCCGGCACAGTGGCCTATGCTCTGTTTATTGAGTTTACTGGTCAACTTTTTCAGAAGTTTAAAATAAGATTTATATTTTCGCAAATGGTTTAATCAGTCACTGTTGGAATTTGCATCTGTACACAGCGAGACTGATGTGAGTGCATATATCTTTGTGAAAAAACAATAATTTGTTGTGTGTGCATTTAAATCTCATACATGCTCGCTGCATATATGTCTGTTATGGGCTCTGCTCTGACAAACTCTTGCTCTATACTTATGCTTGGCGCTAGATTTGCAATTCAAACTGGACAAAGTGTATGTCAATGAAACACAGAACAGATCATTTATTTTGACAGTATTCCTTGAAAATACTGGACAAACACTGTATAAAAAAAACAACCAGTAAATCAAATAATACATTAAGTAGCAGAGAATGCAAAGCAAAACAGAAGGATTTAAGAATGATACAAAAGATTACAAGTTGTGATAAAACAAACCCTTGAATTTTGTAGCCTAAGAACATATAATTAAGTATACAAATATCATTACATGCATTGAGCATTTCTTGAGCTACTAAGCGGCATGTGAAAATATGTGTAATCTCTCATATTCAGGATTTTATTTCTTGGAGCTACCCAAGTTTCTATCACGTACCCTAATCCAGAATAAATATTTAATTATTTTACTGTAGAATTTTTGAGATAGACCCAGATGAGAACATAAACATTGTGGACTCTGAAGACAATTGCTTTCACTCATAATTCCAGCACACAGAGGAAGCATTTGTCAGAGTTGAGCATGTGCTAAACATGTATTGAGTGAGCGTATAGGATAATTACATGTGCACCCCACAAATTATGGTTTGTTCAAATAGGTACATAATCTTTATTTGTCATTATGACATTTATTCTAATAAAATGTATCCTCTGCATTTAACCCTTCCATTTTAGGGAGCAGTGGGCTGCCACTGCGTGGTTCTTGAGGAACAATTTTAGGGCTAAGGGACCTGCTCAAGGGCCCAGAGTGACAGCTTGTGGGATTTAAACCAAGGAATTTGCATCCTTTCCATTATACCAGGGCCCTGCTCAAACCACTAGGTGCCCACTCTCAACACTAGTCTCACTGTGTGCTTGGGTTGGTGACATATGCACTCACACTATTGCCAATGGTGTGACATTCATGAATATGTCTTTCAAATGAACAAGTCATCCAAACAAACGAGTCAAATCACTTCATTAGCTGATCCGTCATTTTCTCAGTTCAGTTAAAACCAACACGAGCCAGTCAAAATTTGAACTTTCGGTGACTCACAATGGCATTTGAGAAACTCAAGATTTGCCAAGCCAACCTAGTGGACACACAGAGAAATGCTGCTAAGTAGTGATTTGCTAAGTAGTACTGTACTGGAAATGGTACAGTCACTCACTCCTGCACTGAAGAAATAAGTAGGTGAGTTATTTACCATGTCACTGAGTCAAGTTTTGTGAACCTACGGGAACCACTGAGTACTGCCCCTAAGAAGTGATTATTGCTGCTGATTCACTCACTCGCCTACTGTACGACTCAGGCCACGAGTCCTTTGTGCTATGACTGAGCCTGTGAAGCCTGTTACAATGTGAACGAATCGTACTGAAGTGGCACTTACTCGCATACCATACCAATGGATTGAGTTGGACAGATGTGATTTAGAACAGATAACACAGTGATTTATTGACTAGATTTTTTTTTTCAGATTCAATCTGGAGTTATATCTTTTTCTGAATTGATTTTTAATCCAAAACTTGTAAGTACAGTGATATTTTTTTTCCATTATTGGTCTGAGCTGACTGACTTTCAGTTGTTAGAATAAGGTAAGGAGAAACCCTATAATGTCAGTTTGATCTGTACTACATGTTTTAACCATAAAGAACCAGAATATATAGTTGAGGTTCCATAAATAGCACATTTATTGTCACTAAAGTCAATATTTTTTGCCTATTTTTAATGTAAAGGAACATAAAATGTAGTTAAAATGCAGTTCAATAAATAGGAAACTAAATGTGACCTACGTCATGCTTATTAGCAATTTAACTGTAAGGAACCAAAAATGTAGTCACATGAAGAGGATGTCATTGAACAAATCATTTGAATTAATCCTTTTATGTACAGATTCTAGTGATTTAGTATGAAAAGAACTGCCGTTCCCATCACTACGCACTAAGGTGACTCACTGCGCACTTAAGTTGGTGGCATGACTATAATATTTTTTTTTCATAGTAGCTACACCTGGTCTGGCGTTTTGTTAGCTGTGACATCATCCAGGGAAGACAGATGATGCTGGAGGTTTTTCCTTTCCGTTAAAGGGGAGATTTCCTCTCCACTATCACCATATAACGTAGAAAGGTTTCCTGGCTCAACGTGTGCTTCTATGCTTTTCTTTGTCTCTCTTTTTCTGTCTCTGCTCTGTCTTCTCTAATGTCCAGTCAGTCGAGGCAGATGACCGTTCACACTGAGCCTGGTTCTGCTGGAGGTTTTTCCTTTCCGTTAAAGGGGAGTGTTCCTCTCTACTGTTCCTTCGTGCTTGCTTAGTATGAGGGATTGCTGTAAAGCCATGGACAATGCAGACAACTGTCCCTGTGGCTCTGCACTCTTTCTTGAGGAGTGAATGCTGCTTGTCAAGACTTGATGCAATCTACTGAATTTCCTTAAATATGAAACATTTTGACCAATCTGTATAATCTGATTAAATTTGACTTTGGAAAGTGCCTTCAGATGACATGTATCATGAATTCAATAAAATTAATAATTGAATAAAATTGAATTCAATTGAATAATGTGTGACAATCAGAAATTCCATGATTGTGTGCACAATCAGGTAATTTGAATTCAGTTACAGCACTCACAGTGTGCAGACATCAAGTATAAATGTAAAAGCAGCCATAAGAATGTGAATCTTTTGTATAGAAAAAGAGAAAACAGAGGTTGCGGTAGTGCAACTATACTCATTTTGTTCCACAGACTGACCACTTAGGTTGTAAGGTGGTTATTTTGCTCATCAGAGAGGGAGAGCCTGGGGAAAGGAACTATCTCTTTGGCAGCTGTTTTTTTTGCAAATAGCGCTTTTTAGTGCCAACCTGAAGGTAAAAATCTAAACAGTTTGTACTCAGGATGTGTGGTGTCTTCAGGGATGTTAGCTGTCCTTTTCCTGACACTAGACCAACACAAAACCTGAATGGTCCGATGATCCTTTCTGCAGACATAAATGTTTATAACACTCTGCACATTTACTGTTTTTTGGATGAGCCAACCCACACAGTTCTGGATGAGCACAGGACAGGCTGAATAATGGAGCTGTAGAAGATGACCAGCAGCTGCTCTAGAAGGTTGGAAGTAGTTGCCTAAGGTGGCACAGTCACATCTGCTTCCGAACATTGTATTTGTGTACGCAACAGCGTGTGTACGCAAAAGGTGGTTCCTTGAAACCAGAAGTGATGCACAGTGGACACACTGTTGTTGAGGATGGTTAGGGGTGGCTCAGTAGGAGGAGTTCTGTAGACACCCATACTCATCTCTACAGTCTTAAGCAGGTTAAGTTCCAGATTGTTCTGACCACCCCTAGGTGGACCAGTGATCCACCTTCTCTCTGTATGCAGACTCGTCATTGTCCTGATCAGACCAACGGCAGTGGTGTCATCTGCAAACTTTAGGAGTTTCACAGACAGGTCTGACTGTAATTTTACTCTTCACTGTTGCTACAAGCATGCTCGGTATGAGGGATTGCTAAAAGTCAACTACACAGCTACCTGAACATCCAGAAGGAGTGTAGGCTGCAAGGCAATGATTTTATGCAATCTGCTGAGCATTCATATTGAAACAAAAAAAAACTTGTTTTCACCAACGTTTTTACCATTCTGTCTGTATAATTTGATGGAATTTAATTTGTAAAGTGACTTGAGATGACGTGTTGTTAATTTGCGCTATACAAATAAACTGAATTGAATTGAAGTCTCTAAATGTGTTCATATAACCTTCTGCATTGACATATTGTCTGTTATAAGTTGAAATAAGATATAGGGACAGTGTTTTGTTTCCTTTCTCCTCACAGGCCCAATTCATCTCACCTGGACCTAAATAACAAGCAAAGGTGGAACTCTGTTTTTAGCTGAGATGATTAAAAGTTGCGCTTACCGAGAAGTGTTATTGAGGCTGTTTTCATTAGGGAAAGAGAAAAATATCATCGTTAAGTGTGTCCTGCAGGACTCAGCACTATCTACTGCACTTCATTCAGCTGTGCTAGTGATGTGGTGAGTAATATAGAAGGGTATCTAAGAAAACTATTTTGGCGATGTCATGTGCTTGGGTCTCTGGGAACAACAGGACTCACCTTCTCAGTTTGTTTGTTTACTGAGAGATTCTGCCAGTGTCAGTGGATCCCAAGGCTTCGTGTATGTCACTGCTGGATTTTATTGGACATCTTTCTTGTTGTCAGGACCAGTGAGGCATGTTGTAATGCTGGATGTTGTAATTAAACGTTTTGGACTTAGTCCCAAAGGCTTTTTAGAGGAGATGGGTGAGATTTTATTTTTCATATTTTTGTGTTGTTAAACCCTGGCTGAAGTCTGGCAACGTGTAAACTGTTTTTCTTTTAACTTGACACAGAAAATTATCACTTTCATTATTTTTGTTTGACACTTTTCTATAATATTCTGCTGGCTTTCAGGTTTTTCTAGGATTATAAATAAATATTCATGAAATTACAGGAACTACATCCAAAACAAAAATGCTGTGATGCCACAGTGTAATGATCTAATATTTGCCAATTCACATCTATACATTTCTTTGAATATGGACCTTGTTGTGTGGAGTTTGTAGATAATAAATTAGGTGGAAATACTTGTAAAGTTTCTCACAGGATTACACTGTCATTTTAAATTTGCTGATAAATAAAGAAAACCAGGGTATTATTTTCTGCTTTACACCATTTTAAAATAAGCATTGTTTTAGTTTAACGTAAGAAACCAGCAACTTAAACTTCAATTCTTACCTGAAAAAATATTTTCTTGTGCAAAATTTCAAGTCAAGTCAAATGTATCTACCTCTAAAAACAACAACAACAATTGACCAAAGTGCTTTACATAGTAACAATTCAAAAACCAAAGATCAACACCTTTTTTTCCAGTTCGGCTGTGTATAGTGCAGGACTTCCTGGGCTATCACAGGTCTCCACTAATGGCTCTTTTTCATTGACTCCACTGGGCCGTACTCTACTCCGCAACATGCAGTTTGAGGGTTTTCTGATGGGTCTTTTTCCTCTGAGGTTACGAGAAAGGCTGGATGTTTTCATACCCTCTCAGGATATGGTGTGGTTATTATCAAGTACAGTAAAGCTCTTACGTCAGTTGACTGCTAGTCAGTTATTGGCCATAGGTTTGGCCAGCCAGGAACTGCTGATTGGCCGTATGTTTGGCCAGCCAGCCACCCGACAGTGAAGCGAGGGGAAAAATAACAACCGTGATTTGCGGACTCAGTACAAGGGAGAAGGAGACACTGATATAACCAGTGTTGACTGTGCGGCAGCGCTGCCTTCTGCAGGAGGAGAGAAGCAGAGAAGCAGTCGACACGCACACAGACAACGCGCGCGCGCGTGTGTGTGTGTGTGTCTACAGGCAATAAGCTGCAGCCTGGGACGGTTTCTCTCACTGCCGCTTCAAGGAGTGAAGCGGAGCCATTGTGGATCACCCACCCACCCGTGCCATGTCAGGGCCTGATCTACGTTTTTATTCTACCGTTGCTCACTATTTTGTCCGAGTTAATGTTGCACTGCTTAATAGCAGCAGGGTACAAAACAAAGGTGAGGTTTATAGCCACTGCGTTACTGGGTCTGTTGAAACCAAACAGTGGTACTGTGGAGCAGAGCTCAGGCAGGATGAGTGGAGTAGTGCGGGCAAGACAGGGGGCATGGAATAGTCCTATGAGTATGGACACCTACAGGTGCTTGGAACCAGGTGCTTACAGATTCACTTCTACAGATACACCCTATCATTAGCTTTAGCTGTTACTATACATCTTGTATTAAATATTACTACATATTTTTCAGTAATGTTGTCAAGGCATTGGTTGTTTATACCTGTGATACTTTTATTTTTTTTTGGTTTTGCTTTTCTTTTTATATATCTCTCTGCAGGTGTAGAAGCAGACTCCAAGGATGTTATCTTGTACTCTCTTTTTCCTCAGCTTTATTTTTGTCACCTTTACTCCCTTTGAGCATTTCGTCTAATGTTTTTCTCTTCCTATTTTCTCTTTTACCTTTAATTAATTGTGTCCATTGAACTTAAAATAATCGAAAAATAAAATTGAATAAAGTTTTTTCGTATATATATCAATAGCGAAAGCAATAAGGCTCCACTTCTGAAATTAAAATCTGTTGGGCTCTCTTTGCAATTAAGACAGAAATTCTTAATATGACACTGCCAACAGGACGACATGTAAATTATTATTTTTTAAATAATAATTTTTTCAAGTACCTTGAATTATGCATCTTGTGAAGGTAGGTTAGAGTGGAAGATGCTTTGACATATTTAGGCCTCATCTGCTGTAATGTTGCCGCTATTTCGGTTTCTACGTTTGACCCACATGCTCATTAAATATGTATGGATCATTAATGAAAGATTTAGAACCTGGGATACTGGTAGTTGGGGGTTAACTGGAAATACTGTATGTAGAGGAGAAGAAAGAAGGAAGGAAGGAAGGAAGGAAAGAAGGAAGGAAGGAAGGGCTGACTGACAATGCCTTCTAGAGAAATTATGGTCAAACGAGGCGTTTGGCCTCGGGGAAAGGAAATGTATGTGGAGGATTAGATGTGAGGCTTTCCATGCGGGTATTGCTCTACCAGCTGCGCAGCATGCTGGTTGCAGCATCGCGCTGAAGCAAACAGCCAGCGAACTCGCACATCAAAACAACCTTTAAAGTAGATGAAACAGGCCAAAATTAGGCTTCTGGAATGACCATGACCTCAACTTCACCAGAAATATGTCGACTTGCTTAAAAAGCCTAAAGGTGCATGTTTGTGAAAAAAGACTAAAAAATGCTTGATCATGATAAAATAAAGTTATATACACCAAGTCAAATAACATGGCTATGCACCTGTAATTTGTGCCAGGAAAACAATTATTTGAAATAATGACCAAATCAGTCAGAATTATACCAGATTACAAAAACATAATATAAGGGTGCAAATGCAACTAACATCTTTTGACCCAGTGTGTGTATGAGAAAATTCCCAATGAATTATAACTTATGCACCCAGTTAATGATTTTCAAATTCATCATAGTTATACTGCATAATTATTCTATCTTGAAAAAAGAAAACTTTTGATGAAAGACAATTACCTCTGTCTTTTAGAAAAAAATGTTGTATACTGCTTCCTAAAATATTTTATAACAATTGATTTATCTATCTATCTATCTATCTATCTATCTATCTATCTATCTATCTATCTATCTATATATATATATATATATATATATATATATATATACTTAATTGTGTGACTTCTAATACAAAAGACGATGAAACAATATCCGTATTGGGACAATTTTGTATTGGGACTCAACACCTCTATATGGTTTCACTGGCTTGTGTTGTTTATTTGTTACCAATAATTACCTGTTTTTGCTGGTATAAAAACACGTTAGCATTACCATTCATCAAGTAATATATGTTAAATTGTTGCAGAACTTGTGCTATTTCATTTTTTTGTCATTTTTCTGTTACTTTAATTGATGAAAAGGATAGATTTTAGAGCTTTGTGGGACAGCTTAAGATGTCAATTTTTTACAGTGTGCTTCCTATTGTGCCACACTGACACACTTATAAACTTCTTGTACTTCAATTTGTGCCAATCTGACTTTGGAAAAAGGGGAAAATGTGTTCTTTCTCCACGGTGATCCGTCTTCAAAGTGGGCCCGCGCATGCCGAGGAGGGTGGCGGCGAGGTGATAAGTGTTGGGGATGTTGTAAATTTGAATACAATGACATAAACTAAAGCTGGTTGTCATGCTCTGCGGTTCTGCTCTGGCGGGCCTTTCTTTTCTGTCTAAAGCTTCTCGACACAGTTCCGGATTTGCCAAATCCTCAGAAGACGAAACGAACCCTGTCGCTTCATTGTGTGAGCCTTGAACACCCTTCCACCCACCTTCTCCCCTTCATCCATCCTCCCACTGGTCCCCTTCTCTCTCTCTCTCTTTCTCTCTCTTACTCTCACAGCAGAGATCGAGGGTGACAGGCAGGAAGTTGGTTTGCTGTTTGAGGTTTTAAGCATTGGGGATTGGTTTCAATTTAATGCCCCAACGTGAGGAAGAAAGAATCAATTTAAAGTAGTTGAGTCCCCTGGGTGTCCTGGTTGAGCGAGCTGTAGAAATGACAAAGACAGAAAGGATATAGAGATTAAAATCACACACAAAGAAATTGAGAGAGATTGTAATTATAGCAAAAGAAGCCTATAAAATCTAAAAATAGAATAAAAAAATCAAAAGGGGCTTAATTAGTTCAGCTTGTGACGTGTTTAAGTGATCTGCAACATTTATTTCTAAGAAGGAGAACTTCTGGGTGAAATGGGTGTTATGTCTACAGTTTAAATGAGATAACCAGCTCTATTCAACATGGTAAAGGTTTACCTGGTCCCATGTCTGAGCTTGCAGGTGACAGGAAGCAATTTGACTCAATTGATCACTCTTTCTTGTAAAGGTATATGTAGATGTTTTCCCTATCATAAATATACTTACATTTACGTGATGGATATGGGGAAGGGTTGTAGGCTGCCATTGATTTTCTCAGATCTTGATTCTGGCATGGTGATGCACAAAAGCTGGGGATTGGCAAACTTTAAACCATGAAATTAAAGAAGGGTTAGCACAGTGTTAGACTGCCTTAAAATGCTTGAAACATACATAGAATTAGCATCCAGGAGGAAAATGTAAGTTGATACTCGTGTAGTTTGTCTCATAACCTGCAGTTTATAAAGTATACATATTCTTTTTCTTAGCTCACATATGCACAACACTGACACATAAAGGAAAATAAAATCAGAACCAAAAGAAATACTTTTAAGTCTTAAGACTTTAAAACAGGTTTCATAACATTTTATGGAGGGAATAGAAATTGGTTTGATCATTTACCTTAATGAAAATTGGTCTCTGCTTGTGAGAAATTGGTGAGGAGGATTAAAATCCAAAGAATAATGTTTTGAATAAAAATTTACATGAGTTTAACGAGGAAAAAAGTTCAAATGCTAATAATATTTTTTTTTACTACAACCAAATGTTCAAAAGCAGGGGAGATGTGCTCATTGTTGAGTCCAGTAATATTAGCTAATATCACCGGTGTTTTAAAGTATACAACAAACAAGCTGTAAACTTGGAATTTTATTACTTTTTATTATTTCCAACACTAACAACCTGCTCACTTATAGGAGTTTGGATGTACATTGTGTGAAACATTTAAAATCAGATACAAGCTAAGAAAATTAGAAATAAAAAAATGTTAAAGCAGCTTTTAAAGCCTTAGGCAAATATGTTTGATATCAATACTGTATCTGGCAAAGTAGTTTCGCCTTTATAAACCAAAACTTTGACTGTTGGGTACTTTTTTTTAGACTGACAATTTATTTGCTGTTCTTATTTCACCTGGTCTTTAAACAACTTCTGTTTTGAGTATCAGAAGTTCAAACATGGATCATATTAGAGGAAGTCCAAAAACTGTCCGATACTTCACAGCGTTTTTTTGTAAACAGTTTTATATGAACCAAAGCAACAAAGTTACACAGTGCATATGTTGGTTTTGGATAGTTGCTAGCTCAACCGCATGATTCAAAGGGAGAATCATGCAGAAGGGAGAGGGGAGCTTTAATCAGATCTAGATTCCCACTAAACTGAGACAAACCAAACATCCAAACAGCGGGGATTTTAGACAGCGAGAGATGTGGAGTAATTAAAGATGTTTGTGTAAGCTCAGCTTGGAATAAAGTTTTCCAGGAGGACTCACTTTCATGCCACGGTCAGGAGGACAGTTAACAGGATAGTTGACAATAATTCTCAAAACGCTTGTGTTTGTTGGTGCTGCGATAAACACACCAGGGCAAAGTTTGACAGGATCTCTGAAATTAAAAAAATACTCTTGTGGTTTAATTAGGCCACTGATGACCTAGTCTGTTTTCCGAGTAAACAGTCCCTTTCATGTTTCATGCCTTTTGTTGTGGTGTGGACACGGAGCAACCATCTTTCAGGTACTGAAGCTGCCTCAGGAGCCACTTCAGCCAAGAATTTATTAAATAACTAACGTGTTTTGTGTTATGGTGGAAGGACACCACTGTTGTTTATCTGTCAGCAATTAGTGAGCCAAGTCCTGCCTCTCTGGCCTGTATTCAGCACGACTCCATCAGCGAATGCATTAGCACCATAAAACCAACAGGGAGAATGTAAAACGATGCAGAAAGCAACTATAGACACAGCAACACAAAGAAGAATGGCTCAGAGACAAACAAGATGTTTTACACTAAGAAACTAATCATCCACAATGCAGATCTGCTTACAGCAAGGATGATTACTCGCTCGACAATCTCTGGAGGTGCGTCACGTTAAAGACAAAGGCGACCGCATCTTGTTCTCATCAGCACTGGGATGTAATCCTTCTCCCTGAAAGGCATTGTCCTGAATTTTGAAGCGGCAGAAAAACTGTTGTTGGATGCAGCTAAAAATAATACAGACTTTCAGTGTTGTACGATTTCACCCTTCTAAAGAACTAAATGTAACCTCAGCTCAAACAGATTAAACCCTGGGTTATGCATGTGTTCAATAGTAATTTGTTTAAAAATGAACAGCTAACACACAGACTAATTCCTGTTTATCAAGTATTTCTCTTATAACAGCAGTTATTTACATTTTTTGGATAGCTCATCATATTAACTCCACCATCTTTTAGTATTTGGAATGTGGTGTTTTCCAGATTTTGTTTTACTACTGTTTGATATCTTTACTGTTACTGTAGCTAAATTCTTTTTTTTTTTTTTTACTGTGGCTAAATTCACAGTAACATGGTTATCAGACTGCAGCTATAGTCTAGAATCAAAACTATAAAGCAGCTAAGAATGACTAATGACTGAATATGTGTCCCCTAAAAGGTAATGCCAGTTTTATGCTGCACTATAGTAATAATCCAGATTTAATTAAAAAAGAGGATGGCATAAAAGGGACAGTAGAAATTCTCAAACCTCTCCTCTAATCCTTTGTATTGGGTCACCTTGGATCTTCATCATGTAGCCAAAGGACACTCTTGAGTGGTGTATGCTAAACCTGGCTCGCAGGTTCGAACTTCTATTTAAACAGGTGGATCCCACTAAACTATGAGTTCTCATTTTGAAGAAAGATCTCAACAAGGTGTAAGCCTTCAGCTTTTATTGTCAAGGTATGGAACTTAAACTTGTATTGTTGAGTTGAAATTAAGAAAATACATATACTTTATCAATAACAGGCAATGCAGGTTTATTTATATACCACCATTCATGCACAAAGTGGCATATGGGAAATCAAAGGAGCAGTGACTCAATGAAACATGAAATAAATATGCACAAGAAATACACCTTAAATGCCCAAAACATGACAGCACAAACAGCACAAAAAATCTAGCGCAATTATTTGAGCATTGTGTAATGATGAATAATACAAGGCGAATTTAAACAAATAAATAAATAAGAGATGACAGAAAGGAAAGCTTTATTTTGCCCTTTATGGAAATGCTGCAGTAAACACACAAGTACATAATATTCTGAGTTCCTGTGTGCAAACAGATGCCAAGAAAATCATTTCAATAAAATAATTTTCTTTATATACATCATAAAGTTGCTACGTTTTTTTTGTAAACATACTTTCATTTAGAAGGAGCTTAATCTCAAAGTTCAATGAAATTCATAACAGCACAGAGCTCGTTTGTATGTGTTTGTGCACCACATGAGGGACCAAACCTCATTAATTGGTCAGACTTTGATTGAAATGTAATTTCTTTTGTAAATGAATGCAATACTGTTAAGCAGTTAGTAATTTTAAACTTTGACACTAAATCTTAATCAAAAACTTTACTTGTCTAAAAAAATATATATTTATATAAAATTGTTTCATTTATGCTGTACAATAAACAGCTTAAGCCAAAGAACTTTCAGACTTGCTTCTATTCACCTCTGATTTCTGCATGGTTATGTTTTTTTATCATCACACAATGTAAGGTGGCATTTTTCTGCATCTGTATTCTTTTTAATAGCCTTTTCTACTTTGAACTTTGGTATTCATAGGCTCCAGGCTCGGCTACGGTCAACAATGCAAATTCAAAGTCTCATGCATGAAGTTGAAGAGGGATGCGAGCTGAAGAGTAAATTTATTTCGTGCCTCCAGGCGGGGTTCAACTGGTCGAGGCAACTCCTTTGAAACTGCCATGACGGAGCTCCTGCTGGCTGAGCAGAAACTAAAGCCAAACCTCCCTCAGCTGCAGGAAACCATAAAGAGACGATGCTTGTTAGAATCTGATGATGTTTGAAATTTTATTAACCTAAAAAAAGAAAGGAGATATTAAGATTAAGGAAACCAACCAGGAATCAATACTGAATAAATAAAGTGGCTTTGAAACATCGTCTTGCTTCCATTTTACATTAGCTGAATAAAACGGGTGCTTTTTATATCTGATATTGTGTGAGTGAAGGTTGGGAGCAGAGCGAGACGTTCCTTGTTTGCTCTGCTGACAGTTGTGTCAATGCCCGCCGCGGTGAAGTACAATGTTGAATCAGACTTCGTGTTTGTTTCCCCACCACTTGACTGAACTCTACTCCTCGACTGTCGCTGTTCTGTCCTGTTTACACAAATCTGCCGGCGGAAAGTCGTTTTGAATTCCAAACAACTCCATTGGGAGCAATCATGGAGGGTGAGGAAAGACAAGGTGAGAAAAGTGGGATTCTTGACAGAAGCACCCACTGTCTGATGGATGTAACACAGCACATAGCAAGTTGCTTTTACAAACAATATGGTCTAGAAATGGAGAGCCAGCGACGAGGCTCTCAGGATGTGATAAAGTCCTGATGGGAAAGAAGTCCCCAGTAATGGGAAGCAATCTAACTACTGCATTTCTGCTATCTCAAGGATCTCTTCATTTGCGATTTCGCACAGTTCTAACCTGATTCTACCTCCCTCTCTGATATCACCCCAATATCCTTCTGGTCCAACTCTCCGCACCCTTCTTCCATCCCTGTACTTGCTCTTGTCTAAAATGGAGAAGAGAAAAGCTGGTAATTGAAGATCACTGTCTGTCTTCAAGCACCTAGGATTTACAACGCCCCTTGCTGCAGCTCTTCTGTGCCCGTCTTTTTCTTATTTATTTATTTTTTGACTTCCTTTATGTGGGTCCGTTTCTGTATAAACTTAAAACACCCATTTTGAAATTTGTTTTACATTCTTCTTGGACCAGCAGCATTGTGGTTGTGCAGTGTATTATCTCCATTCAGACAAGGACTCTTTTTCCCTCTGAAACATCTCAGAAAAATAAAACCTTGCGTGATCACCAGCAAATACAAAAGAAAATATGCTGAGCATTTTTGGATCAAGCGATTCCTATTTTTTCTTGTCAACAGGATCTAAATTCAGGTTTCAGTCAAACTACTTCTAAATGTAGTATCAGATACAGTTCTATAAAACTTTTTTGTTCATGGTGTGAACTCATATGTAACGTTATAATTTGTGTAACGGCTAGATCGTATCACGGCGTTAAAGTAAAGGTTTGAAAACTTTGTCCTCCACTGTGGCAGACATCAGCTTGCTGACGGAACATGACCCCAATTTGTTCTGTAGTCAAGAAAGTGTTTCAGACATTTTCTCTTAAATTACTGCATCTACATTTAGAATTCCATCATTTCTAAATAATGAACTCAGCACTCCTCCACCAAGAGAAAACAGATTACAGATAGGTATGTAGACATAACAAACCGAGAAAGAGCAGGCCTGTGTGTTCCAAATTGTGTGGTGTTAGACAGTCAAAATGGTAATTTCTTCATTTCAGACAGCACTGATCTGTGATTTGAACTCTAAATCTACTTTACTTCTCATCATTGTTCTTGAAAACATAAATTCAATCAGGGAACCTATTAGCAAGAAGACATACAAAAAACAACAATACAGTTTTGAATAGATGAAATTAGATGTTACAAGATACAAACTTGTAGGACTTACAGACCCCAGGCCAGTTTAAATTGACCACAGTAATATTGCTAACTTGTTGCATATTTATTTTTTGCAAAGTAAATAAAATGTCCTTAATTAGAAATATAGACATTAAAACAATGCGGATCCAAAACATTTTCCTCAAGTTAAGGTTTTGTTCTTAGATTTTATTGTTTGCTACAAGGAAACATCTGATTGTTCAGAGAACTTTAGCAAGCAGATCTACATACTGAATTTGGCTTTGATTACCACACAACCTATTGCATTAAGGGTTGATAGAGTAACATTCAGCTGGGCTTTGATAGCCTACTAACTACATGACTGGCACCCACCCTGTCTTTAAGACTTTCTTTGATCTTTTTAATTAAACAATGGCCAAAATTACAATATATCTGTACTGTTAAGTTAGTTCACTCCAACATAGGTTATGATATGACAACGCATTACACTTACTGCCCACCTCCGCATGCTCTACACACAATAATAACATGCACATCAGTTGACATTAGTGCAACTAAGCTACCATTAGCATGAAGTCAGCAACCCATCTGCACCAGGAGTTATATGGAAAACATTAATCTTACTTTGAAATTTATCACAAGCCTGATCGTCGAGTAACATTGTGTGTTTTATCTTAAGCTGGGCATACAAGGTAATATTTTTGTCCTTTTTGGACCAGTTCTTCTCTGCGACAATTTTTTTGGGTCGAGCTGATTTTCAGCTCGTGTAGTAACAGGGCGTAACGAGGGCCGATTAGCCTCTCACGACTACCTACCGATCATGAATCATACGGTCGGATGAAAATCAAACATGTTTAAAATTGCAGTCAATCCTCGTGAGGTTATCGTGAGCACATCCTGCTGTTCAAGCAGAGCTACGAGCGTCTATAAGCAGATTTCCCCCAACATTGTGAACACTGTGCATGTGCAAACCAGGGAATTCTTCTTCTTCTTCTCAGACAAAAACATAGGAGTGGAGAGAGAAAAATGGTGGCGGTATGTGTGATATGGAGTCAAACTAAGGATGAGCAACTCGTACATTTGCCAGGGCAGATGAGCCTCATATTTACCAGTGAGCATTGACACATTTGCCTTTTTTTGTCTATGTTTGGCGACTGGATAGACTAGTCCGACAAGCACCATCTCTCTACAGCGCTGAGTCTAACGTGGTTTCTGGACATACAGTGCAAGCAGCCAGATAGCATCAGAGCATCGGGCCGTGTAAGAACAGACATGTGGAGCTGTGCATTTTTTACCCTGCAATATCGTTGTACAGTTTGAGCTCTATCTGAGTACTACGATTGAAAATATCGTACAATGTATGCCCGCCATTAAAATTATTTATTGTAACTTATCTTTGAAAGAATATCTGTGTGGTGGGCATTCAATTAAAGTTTAGGATTTGTGGTAGTTTCCCATCTAATTTATGCCCACATTTACCACTGTCTCCCTCTACAATGCATTTGTTTATTTGGATGGATCATATTTAAAGTACATATTTCCTTTGGTAATTTCTGACCACCAAGCTCATTTGTAGAACGTACCACGGCCGTGGTCCATCAACGAATGACTAAGCTCAGGGTGGGCGTGACAAAACAAAGACAGGATGGAGCACCATTGCTGCTACTGAATGACTGTTTACATGCAAAATGAGCAGAAATACTATGCATTCTGAATATGAGACCACGCACTAGTCTTGAGTCGTCAACGAGCATTCATCCACAAACGTCTGTGTCAAATGAGCCATGTTTATCTCTTCATCATCTCATTGTCGTCACAAAAAAAAGGGTGTCAATGAAATCAACTCTGATCTACTGCATGAGTCTGTCAAACAGACCAAATATCTTTTAATATATAAGCGGTTTGCATAGGGTCAGTAAATTAGAGATGTAAAGCCCTGTTTACAAGCTTTGTCTGGTGCAGAATCTTAGGCACATTCTTGGACAAAGTAGAAATTAATTACCAGATTTAAAACTTTTGGTGTTTAATTGCGCAGAAATAAATTGACAGAAGAAAGCTGTTGTGGTCGAAATTCTAAACAATAACTGGCTTCCTAAAATTATTGAATAAAGAAACGGTGGAGTGATGAAGTTCCAGCACTTTTATTGAGAAACAGAGCAGAGATCACATATATGGAAAGTAATCACACCCCACGGTTCCGATGCAGGCTGCGTCTGCCTGTTTCTGCCCCTCCTCGCTTTCGGCTCTCCCTAATACTCGACAGTGGACTTGGCATGAGACAAAACAAAGACAGTCTATGCTAGACAATCATCATCCCGCAAAGTAGCTACGCAGCATTTGGCCTTGGAACCAGCGGGGCCGTGCTCACATGTCCGAATGGTGTGAGGCTATAGTGACTTCAGAATAATATTCCCATAACAGCTGGGCCATCATTGTTGTTTTGTTTCTTTTTTACCATAATGAATTTGTAAAAAGGACAACATACTACAAGTTAAACAAAGGTTTTAAAACCATTAGGCTCTTATTTCATCCCTGTAGTTTGTTGGTAGTTTTAAGCTCGTGCAAAACCACAATTGTCCACTCTGGATGCAGTATAAGGTGACATTGATGTTTGGCTCTGAAATCCAGCTGATGTACCTGTCTGGATCTTTTTTTTTAACCTGTTGGACACACCAGTGGGTTGAAAGCACTTTACGTTTTCCTCTGGTCACACAGTAAACTTTTAAACTGGCGGGCTTTGTCTGCAAACCATGAAATACAGTTTACTGCAGATTGAGCAAGCCCTGCTCTCATCATCAACTCAACTGGGAGTTTATGGCAGCATGAAATTAAAAGGACCTTGTTTTATTACCGCTTGAAATCACTCCCCATCTAATAAACTCATCTCCAAGTCATGCGCCGTCAAGTGACGAGCTTGATGATGTCAGGGAAAAAAAACCACACTGTGTCCATAATAAACACTGCGGAGGCAGGAATATTGCTGAAATCAGCGATCCGAGTATTGAAAAATTAGCTTGTCTGACTCTTTCACTATTATTGATCATCTGACTTCCATATGCATTTCCACATAATAGGCAGCAGTGACTTAATTAGTCAAAAGACGGGCTGGGTAATTACATGTCACTTAACAATGTGTTTTATTGCCTACAAGCTCTGGTTTTACCAAGCGTATCTAATGGTGACTTTAATGCTAAGTGGCTAGAGACAGGGATATAAAGAAGAAAAGAGATTATATTCAGTGGCCAAAAAGATACAAGCAAACTCTGCCTTTATTTTCTAGGTTTGTTTGGGAGAAATATATATATTGTTCTGTTTTTTTTGCGTATAAGATAATTATCAGGTACAATTTTGAACATTGTGTAACAAAGTTAATGCTGACCTCTCAAGTAACATCATGTTAATATATGAATAAAAACAGAAATAGAGTTTTACACAATGCAGTTAAATCAAATAGACCAAAATCAAATTGTTGAACTAGGACCACACACTTTTTGGCTCCAGTGCACTAGCTCCAGGCTTCCATCAGAATCTATTATAAGGCAGTGTTATTGGCTGGATTTAACTTGGTCTGGCAGCAGGGATATCTGAACTCCTTATTCCTTACTTTCCAAATAGTCCCCTCAGGTCTGCCGGTTTTGGGTCTAGTAACTGTTGGAGGTTTTAGAGAAAAAGTGAAAACAGCTTTCTCAGCTTCCAGAACAGCTTGAAGCTGAGCATTCTGAGCTTGTCAAAATCTCTCACATCTTTATATGGGCCTACTTCTGGCATATGGGGTTGTTTAACTAATCCTATCTCCATTTTGTCTTCAAACATTGAGGACATTTTCAGAACTCGTTAATAGCTCCTTTTTTGCTGGATTTGTTTTACCCAGGTAAAATGATTCCAAGAGAATTGTGTTTGTTCTGTTTTCGTTGCTCTGAAAGGCCACATGCTATTTATTTAAATCAGCCCAACAACACATGGGGAAGTTGTGAAGGAAACTGCGCTACACCTCCAGTCCAGCTGAAAGTGGCAGGCAAGGCCAGATTGAGAAGCAGTATCTTGCCACTTGTTCACAAAGTAAGATTGGGAAGCACACAACTGGTTTTGCTTGTCACATTGTACCACATTATAAATGTAAATGCATGCTTTATCTGAATCTTGTGCAAAAGCAGAGAACAACAACAACCCCATGCAGGATTTAAATATGGCGGGTGAGCGTAATTTAGAATACTGTCAGAAATGGCCCACTAATTGTTTCTCAGCACGCAACTGTGCCCCTTTAACAATCCCAGGAAAAGCTGAAAAGTCTCACACTAGACTAAGAACGTTTACCTGTGAAAGTAAGGGTCCAGGAAAGAAAAATTACTTGGGTGAATTTGCATTCAAATATGCATTTTCCAAAGCTTGGGGCTTTCAACAAGCAAAAGAAATGTAAAACTTGATTTTTTCTGTGACACTGGTGGCCTTCATTTCAAAGTGGACAGACAAGATATAGGGATGAGAGAGAGAGAGCAAAGATCCATGGGCTGGGAATCGAACCCAGGACTGCTGCATAGAGGACTGAGGCCTCTGTACATGAATCGCATGTATTACCCCTGCACTATCACCGCGCCCCAAAGTCAACCATTTTTGCATTGAATTTAGAAGTTCTGTAGCATGCCAGTTGTGCTATATCCTGCTTATTCTTTTGGTTTTCCTCAAGTGAGGTAGATCAAACATTGTTTTATCTGCAAAAACATCTGGAGAAAAAGACTACTAAGCTTCCTGGACCCTATTATTTTAGTCTCCTTGTGAAACATCAGCAAATGGATTTTTTCGCATCTGGTGACTCATTGTGCTTCAGCCCACCTGAGGAATGTTTTGACATTTCATTTTTTGGTCTAATCCGGGATGTCTTTGAAGTGGATGAGATAGTTACCGGTGCACCGGACAGTCATTCAGGATATATATAGTGTCTCTTGGGTGCATTAGTAGAACTTGACTCAGTTCGATAGTAGTAACATGTTGATTACAGAGGAGATGAAGTTGTCTTATTTTGCGACTGCCTTGCAAGTTGTTCAGTTTTTCACATGTGGATTTCCTTACATCCCTACTAGTTCCAATGTGCTATGTGTCCTCCACTATAAATCTGTTATAAGCATGCCAACTCCCTAAATATCAAATTATTTACATCCCTATTACTGCTCTGCATGTGGACCAAATGACATCCCAATAAAACAGACCCCTCTCGAGGCTTACCCTATTTAGCTTACTGAGTGCAAGCAACACTGTAGCAGTTTTTCAGTTTGCCATTTTATTAAATAGAGTTCAATATTCTGTTTCTGATTTGATGATTTTTTTGTGTAAAATTTGCTGTTCTAAATGTTTAAAAAAATGTCTCTGTCGTTGGCATCTGTGATCACTGGTGTCATGTAAGTAAAATGCACTTTCCATGCAGCTCTTACTCTGCTGTTTTTCTCCTCTTCTAGGCTCTGCTTATGTGTGGTGAAGTGGAAATTAGTTATTGGATGAATGTCTTACAGCTGAAGCCTACACATGATGCATGGGTGGTATTTGTATTATGGATGCAATTTATGATGTTATCGATCGACAAATGATTAATTGATAAGCGGCCATGTTTTTAAAATGTATTATATGTATTAACTGTATGAAATGCTGACTGAATAAACAACAATTTTGATTTTCTCACACATTAATAAACTTGGAAAGTTTATAGTTCTAAACTATAGCAAAATAGAAACCTATTAGGTTACTGAATAGAAACAAATAAGTTCAAAATGTGGAGTGAATGCTGCTTTTTAAGACTGATGCAATCAACTGGGTTCCCTTATATAGGAAATATTTTTACCAATCTGTATAATTGACCCAATCTGTATAATCTGATTGAATTTGACTTCGAAAGTGTCTTGAGATGACATGTTTCATGAATTGGCGCTATTTAAATAAAATTGAATTGAACTGAATTGAATTAAAATATATAAAAAACTAATAATCCCTGTGAAATCCCTTACCATCCACAGTGCATTTGGCATCAAGTCTTTTTGTGTCATGTTACAATTTTCTTTTGCGTAATGTATTCCGCTTTTCTGTCATTACACCCTTGCTTTCTAAGAGCATCAGTAAGTTTTGGTTTAGATGTTGACTGCTCCACCAAGCAGCCCGGCTGAATGGGAGCTAGTTAGCTGACATCTTAAGGAACTTGTAAAGTGTTTACATTTAAAAACAGAACCACATAAAGAGCATTTTGTATTCTCATTAAACACTACAAAAGTAATCCCACACCAGACTCCGTTTGGACCGCTTCATGCTGTGTCTGCCATTACTTTTCTCTGTTACTACTGCGGTGTGGCTCTACTTTGGAATGACCAGCAGCGCTCTCTCTCTCTCTCTCTCTCTCTGTGTCTCTCTCTTGTAGATTTACTATGGATTTTCTTTGGTACTCCTAGATGGATAGCCATGTGTCTGGACTGCAGTTGTACCATACTCTTTGTGTTTTGTTTGAAGGATTGAACAGTTCTCTGTAAGATGTTCCAAATATGGGTTATTGATTTATAACATAGCTCTGCTTTTAATGTTTTCTCAACTGTATCTCTAGCCCATTCAAGTGTATGCCATTGTCTTCACAATGCTGTTTGTTCACTTATGTTGTTTAACCAACTTCTGAAGCTGTCATAGAAGGACTGTATTTATATATAAAATTACATGGCTGTTAGCTACAGTGGATTTTATTCAGGCTGATTCCACTGCGCCCAAAAACAATACACGCTACCCCTTTCAGATTTATATCTTTAAAAATTGTGTAAAACCCTGTATCATTGTCATTTCCTTCTATAATGCACTACTTTGTCTTGGTCAATAAAATGAAATTCAAATAAAGCACATTCATCTAAAATAAGACAATAAAAGCTAACAAAATGTGTGTATTTTTTATATTTTCACAAGGCACTGTAGTTACAATTTGCAAATCATGGCAATGCCAACCATTCTCTCTGAATGCTGCAATCTTAATGTTTATTTTTTTTGTTACCAAGTCTTAATACTTTCACATTAAATCAATTATATTATGTAGAGTTTTGCTACATGTCTTGTGTTTGAGCTCACTGTTTGGTGTCGCTTGAGTAAGACAGCAAGACAAACAAAAACGTGGCAAATTTCTTTTAACCTCTTCGGAAAAACGAGAAATTACATTCAGAGAAAAACCCAAAAAAACCAAGATGTCATCGAGGAGATTCCAAGGTAGGTTATGTTGAAAGACGATTTTTACAGAAATGTAAGAATCGCCCATGTCACTTTTTGAATAACTGCTGATGCGCAAGACCATCCTACCTGTTCTTTCGCTCCTCAAGGGGATCACATAAAATAATTTCCCAAATGAACTCTGGTCTTATTTCTTTGTTCTGACACCTTCCTTTTCTTCTCATAAACATGAAAGACAGTTTGCTTCTTGCAAATCTCAGCCATTTTCAAAGTATACGATGAGAGCAGCGGAGCTACAGGGAACAGCTGGAACCGAAGCTCACTGGATACACAAACACTAGAAGAGGCACGTGTAACAAGAGTACACTAGCAAGGAAAAAGCACGCTCATTGCCGTTAGGTGAACACGTTACAATGATTGGCATGTGGGACAACAATAGCTAAGGTGACCCCACCCCACTATACCTTTAAGCAATGTAGAATTTTCTTTTGCCGACTTGACTTTAATTTAAGAAGATCTCAAAAATGTTAATTTGATTTGAGCTTAGCTGTCCCTAACACATTTTTTTTTTTTTTTTGAAAGACAGGCTTAAATCACGTGTTTTTGGAATAGTTTCACTTTCAGCACCTGTAAACACTTTTAAAGCAATCACTCAAGATGTGCTGATATCAAGGACGTAAAGAGTGCGATAACTTTTTCTGCCAGCTCTCTCCAGAGACTGTGACGAATCACCTGCAGTCAAAATAACAGAGCAGATTGTTTTATGTTTTCTTTATGATCTACAAATATTATGCAAACACTGTAACATATTAGTGCCAATTATTTAAAAGGAACAAAAAGCTGCAGATGAAGGACAAACCATAATCAGGCTCAGATGCTTGTTCCTCTTCTGTGTCACGGCCCCATACTCTTACTCCCTGTCAGAAGATGATTGGATTGCCCTTGATTTTTTTTTTCCTCTTCAACATGTCAGATCTGTATTTCTGGGGCAAGACCAAGAGGAATTAGGTATAAAAAAGACTCACTCCATATTCCAAAACTCATTTTGTCATCAATTGGTTCCTTCCTGTGAGTTCCAGAGCCTGCAGCCAGAAACAGAGGGTCTTACAGAGACGCGGCCGCTGCAGTCTATGCCTCCCCCAACAGTCTCGTCCGTGGAGCCGCTTCATTTATTCGGAGGATCAGCTGTCAGTCCTGTCAGTGTCAGAAAGTTTTAAATGAGCTTGTCGACCTGGATGGCATTTTGGAAACGGATTAGACTCAGTATTTTAAACCACAGAGCCATCAGCGGTGACTTGTGTCACAGCAGCACTAGAGGGTAGAAATCATCAAAAATGGGCATTCGTTTTTTTCTCCAATGCTGATGGAATAAATTGATTCGTTTTGCATTAATTAGCTTACATTATGTTGGCTAAAGTGGAAATCTTGGTACAGATTGGGTCATCTAAGAAAGCACAAAGTTTAATGCTGTCTGTTTAGTTTTTACTTTCAAAAAAAGTCATTAAGAAAATGAAAAGCAGCCAAATCCAGCCTTGAATTTTCTCCTTTCTTTTCTTTTGTCTTAAAAGTTTTCTACCAAGTGGGTGTCAGTCATGCTTGATTAGAGGCTTGTTAACCTTTGCAGCGTTCAGTCTTAATTGCTTGTTAAATGTAAGTCACAATGAACTTTGTTTTTTTTTTAAAGAATGTGCAAGAAAGAGCTGATTAAAATTACATTTCTCACAATGTATGAGAGTTCTGAAACACCAAAAGGAAGAAAAAAAATTCTTGTTATGAAATGTGAATAAAATGAAAGCAAAAGGGAATGACATTTGCGACGTGCAACGGCAAAAGTAGGAACAAGTCAGCAGAACACAAACTGAGAAAAACGGGAAAAAACCTTCTATTTCTGAGGATTGGGATTTTTGTTTATTGCTAAATATGCTTGTTGAAGTTATGAAGTAACCCCTCAATGTTTAAAATGACAATTTTGGTTTTTAAATGGTAAACCTTGTGTTTAAATTTGGCATATTTTCAGCTTAAAATTCCCCCAAAGCGATATTTGCATGTCGGGGTGGGGAAAGCCACGCCTCATTTGTATGATGCCTTTGCGGTACTCCGCGCAACCTTTTGTTATGCGTGTTGGCCAATGAGCTCTGTGCTTGAAGAGAGCAGATGGCTACTAATGCAGCTACTTAACTAGTTTCAAAGAGAAACTGAGAACTTGTGGAACTTGTGACGAAGATGGACCAAGCTGAACGGATCTCCAAGAGTGGAACTGCGGCTTGCTCACTGAGCAAGCCGCAATGAGGTATTGCTGTAAAGTACGCAAAGTAATTCAAATCAACAGCTTTTTTTTAACACTGACTGGGAATGATTCTAAAGAAACTTTGAAGCGTATTTTCTAACTAATATCTTTTGCAGAGCGCCAACATTCCAAAAATCATATATTCTTCCCTTTTTGTTGATTTCCTCAAGTTTGACATCATTGGAAAGCTTTGATTCCACTCTTTCATAATCTGTAAAGAGAGAGAGAGAGAATACTGATGTCGGTGGTTGGGATTAGCCACACTACCCAGGGTATGATACCCTTATTAACTACTAGGAAAACCTGGAAGTACTGCTTAAGAAAAAAAAAACATTGCTGGGGATAATTTACCTTCATGCCGGAAGTGTTATGATCTTTGGCTGTTTGGGTTTTAGTTTACATTTGTTTTTGGGTCAGAGTTTTTTTTAACAGTCTTATCATATTCAATCAATTTCTCTGTACTCATTACAGCTAGAAAAGTGTTACTTTTTGTTTAGTTTCTTAGTTTATTCATGTGTTCTGTTTTATGTGCAGTTGGATTTTTATTCCTCTTTGTTCAGTTAGTCTTTTTCCCCTGTGTCTTTAGTTTCTGTGTGGCTAGTTCAGCTTCCTTTGTGTAAAATAAAAGCCACGTGTGTTCAGGCCACATGGATCTCCACATCGCCACTGTTGGTCTGATATGTAATTTCACATTTGCAACTTCTCCACTGAACAGTGGAAGCAAAGAGGTTGGATAAAAAGTAAGGCTCACTTAAGCTTTGTTCCTTGAGAATACTTGAAAAGAAATTAATTCTGAAATTATCTTTGAATTGTATAAAAGTCATCATCTTTAACTGAGCCCAGTGAGAAACACCAGGCTCTCTCTGGGCTGAATGAGGCCGAATAATTACTTCCGCGACAAATTCAAGTGAATCGTATCAAAGACAGATAACACCCAGAGACAAAGTGGTGAGTAGTTGTGCTCTGGGTATCCATCACCTCACTGTTTTTCCGTCTGCGTTTGTTTCTTCTTGTTTCATATACTACATCTCTCACACGGCTCCTGTGGGGTCAGCAGCACCCCTCAACCCAAGAAACCAAAAACGTTGACTAAACGTCCTGCTGCCACTCTCCTTACATCCATTAGCAGTGTCTCTTGGGAGTGATGCTGACCCCTGCTCCGAACAGGTAACATAAAGACATAAAGGGGGGGTCGGAGCTTCCTTCAAGCTCACCTGTCAGCAGGTGGACGGCGGGGAGGAGGACAACCTAAACCCCCCTTATCTAATCTGTTGTCTCTTAATGAGTCATTGAGATGGCTGTCCCTATTGTGTGATCCCAGGAGGGGCTGTTGAAGTCTTTGTGTACCCAAGGCTAATTACATCACCGTCGTTTACTAGAGGACAAGGCTCAGCTTCAGGTTGGACAAGTGATCCTGCTGTGGAGGGTAAAAAGTTTGTGCAGCCACAGGGGGGGCAGGAGGCTTCAGTTACCTGTAAATCCCCCTGAAAACAGAGCAATTGATTGTTCCAACCTTTCATTTGGATTAAAGTTAGGAGGTGGGTTGTTTGATCTGGCACATTCTTCCTATCCCAACCAGCCTTCTCAGGAGGATTAAAACCCAAAGCACGGTGCATTTCAGAGGTTCAAAATGGCAGCAAATCGTTTGCCATATTATTTCAAACTGGGTGGTGGAGCTGCACACAATTGCGTCTCTCAGGGTTTATTTTTCTCATTTTACCTCCTAAATTAGAAAACCTGCATTATGATAGGGAATCATGTTTCATTCCCTATAAAGCTCCTTATTTTTACTGTAAGTTTGGATTGGATTTTGGACATTCTCTAAATAAATAAAATAAAGTCCTGCATGTGACTCTCTCTCTCTCTCTCTCTCTCTCTCTCTCTCTCTCTCTCTCTCTCTCTCTCTCTCTCTCTCTATATATATATATATATGTCAGGATTTGTTTATTGATGAACTCAGAACACACACAGGACAAAAGTTTGAGAGGTTTATTGAAGGGTGGATGACTGATGGAAGATGTAACCAGAGGTGCAGGAATACAACGGCTCAGGGGTGCAGGTGAAGGCAGGAGCTGACGGCCAGGAGAGAGAGAGTCCAACAACGCTGAGCGGGGTGGCACAGAGCAGAGCCTTCTCAGAGCGGCTAGTCAGGTTAGCAAATCACTGGGAACACCAGAACACAGAGCAGAACTTCCCAGGAACAACGGTGAGGCACTAAGTCTTTCAACGTGGCAAAACTAACCTTAAATCCGAAAACAGAAATAGACCTTCCAAGGCAAGGACGAGGACTGGCATGGAGTGGATGATACTGAAGACGGACCAGCACTAAAGTGAGGCAGAGGGAGGTTTAAATAGGAAGACTAACAGGTGACATGCATCTGACTGAATAATTACTAACAGGTGTGACTGACTGCAAGGAGAGTGAAGTGAAGGCTGGGTGGAAGGGAAGGCTGAAGTGAGGGGAAGGAGAAACTAAAAACAATAAATAAAGTTAACCCCTAACTAAAACTAAAACAAGGTGGAAAAACCGAAAACCAATGGCAACAAAAGCCGAATCAAAACTAAACCATGACATTACCCCCCCCTCAAGGCCGGTCTCCGGACGGCCTAACAAACTAAACAACAACCAACCTAGGGTGGGTGGAGGGTGGTACGGATGGCGGGCTAGGGTCAAACAAAACCGATCAAAGCAGGGTGGGTGGAGGGTGGTATGGATGGTGGGCCAAAATCAAATAAAAAACTACCCACTCAGGGCGATCTGAAACAAAAGGAAAAACAAAAGCGGACTAAAAGGGGTCACTAACAACCCCTGGTAAGCAAAACAAGAACGTCTAGCAGATGCTGAAAAGCAAACATCGCCACAAGGAAAGTCAGGCGGACATTGCCACAGGGCAAAACGGGCAAGGCCAGACATACTAACGCCAGAGGGAAGAAGTAGGCGTGCTAACGCCAGAGGGAGAACAGGCGTGCGACAGCGCCAGAGGGAGGAACGGGCGCACGACAGCGCCAAAGGGAAGGAACGGGCGCACGACAGCGCCAAAGGGAAGGAACGGGCGCACGACAGCGCCAAAGGGAAGGAACGGGCGTACTTAACGCCAAAGGGAAGGAACGGGCGCACGACAGCGCCAAAGGGAAGGAACGGGCGTACTTAACGCCAAAGGGAAGGAACGGGCGCACAACAGCGCCAAAGGGAAGGAACGGGCGCACGACAGCGCCAAAGGGAAGGAACGGGCGCACGACAGCGCCAAAGGGAAGAACGGGCGTACGACAACGCCAGAGGGAAGAACGGGCGTACGACAACACCAGAGGGAAGAACGGGCGTACGACAACGCCAGAGGGAAGAACGGGCGTACGACAACGCCAGAGGGAAGAACGGGCGTACGACAACGCCAGAGGGAAGAACAGGCGTACGACAACGCCAGAGGGAAGAACAGGCGTACGACAACGCCAGAGGGAAGAACGGGCGTACGACAACGCCAGAGGGAAGAACAGGCCGGGGCGTGAGGGAAACGCCGGGGCTTGGGGAAGAGAACGCCGGGGCGTGAGGGAAACGCCGGGGCACAAGGGAAGCAGGAACATCTAAAATGCCAAGGAACAAGAACGGAGGGCGTACTAACACGCCGGGGAACCGAGGTCGTCCTAAGACGCTGGGGAACCACAAATCAGAGGGCATCCTAACATGCCGGGGAACCAAGAATCAGAGGGCGTCCTAACACGCCGGGGAACCGAGAATCAGAGGGCGTCCTAACACGCCGGGGAACCGAGAATCAGAGGGCGTCCTAACACGCCAGAGAGCCAAGAATCAGTGGGCGTCCTAACACGCCAGAGAACCGAGAAACAGAGGGCGTCATAACACGCCAGGGGACTAAGGAACTAAGAGGCCAAAACAAAAACCAAGGAAGCTCGAACCAGCCAAAGCTAAGGAGCATGAAACAGCTCAGGGCCAGGGGTCAGAAATCTAAGTGAGCGCTAAGACCTAAGGAGCGCTGGAAACTAAAAGCGCAGGACAAAATAAAGAATCAAACCAAGAACTAGAAAATAAGGCAAAACTAGAGCAGGGATAACACCACAAAAGAAAAACTAAGGCAAAACATAAAATCAAAACACTAAAGCAGAAAATGAAACTAAAGCTAACTACGAATGAAGGAAAAAAACAAGAAAAACTAGGACTTGAACAAGTACACTAACGTGACAACCAGAGAGCTAAAGCTAAAATGACAAGGCTGGGCAAACCTAGAAAACTAAGGCAAAATCTAGACTCCTAAAACAGAGCAGGAAAAAACAAAGCAAAACAGAGACTAAGTACTCTAAGAAAACAAAGAACCCCCTAAATAATTCTAAACTGAGGAATTCTAAATCAATCAAAACTAAAGCCGAGCTTAAACAAAGTAAAACAGAAAGCACTGGCCTTAAGGGCGTAGGCAAAGACGGCTGCTAAGCCGCAAGAGTTCTCGTGGAGGTCGTCCTGGACGAGGCAGGCGGCGGAGCAGCATCGCCCGACTAAGCCCTTGAGGAGGGCGGCCCTGACGGGGCAAAGTCAAGCGGCCTGGAGACCGCGGTCGGCAGCTCCGGCCGAACAGAAAAGTCAAAGGCGGGCGCCGTGGTGGACGGCCCCGACGAGGCAAAGTCAAGCGGCCCGGAGTCCGCAATCTGCGGCTCCGGCCGAGCAGGAAAGTCAGAGGCGGTCGCCGTGGTGGGCGGCCCCGACGAGGCAAAGTCGAGCGGCCTGGAGTCCACAGTCTGCGGCTCCGGCCGGACAGGAAAGTCAGAGGCGGGCGCCGTTGTGGACGGCCCCGACGAAGCAAAGTTGAGCGGCCCGGAGTCCGCAGTCTTTGGCTCCGGCCGAACAGGAAAGTCTGGTGCGGGCGTCGTGGAGGACGACCCCGGCACGACGAACTAGAAATAGGAGTAGCATCAACTAAGGCCTCATCCTGAGGCAAAACTACTCCCTCGGAGGCCTCGGCCTGAGGCGAAACTACTCCCTCGGAGGCCTCATCCTGAGGCGAAACTACTCCCTCGGAGGCCTCGGCCTGAGGCGAAACTACTCCCTCGGAGGCCTCATCCTGAGGCGAAACTACTCCCTCGGAGGCCTCATCCTGAGGTGAAACTACTCCCTCGGAGGCCTCATCCTGAGGCGAAACTACTCCCTCGGAGGCCTCATCCTGAGGCGAAACTACTCCCTCGGAGGCCTCATCCTGAGGCGAAACTACTCCCTCGGAGGCCTCGGCCTGAGGCGAAACTACTCCCTCGGAGGCCTCGGCCTGAGGCGAAACTACTCCCTCGGAGGCCTCGGCCTGAGGCAGGGCGGCTCCCTCGGAGGCCTCGACCTGAGGCAGGGCGGCTCCCTCGGAGGCCTCGGCCTGAGGCAGGGCGGCTTCCTCGGAGGCCTCGGGCTGATCTGCGTCGGCCGGCGGAGCGGAGCTTTCAGCGGCCGGCAGAGCGAAGCCTTCAGAGGCCGGCAGAGCGGGGCTTACGGTGGCCGGCAGAGCGGAGCTTTCAGCGGCCGGCAGAGCGAAGCCTTCAGAGGCCGGCAGAGCGGAGCTTTCGGCGGCCGGCAGAGCGAAGCCTTCAGAGGCCGGCAGAGCGGAGCTTACGGTGGCCGGCAGAGCGGAGCCTACGTCGGCCGGCGGAGCGGAGCTTTCAGCGGCCGGCAGAGCGAAGCCTTCAGAGGCCGGCAGAGCGGAGCCTACGGTGGCCGGCAGAGCGGAGCTTACGGTGGCCGGCAGAGCGGAGCTTACGGTGGCCGGCAGAGCGGAGCTTACGGTGGCCGGCGGAGCGGAGCTTACGGTGGCCGGCGGAGCGGAGCTTTCGGCGGCCGGCAGAGCGGAGCTTTCGGCGGCCGGCAGAGCGGAGCCTACGGTGGCCGGCAGAGCGGAGCTTACGGTGGCCGGCAGAGCGGAGCTTACGGTGGCCGGCAGAGTGGAGTTTTCGGGTGGAGGCGGAACCATCTCTTCAGCTACCTCGGACGCTGCCGGGCTACAGGCTTCAGAGGGCGGGTCCTCCTGAACCCCCTCACGGGACCTGAGCGGAAGCGAGTCTTCGGAGGCCTTAAAGCGTCGGAGTGCCCGGCGTCCTAGCCGGGAGGAGCCAGACGGGGGTACAGAGGCTGTCAGAGGGGTGGCTGCAGGCCCACGGGGAAGAAGGTCGTCCCGGTCACCGTAATAGAAGCTCCACAGCTGGTCCTCCTCGACATGTGGGGCTCTGATGGATGGGACATTGAGCTTTACTCGGGGAGCCAGCTGCGAGTCATAGAGGTGGTGACATAGGCGATGAAGGGATCTGCGGCTTCTCTTCTCGTGCCCTGGGGTAGCGGCAACAACGCCCACGTAGAACACCTGGGGAGTGGAGTCGGCCTTGATCGGCGGCGCAGGGTCCTGGGCAGAAGCCATCCTGGCGTACCTCTCTTTCATCAGGCGTTCGCACATGTCCAGGTATGCACGGATCTCCGGGGTGTCAGCCCCTGCAGGTAAGTTCCATGTGGTGTCTGAGTTCATCCTTTTGGCTGGTCCGTACTGTCAGGATTTGTTTATTGATGAACTCAGAACACACACAGGACAAAAGTTTGAGAGGTTTATTGAAGGGTGGATGACTGATGGAAGATGTAACCAGAGGTGCAGGAATACAACGGCTCAGGGGTGCAGGTGAAGGCAGGAGCTGACGGCCAGGAGAGAGAGAGTCCAACAACGCTGAGCGGGGTGGCACAGAGCAGAGCCTTCTCAGAGCGGCTAGTCAGGTTAGCAAATCACTGGGAACACCAGAACACAGAGCAGAACTTCCCAGGAACAACGGTGAGGCACTAAGTCTTTCAACGTGGCAAAACTAACCTTAAATCCGAAAACAGAAATAGACCTTCCAAGGCAAGGACGAGGACTGGCATGGAGTGGATGATACTGAAGACGGACCAGCACTAAAGTGAGGCAGAGGGAGGTTTAAATAGGAAGACTAACAGGTGACATGCATCTGACTGAATAATTACTAACAGGTGTGACTGACTGCAAGGAGAGTGAAGTGAAGGCTGGGTGGAAGGGAAGGCTGAAGTGAGGGGAAGGAGAAACTAAAAACAATAAATAAAGTTAACCCCTAACTAAAACTAAAACAAGGTGGAAAAACCGAAAACCAATGGCAACAAAAGCCGAATCAAAACTAAACCATGACAATATATATATATATATATATATATATATATATATATATATATATATATATATATATATATATATATATACAGTTAGAAAAAAATATATAACTAAATATATATATTTATATATATTCAATATATATATATTTATATATATGTATATTGAGAGAGAGAAAAATAATTCTATGCAGATAAATATACACACACAGAAATCATGTTGTTTTGTTAAATGCTTAAATAGTTATAGTTTCTTCCAACTCTCTCTGTATACACAATTTGAATACATTTCTTTGGTATTGAAGAATACAGTTGCAATTGTTGATCCTGCAGCAAAAAAATCTCCACAACTTGACGCTGCTAATCCAGAGTTGGTGTTGTCAGTCTTGCACATGTCTTCTGTTTTCTTCCAAAAGTAGCAATGGTCATTCTGGCCAAACAGTTTTAGTTTTGCCCGACCATTAGATGAGTCCCAACAATTCTAAGGTCTGGTGTAAGTAATCTTGGGCCTCATGTATGAAAGAGTGCTCAGGAATCTTCTGAATCTTCTAGTTGACAACTTCACACGCCTCCTGAATGTGAGGGAATGATGGACTGTGGTCATCCCTCCCAGTGGAGGTGCTTCCTCTGCCAGTGCACCCTGCCCTCTTTCTCTCCATGGGGAAGGCTCCTCTCCATGGAGAAGTCTCCTCGGACAGGTGTGAAAACTTTCTGGACTGGCAGTAATTCGAACAGGCATGTGTGAACACTTTCGGCCTATGCTGGAATCATCTCTTCTTTGACAAGAATGTGTTGCAACAAGAATAAGTTGCATCTTATATCTTTGCCTATTCTGAAATGACTTAAAAATAAATCCTGAACTGGACCTCTCTAAAGAGGTCTAATTAAGTTTATACTCGATTATATGTGTTTGAACTGATTAAAATGGCACCTCCAGGCATTTGGAAATTGTACCAAAGAACCAGACCTTTTGAAATTCACAGTTTAGATATCTTTAGTGGTTCTATTTTGGTCGTGAATTCAGACAAGGAAAAAGCGTATTTAACATGTTACCTTAATATGCATCCACAGCTTGGCCTCAAAACAACTCAAAGGATACACCCTAATGTGTCACAACCCTCCAAAGTCATTGTATGATCCTTTGGAATCCACTAAGTAGAGTGGCATGTAATTCATAATTTATCTGAACTTCTGAATTTCAGGAAAGTAATTTTAAAATCTATTTTTTTTTCTTTCCACGACTGCAATGAAACGGGCAAAATTTGATATAGTTTAAACCCAAAATCAGAATCAGAAAACTTTATTACTCCCATAAAGGGCGATTCATTTAAGAAACTGGGTTAAACATAAACAGCAAAACAAACAAACAAGTATGTGCTGCAACCGTTCACAGAGGTATATACACAATCAGACGAGGATAAAGATATTGTGTTTATTTATAATTATGTACAATTCATTGTCTGTGAATCTTGGATTTTAAAACTTATTTTTCTTTACTTTTCCTTTTGATAAACTTTCTAAAAGAAGATATACAGTGAAAACCAGCCAAATAATATCAAAACAAATCCATCTGACAAAAGCAGTTACTGTAAAAAGGCAAACTGCTCAGAGCTGACTATAGCTGGCTTCTTTCAGACCTGCTGAAGTCTCCTTGAGATGAACACTGAGAACCCCCTGATAGTGACACCTGCCCCCAAAGGGGTTGAAACAATGCCAGTATATGTTCTCATTAACATCAAATGCCAAATTAACCCTGGATAGCATCATGTCACCCACATTGTCCTCTGGGTGCTCTTGCTTTGACAGTTGTTTTGCATAAAAGTATTTAACTAAATGGATTTATGATAATGTAGTAGGGAAAACCAGATACAATTCTTAATCTCTAGTTATTCAGTATATTGTGATTTTAGCAACTTAAATGTATTTTTTCTGAGGTAATCCAACACCTGTGAAATCTGTAATATTTTTAATAGCTAGTTCCAACGAATAGGTTGATAAAAGATTGACAGTAGCTGATTTTGTCAAGACCAAGACCCCTTTCACACTAAATGAAAATCAACTTCATGCTTATCAGTCTGCAACTGGACAGCAGAATATTCTTAAAACCTCTTTTATTTTGAACGTAATCATGATGATGCTGTGCTCTTAGAGCTCACCAAACAGATTTCTTTACATCCCAAGGGAATTATCCTCCACCCCCCTGTCGAGGAGAGATAAAGATTAGATTTACTTGTTGCTGAACAGTACAAGCAAAATATGCAGCTGTGGCAAACAAATTACTAGGTGTGCTCAAAATAAATTACTGTTGTGCCTCACAGCCATGAGAAATATTAAAATTGGTTGCATGACACACCACTACTTTGACTTGACTCGGAGAGTAGGACCTTTGTAAGACTGCCCTGGGGAGGAGGTGCCTCCTTGGAAATATAAAGCCGTTGTTCCAACCAATCTCAATCTCTTTTCTCGTGGACCATCACAAGGTTCACACTGGGGGGCTGCACTGTCCAGTTAAAGGCTAAAACGGACAACAATTTATTCAAACTAGGACCAAAGCTAAGTAAAACCAGCCCCCAATGCAGGTAGCCACCACAGAAACAAGCTACTGGTGATCTTTCACTCTGCTTTGCAGGAAAAGTTGACCCAGGACTGACTGAAGCATTAAAGAATGAGTTTTGGTAAAAGAAACATGGAAGGGTTAATTTGAGATGAAACAATTTTGGTTTATTTTCACTGTGTTGTTAAGGTTAAACTGAAGCTCTGAGGCATAGTTCTCCCACATTTCCATCAGCATGTGAACTTTAATGCAAGGAAAGCAGTAGGCCCTGACAGCATTCTGGGATAGGGCCTCAGAAACTGTGCTGACCTGTTAGATCCCATCCTCACAAAAAATATTTAACACTCACTGGTCCATGCTGTCCTCCTATCTTGTTTTAAGACTGCAACCATCATACTAGTGACCAAAAAAAAAACACAATTTCATCACTGAATGATTACCTCCCCATCACATTCACTCCAATCATGATGAAGTGCTCTGAGACGCTGGTGAAGGACCACTTAATCTCCAAACTCCCCCCTCTTTTGATCCGCTCCAGTTTGCTTACCGTTCCAACCGCTCCACAGAACACGTCATCTACTCTACACTCCATCTGATCCTATAGAACACCTGAAAAAGAACTACACCTATGTGCGTATGCTGTTTCTGGACTTCAGCCCAGTATTCAACACAATCGTCGCTCATCTCAACTCATCTTCTTTTGTAAAAAGAGCACAGCAGCGTCTGCACATTCTACATCAGATGAGAAGAGCAAACCTTCCCATCCCATCCTCACCATTTTCTACAGATATGTTATTCCTCTAGGCTAGATAATCCAACAATTCACTGAGGTTATTTTTTTGCGGATGACCTCCAGCTGTACTGTTCTTTCAAGGTGTTGAAGGCTTAGAAGCTGAGCTCCTTAATCAACTGTCTGACACATGTGAAGCACTGGTTATGCAATAGCATTCTACAACTGAACTCAGGGGAAACTGAGACTCTTATTATTGCACCTGATAGCCCCACCCCCTTTCACCCCTTCCTGCTTCTTGGTGAAGGTAGACGCTTTTCTTTTCTCTCCTCTTAGTCTCATTTTCCTCTCTCTCTCCCCGTTTCCCTGCTGGCTTCTGTCAATCTTTTTTGTAGCCTCCTTTTATATATCTTCCAAACTCTAAATTATGGATCTGGTCAGCTGGACTCTCAATGCATTTGATCAAACTTTCCCAATGAGAAGACTGGGCGAAGGAGAGCCCTTGTGCCCGACAGGACATGTGCAGCTGGACACACAGTGGGAGGAGGATCATGTGTCTGTCCATTTTGTCTGTTAAGGATGTTGAAAATGTGTTCAAAATTGGATTTACAAGAACAGGATTTATGCTTTTTGGAGCTGGTGGCTACCAGCTCCAAATGTATCGAGAAATTGTGTATCGAGAAATTGTATTGAGAAATTGAGAGTATCGAGAAATTGTGAAAATGTCAGAAGCTGTTTCAGCCAATGTCAATGTCTGCCTGAACTATGTGAGGGAAAGGTCTGCTACCAGCACTCAGACTGAAATGCTGTGAAAGCAGACCTGTAGGCCAGCAGCAGTTTCTGAACTTGCTGGCAGGATGGGAAAAATCTTGGAGAAAGCTGGAAGCTGGACCCTGGCAAAAATACCACAATTTTGGCTGTTTTGGAATTGCCATTGAGATGTACCAGTGAAACTTTAAGACACACAGAAAAACAAGAGTCTGCCTGCCCAAAACAAATGCTATTATCCAATCTGACTCCCCTGCAATATTAATTTCTCCTGGATATTATGTAAACGAGATGCAGTGTGACATCTGTGACCTTGAAACAGAGCGGACTGATCTGCCTAATAACGTTCCATATGGCTGCAAGTGCTATCTGGGACAGTTCACAGACACACACACTTTTACATTAAAATGCAAACGCACACGTGCACACACACACACACACACACACACACACACACACACACACACACACACACACACACACTGCCTTTATTATTTAGCTTTGTGAAGGATTTACCCCCTCACTAACAAATAATGTAAACAGGCATTTGCTGTTTTTTAAAGTAGGCCTACTTGAGTATTTGGGGGAAGGTTTAAGTTTATTTGTATTTGTAACTTTATGAACTTGTTTTGTTGTTCTCACCACTCTTTTTTTTTCTTTGAGGTCACCTGGTCAGGTGTTGCCATGGAAGCGCGCCCATGAGCAGCACTAATAAGGACCTGGTGTTGTCAATCAGCCTCATGAGGGAGAATCCATTTTGATTGAGATGGAGGGGAGATGTTTTGGTTTTTGTCTAGGATTTGGAGTATTGTTTTGATTTGTTGAAGTTGAATGTACATTGTTTTTTTGTTTTTCCTCTAGAGGTTTTAATTAAGTTTGTTCCCTAAATATAAATTGTAAATGTTGTAAAGGTTTTCACCCCTGCTACTTTTTAGTTGGTACAGGCTGGTGCTTTAAGAGCTGGGTTGTTCCAATATGGGAGAGTCTGTTTTTTTGTTTGTCCTGCACTGTTGGAGAAAGTGGAATCCCTGCTCCTCTGCTGTTTAATGTAAGGTCTGCTTTTTCAAATTGTTTTGCAAATATCTATAAAAAAGAAACGGAGCTCTGCAATTTTTGGACTCAGTCTGATTTTTTTCCCTTTTTGTGTGTTTTCTGCACTATACCGGTCATTTTGAAGTCCCTAAGGTTTTTGCTTTGGCATGCAAATCCTTACAAGCTTATTCCTTTGTTTTTCCTATGTATGTCTGTAATGTTTTTATGTTCATGTCATGTACAGCACTTTGAATGTCTTGTTTCTGAAAAGTGCTATATAAATAAACTTACATCCATGACACTGCTTGCAAACGCTGCCTGACTGGAATCAGAATCAAGTTTATTGCCAAGTAGGTTTGCACTTACAGGGACTTTCACTTGGTGTTGATGGTGCAGACAAAATAAATATATATATACAGAAAGCTATATACACGGTAGACTGCGTGTTAATGTAACACAGAAGATCTGGAGAGGCTACATTGGTGTAGCTTGTAAGTCCTGAATGGGGGAGAGAGGCAGTGTCCAGTGTCACAGGCGGCTCTGAGCCTTGTTGCTAAGGCTGGTAGCGGATGGGAAGAGACTGTTCTTGTGGCGTGAGGTTTTGGTCCTGATGGACCGCAGCCTCCTGCCAGAGGGAAGTGTCTGAAATAGTTTGTGACTGGGGTGCAAGGGATCAGCCACAATCTTCCCTGCATGCCGCTGAGTCCTGGAGGCGTACAGGTCCTGGAGAGATGGAAGATTGCAGCCAGTTACCTTCTCTGCAGACCGGATGACACACTGCAGTCTGCTCTGGTCCTTGGCGGTGGCATCAGTGTACCAGATGGTGACGGAGGGCTCAGACAATCATAAAATACCCCTACCAACCCCAACAATGGACTGTTTTCCCTGCTGCCCTCTGGCAAGAGGTTCACTAGCTTCAAATGGAGAACAACCAGATTCTACAACAGTTTCATTCCACATGTTATAAAATGGCTAAACTCCCAAAAAAAAGACGTACAAAACTAGTCACTTAACATGGTCACTGTGAACTTGCAAAGATAAACTACTGTCTGGACCATCATATGGTCTGTCAATTGTTGCAATATGTCATCCAACTCCCAGTACTTCTACTACTCATATTGTCTGTTACATGCTGCAGTATCTACATGTCAGTGGGTGGCTCCTTGCTCCCCTGAGTTCTGTTATCTCCTGCAATTTGGTTCCTGCAGTATGGAGGCTGCAGCTGATTGCAGTTTGCCTTAACGAGCAGAGCATAAAGCTGGGAGAGGATGAGGTTTGAGGCTTGTGAAGACTCGGTTAAGACTTGGTTTGCCTGGTAGTGTTTAAATAGACTGTCAAGTCTGATTTCCTGAAAGTGGTGTTTTGTTTTCCTTGTGGGAAGACTAATGTTGATTTGTGTAGTGGCTGTGTCATGGTTGAGTTTTGGTTTGGCTTTGTTTTTCTGTTATTTTCATTTTTTCATCTCTTTTGGGTTAGGTTTGACTTTATTTATTGTTAGTTTTCAGTCATCAGTTATTTTCTGTCAATTTTCACCTCACCTCCTCAGCAGTCAGTCACACCTGAGATCATTTGCTGGTTAATTAGTCAGACCCTGGTGTCACCTGTCAGTTCTCTATTTAAACCTCCCTCTGTCTTTAGTTCAGCACTGGGCCGTCATCATCATTCCACACCTCTCCATGCCAGTCCCCGTTTTGCCTTGGAAGCTTTGTTTTTTCTCCTGTTAAGGTTAGTCCAGTCAGTCACTCTAAGGACTGTTTGTTCACTGTTTGTTCCTGGAGAAGTTCTGCTCTGTGCTCTGTTGTCTCTCAAGTTCTGCTAACCTGACTAGCCGCCCTGGAGAAGTTCTGCTCTGTGCCCTGTTGTCTCTCAAGTTCTGCTAACCTGACTAGCCGCCCTGGAGAAGTTCTGCTCTGTGCCCTGTTGTCTCTCAAGTTCTGCTAACCTGACTAGCCGCCCTGGAGAAGCTCAGCTCTGAGCCCTGGTGTCTCTCAAGTTCTGCTAACCTGACTAGCCGCACTGTAGAAGCTCAGCTCTGTGCCCTGGTGTCTACAATGAACTGCTAACCTGAGTGCTACGAGGCCTACTAGCCGAGCAACACCAAGCAAGTGTGGACTCTCTGTCTCCGGTCCGCCAGCTCCTGCCATCACCTTCTCTCCGTTCCTGTGCAACCAGCTCCTCTGGCCTCATCAAACCTCCACCCATCAACCTTGTAATAAAGACTCTCAAACTTTTAGTCCCGTGTGTGCATCCTGAGTTTATCGGTAAACAAAATCGTGACAGTACGGCCCAGTCACAAGGTGAACTCAGGCGCCATGCGGGACTTACCTGCAGGAGTTGACGACCCGGAAATCATCGCATATTTAAAGATGTGCCAACGTCAGATGAGGGAAAGGTACGCCAGGATGGCTTCTGCCCGGAATCCTGCGCCACCGATCCGGGTCAACTCTACTCCCCTGGTGGTCCAAGTGGGTGTGGTAACGGCTACTACAGAGCCCGGGGAAGGAAGCCGCTCAGCCTCTCGTCGTCTCGGTCATCATCTCCATGACTCACAGCTGGCCCCTCGAGTAAAGCACATCGTTCCACCTAGCAGACCCCCACGCATCAAGGAGAGCCAGTTGTGGGATTTCTTCTACGGTGACCGAGACGACCTTCTGCCCTGCTGGTCAACGGCCACCCCCGAGATTGCCTCGGATTCCACATCTGTCCCCTCCCGGCGAAGAAAGCAGAACCACCGGCGCGGAGGGTCCGTCGAGGTTCGTGAGGAGGATCCGCCTCCAACGGCGCCGCTCTCTGAAGCCTGTAGCCCGGCGCCGCTCTCCGAAGCCTGTAGCCCGGCGCCGCTCTCCGAAACCTGTTGCCTGTCACTGCCCGAAGTAGCCGAGGAGTCATTTCCGCCTCCAACCCCACTGCCCGCTGAAGCCTGTTGCCCGGCGCCGCTGCCCGCCAAAGCCTGTTGCCCGTCACAGCCCGAAGTAGCCGAAGAGTTGGTTCAGTCTCCGCCCGAAAGCTCCGTTCTGCTTGCCGCCGAAAGCTCCGTGCCGCCTAAAACAGACCCGTCGGCCGACGAGGGAGTTGTTTCGCCTCAAGCCGAGGCCTCCGAGGGAGCTGTTCCACCTCAAGCCGAGGCCTCCGAGGGAGCTGTTCCGCCTCAAGCCGCGGCCTCCGAGGGAGCTGTTCCGCCTCAAGCCGAGGCCTCCGAGGGAGTTGTTCCGCCTCAAGCCGAGGCCTCCAAGGGAGTTGTTCCGCCTCAAGCCGAGGCCTCCGAGGGAGTTGTTCCGCCTCAAGCCGAGGTCTCCGAGGGAACCGCTTTGCCTCAGCCCGAGGCCTCCGAGGGAGCCGCTTTGCCTCAGCCCGAGGCCTCCGAGGGAGCCGCTTTGCCTCAGCCCGAGGCCTCCGAGGGAGCCGCTTTGCCTCAGCCCGAGGCCTCCGAGGGAGCCGCTTTGCCTCAGCCCGAGGCCTCCGAGGGAGCCGCTTTGCCTCAGCCCGAGGCCTCCGAGGGAGCCGCTTTGCCTCAGCCCGAGGCCTCCGAGGGAGCCGCTTTGCCTCTGTCCAAGTCCCGTGAGGAGGTCCAGGAGGACCTGCCTCCGCCCAAGCCTCGTGAGGAGGTCCAGAAGGACCTGCCTCCGCCCAAGCCTCGTGAGGAGGTCCAGGAGGACCTGCCTCCGCCCAAGCCTCGTGAGGAGGTCCAGGAGGACCTGCCTCCGCCCAAGCCTCGTGAGGAGGTCCAGGAGGACCCGCCTCTGGCCTCGGTTTCCACCGAGACCTGTAGCTTGGCATTACCTCCAACTGATCTGTTTGGCCGGAGCCGCAGACTGCGGACTTCGAGCCGCTCGACTCTGCCTCATCGGGGCCGTCCACCACGGCGCCCGCCTCTGACTTCTCTGTTTGGCCGGAGCCGCAGACTGCGGACTTCGAGCCGCTCGACTCTGCCTCGTCGGGGCCGTCCACCACGGCGCCCGCCTCTGACTTCTCTGTTTGGCCGCAGACTGCGGACTTCGAACCGCTCGACTCTGCCTCGTCGGGGCCGTCCACCACGGCGCCCGTCTCTGACTTTCCTGTTCGGCCGGAGCCGCCGACCGCGGTCTCCGGGCCGCTTGACTTTGCCTCGTCGGGGCCGCCCTCCTCGAGGATTTAGTCGGGCGATGCTGCTCCGCCGCCTGCCTCGTCCAGGACGACCTCCACGAAGACTTTTCTTTTTTGCTTAGCAGCCGTTTTTGCCTGAGCCCTTAAGGCCAGTGCCTTCTGTTATTTTTTGGGCTCGATTTCAGTTTTTGAATTACTTAGGATTTTTGGGGTTTTAGAGTTATTTAGGGGTTCTTGTTTTCTTAGAGTACTTGAGTTTCTATTTTCTTTTGTTTTTCCACCTCTGTTCTGGTGTTCCAGGTTTGCCTTTAGTCTTCCGGTTTTTGCTTTGGTCATTTGTTTGCTTTAGAATCCTAGTTTTTTTGCCTTGTTCTCTGTTTTTGTTTTTGTTCTAGCTTTAGTTGTCTAGTGTTACATTAGTTTACCCGTTCCTGCCCTAGTTTCTTTGTTTTGGTTTTGCATTAGTTTTATAGTTTTTCTTGAATGTCTTGATCTTTTTCCTAGTTTTTTGTTTTATTTTGATTTTCTAGTTTTTTGCTTCGGTTTTTCTTTTGTTATCCCTACCCTAGTTCTTCTGGTTTTTGTTCTATAGGTTAGTTCATGCCTGGTTTTCTAGTTTTTGGTTTAGATCTTTAGTTTCCCAGCACTCTTTAGGTCCCAGCGCTTCTTAGTTTTGTTTTGGCCCCCTAGCTCTTAGTCCCCTGGCGTGTTTGATGCCCTCCATTCTCCGGAATTTTGACGCCCTTAGTTCCTGGTATTTTTGTTTCCTGGCGTGTTAGGACGCCCTCTGACCCCTGTAGATTTCGTGTTTTTCTGGCGTGTTAGAACGCCCTTTGTCTCCTGGCGTATTAGGATGCCCTTTGTTCCTGGATCCCTGGTGTTTAGATTTCTAGCGTTTAGATTTAGTGTTCCCGACGTGCTTAGACGCGCTCTGTTCTCGATTCCCCGGTGTGTTAGGACGCCCTCTGTTTTCGGTTCCCCGGCGTGTTAGGACGCCCTCTGTTTTCGGTTCCCCGGCGTGTTAGGACGCCCTCTGTTTTCGGTTCCCCGGCGTGTTAGGACGCCCTCTGTTTTCCGGCGTGTTAGGACGCCCTCTGTTTTCGGTTCCCCGGCGTGTTAGGACGCCCTCTGTTTTCGGTTCCCCGGCGTGTTAGGACGCCCTCTGTTTTCGGTTCCCCGGCGTGTTAGGACGCCCTCTGTTTTCGGTTCCCCGGCGTGTTAGGACGCCCTCTGTTTTCGGTTCCCCGGCGTGTTAGGACGCCCTCTGTTTTCGGTTCCCCGGCGTGTTAGGACGCCCTCTGTTCTCGGTTCCCCGGCGTGTAAGTACGCCCTCCGTTCTTGTTCCTAGGCGTTTTAGATGTTCCTGCTTCCCTCATAGCCCCGGCGTTTTCCTCACGCCCCGGCGGGTTTCCCTTTGGCGCTAAGTACACCCGTTCCTTCCCTTTGGCGCTGTCGTGCGCCCGTTCCTTCCCTTTGGAGCTGTCGTGCGCCCGTTCCTTCCCTTTGGCGCTGTCGTGCGCCCGTTCCTTCCCTTTGGCGCTGTCGTGCGCCCGTTCCTTCCCTCTGGCGTTGTCGTACGCCCGGTTCTTCCCTCTGGCGTTGTCGTACGCCCGGTTCTTCCCTCTGGCGTTGTCGTACGCCCGGTTCTTCCCTCTGGCGTTGTCGTACGCCCGGTTCTTCCCTCTGGCGTTGTCGTACGCCCGGTTCTTCCCTCTGGCGTTGTCGTACGCCTGTTCTTCCCTCTGGCGTTGTCGTACGCCTGTTCTTCCCTCTGGCGTTGTCGTACGCCTGTTCTGCCTTGTGGCGATTGTTCGCCTGTCAACGTCGGTTAGACATCTTTTGTTTTGCCTACCAGCATCTGTTAGACATCCTTTTTAGTTCGCCCTAGTGGGTAGTTTTGGTTTGATTTTAGCCCACCATCCTACCTTCCCTCCACCCACCCAGGTTAGATCAGCTTGGTTATGACTCTTGCCCGCCATCCTGCCGTCCCTCCACCCACCCTGGTTCGGTCACTTTGTAGTTTGTTTTGTTTGATTTTAGGCCGTCCGGAGTCCGGCCTTGAGGGGGGGGTAATGTCATGGTTGAGTTTTGGTTTGGCTTTGTTTTTCTGTTATTTTCATTTTTTCATCTCTTTTGGGTTAGGTTTGACTTTATTTATTGTTAGTTTTCAGTCATCAGTTATTTTCTGTCAATTTTCACCTCACCTCCTCAGCAGTCAGTCACACCTGAGATCATTTGCTGGTTAATTAGTCAGACCCTGGTGTCACCTGTCAGTTCTCTATTTAAACCTCCCTCTGTCTTTAGTTCAGCACTGGGCCGTCATCATCATTCCACACCTCTCCATGCCAGTCCCCGTTTTGCCTTGGAAGCTTTGTTTTTTCTCCTGTTAAGGTTAGTCCAGTCAGTCACTCTAAGGACTGTTTGTTCACTGTTTGTTCCTGGAGAAGTTCTGCTCTGTGCTCTGTTGTCTCTCAAGTTCTGCTAACCTGACTAGCCGCCCTGGAGAAGTTCTGCTCTGTGCCCTGTTGTCTCTCAAGTTCTGCTAACCTGACTAGCCGCCCTGGAGAAGTTCTGCTCTGTGCCCTGTTGTCTCTCAAGTTCTGCTAACCTGACTAGCCGCCCTGGAGAAGCTCAGCTCTGAGCCCTGGTGTCTCTCAAGTTCTGCTAACCTGACTAGCCGCACTGTAGAAGCTCAGCTCTGTGCCCTGGTGTCTACAATGAACTGCTAACCTGAGTGCTACGAGGCCTACTAGCCGAGCAACACCAAGCAAGTGTGGACTCTCTGTCTCCGGTCCGCCAGCTCCTGCCATCACCTTCTCTCCGTTCCTGTGCAACCAGCTCCTCTGGCCTCATCAAACCTCCACCCATCAACCTTGTAATAAAGACTCTCAAACTTTTAGTCCCGTGTGTGCATCCTGAGTTTATCGGTAAACAAAATCGTGACAGGCTGAGCATGTGGCTGAAGTTAAGGTGGGAATTTTAAATTTTGGTTGAATTATTTAGCTGGTGGCTTATTTTTTTCCAGTTTTTACTCGAGTCCAGAGGTCCATTAAAAAAAAAAAAAAGATTAAGGAGTAAACTGGGATTTTCCAGATATCCTGGCAGAATTAAACCTGCCCTCAGTTTCACAAAGGCATTAACACAAAAGCTACCATGGCAATTTATTATTAATATTATTCAATCAAATTATATAGACAGTTGCACTGTAATATGTCACAAAAGTCCCAATACAAATATTGAGCTCTGAGTTGTGCAGTGCCTCATATTGACATATGTTTCCTAATCAGACAACGTTAGACTTCAGTTCAAATTTGTTCTAACAAAAAATTGAATAAAACTACAAAAACATGAACAAGATGAAATTCCTCTTAGAAAGTTTTTAAATAAATAAAGAACATTTTTGTTAAACATTTTTTTTAGCTTTTAAACATGAATATTAAAGTTCATACACTTTCACCAACATTAATGTACATCATCTGTCTTTTCTCCATGGTCCGAGACAAGAACCTGCAGGGTAAGTGAATACTCAATTGATGTAAAGCATGGAAAATTATCCAACATTATGCATTATTGTGTCCACTCTAATGATGTGCCACTTTTTAATGGCTGGGGCAGAACACAAAGTGCAGCACCCATCCTCCTGTGATCTGCTCACCCCTCACAGTGAATGTAAAGCTGCCGACGGCCCGTGTTGAGTCATATAGTAGATTTATGGTCCACATTTGTTTCTGCCCACCACAGCAGAAAGTGACAAAATCTCTGGCTGCAGTACAGGTGGAAATGGATTCATAGACCCCCTCATTTCCCACCCAACCCCCAAAGAGGGCATTAGTTTATGCATAAAACACCCATTGAATGTGAGTGCACTGCATTTATATCCATGTAAGAGCCACTATACCTGATTTTAATGTAAAAACTCTCTACAAATTACAATACATCCAAAGCCATGCTGTGTCACCCACACTCGCTCCCATGAACACATCACTCCTGTCCTGCAGAACTTCCCCTTGTTCGCTGTCACTCAGCACATTAATTTCAAGATCCTCCTGATCACAGTCAAAGCCCTTCATAATTTGGCTCTTCCATGTCACTGACCTACTCCACACCATATTCAATCTCGCCCCCTTACGCTCCTTCGATGCCAACATTCTGTCTTCCCCCTATAGAGCCAAGCTCGGAACCTAGGGTTACAGGACCTTCTTCATTACTGCCCTACCCTCTGGAATTCACTTAATGTGCCGCTCCGCATCTGCTCCGACCTCTCCAATTTCAAGAAATAACTCAAAACCTTTAATGCTGCACTCCTATACATTGTAAAAGTATCTAGAGAAGTGCTGTACAAATAAAATGTATTATTATTTTACATAACTTTTCAAACAATGTAATTATGCATGTTTTTTGTTTCTAAAAAAGGATTGTCACCAGTTTTAAGTGATGATACAAAATTGAGCAAGTAATAAGGAAAACATTTATACCACAATTATAGTTTATGCTCACACAAATAATCTAGATCAGTTTATTAATCTAAAAAGATAACCATGCCCATTTATTCACATTAATCCTTAAGACTGTCACATAAATGTTCCAGACATCAGCTTTCTATGAACTACAGTCTCTGACCAAACACAGTTTAAAACATTGGGATCTCAATTTTTTAATTAACAAAGCAAATGAAAAAAGTGAGTAGGATCACTAGTTTGATGGTGTATTTTATAAGTAAGCTCAGTTTTATAAATCTAAGATGTATTGTTACCTATCCATGTATGTATTTCCTAGGATATGTTGCTTGATTAAAGAAATACTTTTGCCCATGGCCATTTTCCTCTTTTTGGAATATTATACATTTCCCCTGGTTAAAACTATGATGATGAGCATTTAAAAAAAAATGCTATCAACCTGAGGAAGGGTCTACCTATGTCAAATCTTTCTTGAATATGTTTTGTAATGGTCAGTAATATTTGTAGTTTTAATCATGATCTAGCAGATTGAGAAAATGTATTTAGTCATGATACAATTGAGATATAAAAGAAAAACAGCAAAGTTTAGTAGTACTTTCAGTTCCACTTTTAAAAGAACATAGCACAAGTTACAGGAATTTTTGCTGACGTCTGCCCCCTGTGTGGATAAGATGAAATGACACCAGTGTTGTGCGCATGGGAGAAGAGGAAAAGCATCTGCCGATGCAACTGCACAGGTCTTTTACTTAGAGGCGTAATGTCGTCTGAGATAAGAAAGCTATAAATATTGAAGTTAGCCCATGTTCTCTCACTATTGCATCGATTATGGCGGAGTTTCAACAAAGTACCCAGGTGAACCAGAGTGTGCAGCGTGTCACACGCATGTGTACGCCCAGAGAATACGTCCTGAATCACTTTCTCGTGAACTGACCTATGGAGGCTATAGAAGCAAGTGCAGTAAATAGAGGAAAGCTCATTTTACATGTCGGGCAATTGTAAGGGCATGTAGTGGAAAGTAAAATTATATTTGCCTTCAAAACTTGCACTATGCAACTTAAATGAGATTGGGAACAAAGCTGATGCAAATGCAGAAAAAATAAAAGCTAATTCCTCAAAAAGGGGTGAAGAGGGGGACAAAAGTGTTAGAAAATGGCTGGATAGAACAGCATCTGTTTTGCTAAAGTCTGTTTATATATATATATATATATATATATATATATATATATATATATATATATATATATATATCAGTGTTGTAGTACTCAAGTCCGAGACTCGAACTCGAGTCTGAGTCATTAGCTAAATTTAGAGACTCGTGACTTGACTTGGACTTGAGCACTGATGACTCGAACTTGGACTCGGACTCCTACATTCAGATCATTCTGACTCGGAAATTGAGAAAAAGACTTGACTTTTTTTTATATCATTAGGCTATAATTTTAATATGTCATTAGAATATTATTTGGTGTATGATTTTAATATCTAAATTACTAGTGCAATGTGGTGGAGTGTGGATTTTTTTTTTTTTTGTTTAAAAACATGTAGGCTATGCTTACTTTAGTGCGGAACTTGGACTCGACTTGATCAATAAGGACTCGACTTGGATCAATAGTGACTCGACTCGGACTTGACTCGGACTCGACTCGGATTTTTTTTTAATGACTTGGACTTGACTCGAACTTGAACACTGGAGACTCTCCACTTAGGTGTCTGTGTGTGTTTCAGAAGACCAAAGCTACATTATAATACAAAAAAAATTTTTAGTCTTCAGTTGACTAATGGGGAACAGTTTTCTATTTCCTCCAGGAAGATTCAGCCATTTACAACATTTCTTGATAATTTAATAGTCTTTTTAAATAGGGGCCCCACAAGTTGAGCTTACACAGTAGAAATAGTCGGCCGAGTTACTGGAGGGAGGAGTTCACCGTACAAGCCAAGCAGGGGTTAAAAGTTTTAAACTGGCAGTAGTACACTGGACTAGCTCTTTACCTTTCCAATGATGCTAAAGGGTGTTTGGACATTTTACAATCATTCTATATATACTTTGGTGACTTTGGGAGAATATATGACAGTTGCCTTCATGGTGTGCTGTCGAAGGTTTATTGGGAGATATTTTGTTGTGATCTATACAAAGGATTTTCTCTGTCCAACTAGACTGAGAGCTCATGCCAATGCTAATTTCTGCATTGGCATGAGTGTTGGACCGTACCAGGGTTGCACTTCATGACTGATTCTGTACGTTTAGGGATAAAACTTCTAGATGTAACTATTTTGATACTTTAAATTTACAAATTTTTCTGTTCAGAAAAAACAGCTTGCTTTCCAGTATAAAAGAGTCAGGAAGAGTCCGATTTGGAGGTTATTTGGATATACTCCAAGGAAGAAAGCATCTGGGCTGACCTAGAGGTGAGATTATACATGATCAGTCCTCCAGCTCAGCTGGAGGAGGTAGCTAGGCTTAGGTAGTTGAGGGGATGTTTGCTAAAGCTGCTACTCCTGTGACCCAATTTCAGATGCGTGGTAGAAAAGGGGTGGATAAATTTAAACAGGCTAGGTAGCCAAAAATTCATCTCCCTAGAATGTTAGTCTTCAAATGCTGTCTGCAATCTGAGGGGCATCCCAAGGGGTAGTGTAACTTAGTTGTCCACATGTAACACAACCACCTTTTGCAAAAATTCCCTGATTCTTCATCTGTTTTTAGCAAAGGTCTTCTCCCACTGTTTTTTTTATTTTATTTATTTATTTCAGAAGGTGCAGAAAGGCTCAGTAATGGTTAACATAATAGTGTGGATTAAAGCAGAGCGGTAGGTAGGAAGTGAGAGAGTGATGTCATGCATCCCACCTTCCTCTCCGGTTTTCTATGATTAAGATGCATCTGCTGCGCTCCAGCTGCTTTGTGCTTTCATCAACATCAGTTTAATGAAGTGATCAGAGGCTAAGATCAGACACAGCCCAGAAATATTACTCCATTAGCCTTTCTGAGCTTTCTATGAAACGAAAACTCTGACTTGAGGCATTGGGCATGTTTTCTTCCATTGTTTAAAAGACTGTGAAAAAGAATAACTGATTACCTATTCAGCTTATTTAAAAACAAACAGAACAAAAGGACGATTTTTCATTCCTGCGCTTTAAGCAGGAGGAGCTGAGTGCGTCCTCCCCTCCCACTACTATGCGGCCCTGGCTTCTCTCTTGCGGCGATGATGTTAATAAACTGTCAGCGTGTGGCACTTTGTAATTGGGTTTGTGCCTTGTTTAACAAAGAGCGATTGGATAGTTGGAAGGGAGAGCAGCAATCTATCCACCTCTCCCGTGAAATGAGCCGAGTGTCTTATCCACGAATGTGTTGTCCCAGAGGAGTGCCACATAAGAAGTGTCTGTTATCCCTGGTAAATAAACCGCAGCAGTGAGAAACTACACATACACCTGACATCATAAAGTCTGTGTAATGCTGTCATAAACATGACATGTCACACACTGTAATGATTTGCACTGCTTCATTCGGAACAAATGAGCTCACAGTGCTTATTTATGATGTCTTGTGATTTAGCGACTGTACCCCTCCTGCCGACACTGAGCAGCAACCCCAGGGAAGACACAATGTTTCTGGGTAACACAACAGAGTTCAATGCAGGAGGAAAAACCAAGGGATATGATTTTGAATTCCTAAATAAAATGACTGACAGACAATGTTTCTGTTATGACATAGCTTATATCCAAAGTGGTATTTCAACCAGACCACACAGTGGCACGGTTAATAACACTGTTGCTTTCCAGCAAGAAGATCCTTTTTGCAGCAAGAAGGTCCTTCCTTGCTGTATGGAGTTTGGGTCTTTTTGCATGACATTTGCATGTTCTCCCTGTGGGTTCTCTGTAGTGGGTTCCCCTCCCACAATTCAAAAACATGATTGTTAAGTTAACTGGTCTCTCTAAATTGCCCTTAGGTGTGACTGTGTGCATGGCTGCTTGTCCTGTGTGTCTCTGTGTTGCCCTGTGATGGTCTGGTGACCTGTCCAAGGTATACACTGCCTTTTACCCAATGACTGGAAATCTGCAATTGCCCCATTCACTCACACATTCACACAAGCTACATTATAGCCACAGCTGACCTGGGGCAGACTGACGGAACCTGGTGCTGCCATAGAATCAGCGCCACCGTGCACTGACCACTGGCAGCAGGCAAAGTGGGTGAAGTGTCTTGCCCAAGGACACAACAACTGGGGTTACCCAGGAACCCACAGGACCAACTCTTTGGCTCCTGTGCCATTGTCACCCCAGCTAAAAGCCCAGTGGGCCAATTTGTTAGTCTGCAGGCGACAAGGAAGGTCTCAGTGATGACAGTGTGGAAGAGGGGCCAATATGCACTGAGTGTCCAGCAGTTCCCAGCACCAGTACACCCCAAGTGCATGGTGCATCTGAAAGAGGATGGATGTTGATGAGGGCTGTTCTGCAAAATCAGAGAGAAACAACTGATGAATTGAGAAAGAGGAAATCAGAACAGTATTGAATACTTTGTGACGTTATGTCTGATATGTCAAATATATTAAAAGAACATGTTAAAAAGTGAACCTTTTGCTGTTTTAAACAATGCATGACATCCTGAGCTAGAATCCATAGTGAAAATTATGTTGTCGGTGAGGGGGTGTGGGTCAGGGTCATCACTCTGAGAAGGAGGGAGATGGATGCTATGCCTCAGTACCAGGCTGTGGAGCGCACTACACACCTTCCTCAGATGATATAAGAGTTCCTCCCGCAGATAAGATGCTTTTTATTTGTCATTATATATACAAGGTACATACAACGACATTTTGTATATCAGATGGAGGGTTAGCCTGAGCTGCTGTCACTGACATGACCAGCATGTCTTTAGTGGTAGGGGAAACCGGATCACCAGGAGGACACCTACGCGGGCACAGGGAGAACATGCAAACTCCACACAGAAAGCCCAGGACTTAAACCCGTAACCTTATTGCTGAGAGACAAGAGTGCTAACCACTGTTCCACCCAAAAAAGCATCCAAAACACCACCACCAGCATTTTAGCACATTGAATATTTTTTTTTTAAATAATTGATGGCATGCTCCACTGTTGAGCATGTACTGTGAGTAACCCAGGAGTTCTTGGGTACTTTTGGAGTTTGGAAATTGGGTTATGACCCAACACCTGAGAGTGTAGCCACTGTCCTCTGCAGGCTATAGAAGAATGCAATGCTCTACGAAGTCTAAATTGGAATATTATCCAGTCATCATGATGGGCCAGGATATCTTGGTGATCCCTGAAATCCTGTTCCCTCTTAATGCTCTCATTTGCAAGGTCTTCCAGCAGTTTCAATGTATCCATTGCGCAGTATTAAACATAAGTGTCACCATTATATTTAAATATTTACAACATTCAGTCTGATTGTCCCACACCTTATCGCTATTTATGTGTTAAACAGAGGTGGGGTATCCGGCTTCAGAAATGTAAAAATCCTGCCTAGTTTTCCTTAATCATGTTCACTTAATTTTAGTCTGCTTCTATGCTGTGGGGCTGGAAATGCAAATGTTTGGAACTACTCTCTTGACTGGGTTTTTACTTTCTGCACCTGAATTCCCCACCTCTGATTAATCAGTGATGTGTACCACCGATTGGAGAGGGAGAGGAAAGTGATGGTAGAAAACACTGATGATTTAAGTTGGCTTATGGGACTTTTTATCTATTTGAAAGGTCAGTATGAATAGTTATAGCTCACCATTGCAAGCATAAATAACTGTGATTTTGAATGCTTATGATAAAGTCAAGCTATGATTAATTACGTCTTGTTCTTTGCATTTTGTTTTCAACAGGCCAAAATAGATCATAGATCATAAAATCTTGTTCACCTAATGGGAGCTAATATTGTTGTAAACTTACGTTCTCATTTGAACGTGACATGTTGAGGATTTTTTTTCTCAATAAAATATTTAAAATGTTGTCACTGAAACATTTATTTTTTTTCTATTTCATAAAACAGCTTATAAAGATAGTAAGCGGCGTTAAAAGATAAAAGTAGACTAATATCTTAATTAAAGACAGAAATGAAAAAGATGTTCTGTGAACAAACACATTATTTAGTAAACATCCATTTAACTTGTAGGGTTTTTGGCAGTCAAATGCCTTCAGCCCTTAAACACCAAGCAGGTCAGCTCCCTGATAACACAATCATCCTATAACCAACCTTTAGGTCTGACCAGCTGGAATCCAAGTGACTTCCTGCCGTCAACTAACCCCCTGGCCACTTCCTGCTGTGATAAGGCCAGAAAACTCTCAGCTCCTTTCTTACCCCCTGCCTCAGCAGACACATTTTGGTGACATATGATAGGAAGTGGCTGGGAGCGTGTGACAGCAGGGAAACGTTGCTCCTGCGGGTGAAACCTCCACCCCAAAGCGCTGACCCCTCCTTATAAGTTATGACACTGAAAACATACTGACGGTTCCCCCACTCTTACAAGTTTTATTTACTATTTAAAGCCAAGAATAATCTTCCAAGAAAGTCACTATGAGGGTGTCATTGTGAAGAAGAGAAAACTTTAGACTACAGAATGCAAGTTTGGTGCAAAATTTTAGCTGGATGGCTTGTGGGTAATGTGGAGGGTAGAAGACATCATGGCCAGTGTCAGAGTAGTCAGATGAGAGCAGTGATGTAACAGGGATTAAGAGAGAGAAGGAATAGGACGTAGTGTCAACTTTTGGTAACAGTTCCATCTCCATAAGGATGTATGGAGCCAGTAATTTTGTGGCATAGGCAGCAGCTGATTAATCTGAGGACAAGATGAAAGCATATACTATTCTTCTGTCCCGACAAGTGAATGCTGCTGGTCGGGACTTTGAAGCAATCAACTGGTTCCCTTATACAGGAAATTTTTGACCAATCTGTATGATCTGACTGATTTTGACTTTGTAAAGTGGCTCGAGATGACATGTTTCATGAATTGGCGCTATATAAATAAAATTGAATTGAATTGAATATTAACAAGCTTCTTGACTAACAGCAGCAGAGGAGGACGAAGGAATTGGGTAGCCCTAGCAAAGATATGTAAAATCAAAAGTGAATAAATTGATCTATTATTGCACCAGAATAATCTCAGGGAATGTACATCCCAAACAGATCACCAGTCTATAAGAATGTAAAACAGACACAGGACAAACAAGAATGCACACAATAAAAAACATTGCAGGGCAATTTTAAGTGACCAATTAACCTATCAGATTTTTTGCTATTGGAAGAAGTCTGAGTATCAAAGGAAAAACTACACATGTACAGGCAGAATATGCAAACTCTATAGGGTTTTTCATAAATGAAGCAAAATTGCTAAATTTAAGAATAACAGTACACAAGCGCCACAGCCTTTTTATATTCGGACAAACGAGCGGTAAAGCTGGAATAGTTTACCTTTATGAGTCAGATAGTGGACAGATCTGTTAGATATTATGAGATAACACAAGCTAGAGCTGCAGAAAGCGGTTAACAGAAACAACAGATAAACCACGGACACTGGAGACTCAGAGGCTGACATACATGGGTCAACTTAGTCCCATCCACAATACTGTATGATATTCTCCACCAATGTGATGCAAGGAACACTAATGTCATACAGTATATGCCCTTGTAGGGGTGAACACAATTTGGTATATAATGTTTGACAGATCGGGACTCTCGTGTCAGGAAATCTACCCGTCTTGCCCTGTTGTATGTATGAGAGTCACCAGTACTAAAGCTGTACACATCTCTCTGAATTCTTTAGATTCAATTTGTTAAAATATAGTATTCTGCTTCAAGCATCATTCCTTCAAATCTTGTATGTAACAAGTGGAGTTTTCTCAAAGGGAAAGAATCCGAGGTCCGCCAGGTTGTTCAGCTGCCAGCAGGGTGTGGTAGCTTCTATCATATCTTTCCTGAATATCGCCTCAACATATTATGGTAATGAAAAAATACGGCTGCGTTGGAATCTACCGGAGTGACTCACGATATGATGATCGTGACAATATGGAGTGTTTTTGTCATACATTTTGCTAAACTAATTTTGCACGGCACGGCAATAGCAATTAGCTGGGCTAATATAAACTCCCCATCCTCCCTGATAACTATTTTATGATCAGGAAATGTTCCGGTATATATAAATACCATTCTAAATGCATGCATTTGTAATGATTAAAAGTGGCCTCTGTATCACAGTGTGTTTGTTTGTTGTTGGGATTCTTTTAGGCTTTATTTCATGGAGCAAGTTGCTTGTTTCACTAGCAAGATTAGTGATATTGTTTTTGTGTGTCTGAGGAGGGGTGTGTGTGTCTGAAGGTAAAATAGGATATGAGTATTTGATTACAGTTGAATGACTTACTTTACAGCTTTAGAAAGAAAGCTGTTTTGAGTCTATTTTTTGCTATAAGCACTATTATTATCCAGTAGTGGGTGTAGCTAACATATATAAATATTTTCGATGTATGTGCATGCATTTTGTAAGTGATTTTGGCTGCGTTGATTTGTGGTTTTTATAAGTGGCTCCGCCGAGAGCCGATTTTTCCATTCTTTTCCCTGTTTCTATCTTCCCTGTCCTCTTATCAGTTAAATCTCTCTGTGAACCTCGGTTTGCGGTCTCCCCTTTGAATTTCTCATTCAGGCCGCCTCTTAATCAAGGTGCCACCCCACATCAGCGCAAACGTTGATTACGTCATTAAGGCCTCCCCCTTTTATGTATCACGCAAGGTGATGCCCAAGGGTCACGTGTTGTCATAGTCGCCATCTTGGGATAGTGCAGCATAGCTAGGCTGTAGCTAGCTTGTTGGAAAACATTGAAGCGTCCTGCTGGATTCTGAAAGCTGTTTGTCTCTCAATGCTGCTGTGTCAGTGCCGACGTCTTGAATGTGATGTTTAAACAACTGAGTGAACTAAGATTTGCTACCTCTTATTTTAATTTATTTTTGACCTTTATTTTCACATATATTTTGCATGTTTAGTAGTGAGTAGAGTTTCCACGGTTAATGAATCAGAGAATTACTGTAACAGGAAATTGCTTTTGGTTCAATAAAAGCAACAACTTGTAGAATAGTAATTGTTTGTGTTCATTCCAATTCAAAGTTGCATGGTCTTTCAGAATATAGAGTTACCTCTTTTCGAATTAACATCCGACATAAACACAGAGACATTATCATTGGATTGCTGATAAAGGAGTATCGGTATAAACTCTAATTGCAGTTATAGTTTGAGTTATCAAAGCTGCTGTATAAATCTCATCGGCCAGGAACCGATCAGATCAGGCCCCCTGTTCCAGCATAACTGAGTCCATAACAGATAATTAATAAATGCATTAGTGCTATAAATTATTACAAGCCTACAGCCTGGTATCACCACCATTTGAGCCCTATTTTGTTATAGCTACTATTTGAGTTTGAATGACCTATTATTAAAAATTATAAAACCAAATTATAATTAATAATAATAATCATATTCAAACAGCTTCTGGCATAACACTATAGATTAACAAGCTCAAAGTTGCTGATAATAAGCGGATATGGCAGCACTGCTGGAAGCCCGGAACAAAGTGCGAGGCATTTCTGGAGGTCTATTTTCCCCTCTATCATAATTTTTTAACAAATGTGAAATAAATCATGATGTATAGGATTTCTTATTGTTGTAACATCAGTGTTATCATATATTTAATAAGCACTGTTTTTTACTTTTTTTGACTAATAAATAAATATTGACTTCATCATTGCTGTGTAGAAGAAACATGTATTCATATTTTACACAAATAGGATTGCTGTAGAGCAGTAAGCTGTGTTTTGTACAGAAGTGTCCTGCTAGGCCACACGGAAATCCAGAAACCCACTCCATGTGGTGCAGGTGAAAACCCAAGATCGCTCAGTTAGAATACTAATCAAAAGATTAGTTACATAGCAGTGCACTGTTTACATACAAAAATGTGGATACCGGCATCTGTTTATAAGCAATGGGATCCAATCGCATCATAACAAAATTAACTAACTGGTCTAACTATTTATTTATGAATAGTTAGACCAGTTTTTTCTACAGTCATTCCAGTCAAGACCTTGGGCTTTCATTAGACAGAGCTTGGGGGTGAACCAAGGGGTGGAGATAGAGAAAGAGACAGATCTGTTTTTTTAATAGAGCAAGATAATTAAGAATATTATGGAGACCGTTGTTCTAATGAGAAACTAGATGGAGGCAGAAGGAGTGGATACTTAAGGTAAGACAGGCAGGCTCAATATCCTTCCATATATGTTTAGAAATGGAGAGAGCGAGTAAATTTATTTTCTCACTGTAAAAGAGAAAATAAAGTGGTCAGTTATTTGGAGGACATCATTGGTAAGATCAAGAGGTATGACACCGGAGCAGCAGATGGGGTCTAGAATGTGTCCTTTGGAGTGTGTGGGAACAGTGGTGTATTGCTGAAATCCAAAACTCTATAGACAGTTTGAAAAATCCTTGGTGAGCGGCAGACTGACATTGTCCATGTGGCTTTTAGAATCACCCAGCAGTATTGTGTCAGATGAGAGAGATGATAGATGGGTAAGAAAAGCAGCAAAGTTATTTAAAAAGTCAATGTTTGGTGTGGGGTATATATTTGTAAGTCTGATGGAAAAATCCATAACTGTTATGCTACAAAAAACAAAATACAAATAATAAAATAAACAAAACAGAGGTTTTTTTTGTGTGAAACAGCCATTTCAAAAATCAGCCACATGTGTTAGAGGACCATCCTAAAGTATTGTAGCAATACAAGCAAAATATATCCATTAGTTTTCCAGATAGCAAAAAAGTATATCCACAGTAAATATCACCATCACACTAAAAAAGAAAAAAAAATGGGGAAAACAAAAACAGATGGCAGACAGAAGTTCAATCAGTTTAACCAAAAACAGAATCTCTGAATTGAGCTGTGCATAGTTCAGGATATTTAGATTTTCAAAAAACATCAAAATTATGTGTAATTCTTAAGCTCTAATCAGAGTTTATTCCTAGAAATTCAAAATGACTAACCAAAGTCACATCATACTTATATCTATGCTCATGGACCATGCAGTAAGCATTCAGAAAAGAAAAACAAACAATTTCTGGACAGCATTCTTGGAAGATTACACAGACAAATTACAACATTCTGTCAGTTATAATATATCCATTGAGGTGGGCCCTTTTTGAAGTGCAGTTTGAAGATTAATCATCTAATTAGCAGTTCAGCAATTAAGTTGTTTTGATACAGTTTATATTTAGAAAAGTTAAGATTATCCTTTGCACTCTCTTTAGTTTTGCTGCTGTAGTCTTATGCCTGGTTCACATGGCAAGATATTAAAAATTTCGGCTCATTTTTCAAAACCCAAGAGTATATATGTGACAATAAAAAATCGTAGCTATGACAGGTTTGCTCATAGCTTGAGCGACTCACACACAAACAGATTTCCCTCCAGAACATTGAGATGTCAGATGGGAAATCCCTCAAAACCTCTCGAGTTCAAACATGAGTTCAGAGTAAATAAACATGGCTGATGAGGAATTACAACAGAAATAGTTGGTGGACTAATGTTAACAAAGAAAAAAAACATCACAAAAACAAAAGCCATTGGTTAAAGGAGTGGAGATACATGCCCAGGGGCTCTCCATTTGCTACAATAAGTTATGTACCGTATTTTTCAGACAATATGAATATAAGCCACTGACCCATATGCTTCTGCAAGACTCCAGATGATCCGTCTTTTTGATACACTGAGCTGCTCCAAGCAGCTCAGTATCAAGCATGGTGTCACATAAAAAAACAGTTTTATGTAAAGACTTCTTACCACTGAGAAGTCATAAAAAATGAGCTCTGCACATACCTGCACCTGCGGACCTCCTTGGAGTGAACTACACCTAAGAATGTTTTTTTTTTTTTTTTTTTTCATGAATGCACTTCAACATTACAATCAGGCAGTCTTATAGACTGCTCAATGGTCCGATCAGGTAGTGACATAGTGTACTGTAATGCTCCGGATATCAATTGAGCGGAACAGCTTCGTTGCTTTCCAAAGTCATACTTACACATTTTAACAGATTTTTAAACACATTGTACCACAAAAAAAAAATCGGTCAGTAAGTGCAACTTTAATCATAAGTAAGGTGCACTGGATTATACGCATAATTTTTTGAGAAAACGTAAAGATTTCTAGTCCTCGCTATAGTCCGAAAAATGCGGTAGGTGAGTTGTGTTTTTTTTTTTTTTTCTCGTTTTCTGATTGGTTACATCTCACACTCAACAAGCGGCATGCTCATCTCTAAACCATACCATTATCTTGCACACCTTTCCTTGGGCGAGATGTGGGGTACACTGGACAGGTCACCAGTCCATCACAGCTGAATATGAAAGAATTGTGTAATTTATTAAACTGATCCAGAAGAACTGGTACAGACATGTTTATTATTTTTTTCTGAAGTGCTATCAAAAGTGCCGTACAGCCTTTAATTGCACGAGTGTCTGCTTTTACACAGAGAACATTGCACAAGCTTGTTTAGAGAATTAACAGCAAAATCTGAATGCAGCATCCTGAATACAAAATGACATGCTGACAGTTGAAAAATGTCCAATATGGAGGAACTAGGTGCAGTAAAATAGCTGGAGGCTCTGTGCGTTTTTATCAAGAGAAATAATTATGTTTAAGGGATGTTCAAAAGGTCAACTATAAGAGAAATATAGATATACATTATTTATTTTATTTTGTTTTTCAAAGGACATACAAATCCCTTGATATGTATGTCCACCTGTTTAAAAAAAAAGATTTAGATGGAAGACAATATCAGAAAAAGGATTGGTGTAGTTAAAAGTAAGCTCTCAAACGTACCAAAAGAATTATCTGTCTTGTTTTCAGCCAAATCAGGAGATGCTCACAGAGTAGTGTTTAATCTGTGGGAATAATGAAGAATCAATAAAAGTTAAAGCCTCAAATATTGATCCCTACACATATTCTAGTACAGGGGTCACCAACCTTTTTGAAACTGAGCGCTACTTCATCGGTACTGTATTATACGAAGGGCTACCTGTACTGAACTTTGAACTACAAGAGTTCAAGTTCATCTTAACTTTACATAATATAAAGATGTTTTTAAATGCTTTTGTCATTTTTAAATCTGTAAAAAATAAAAGCATGATTAAAAAGAAGAGCAACTGAATAAAAAATACAATTTTAAATGCAGCTCACTGTGGGGTTGAGCTATTTCATTAAACAGGCTTGAGGGCACCACATATGGTCTGGGGTGGGGGTGGGGTGGGGGGGGGGGTGTTACCTGGTGCCCGCAGGCACCATGTTTGTGACCCCTGCTCTAGCGCTTGGCAGTATTTATATTGTCATGGTCGCAACAGGACAAAGATATCAGGGACGGAATGAGGTTTGCTGGCAATTGTTCAAAAGCACATCTTCCAGATGACCATGTTCACCTGGAAGCCCAATTTAAAGCTTTATTTACTGTTCTTCATGAGTCACCTGCATCCAAAAAGAATTAGCAGATCGAGATGTCCTTAGTTGCAATATATTCTCCTTCATTGGATTTTTTTCCAAAATCAGATCCAAGGCTACATTTTTAAACTTTTTATTCAATGTTTAATTGTTTACATGCTTTACATATTTTATAATGCACTATAGACATGTCATATAAGACAAATGCAAATAAAAGTATTTTTTAAAGATGTTACTGAAGTTTCCCCTCTCAATTTAGTTCTAAAAATACTTACAGGAGGAATTTCAGGAGGCACTGAGTACATTAAAAGTAAATGTTAACTAAAAGCCTAGAAATACTCAAAAATATTTTCAAGACCCTAAGGCCCTCCTCCTCTCATACATTTGTTCGGCCCCTGGCCATCTTTTTGCAGCGGCTCCTCTGGGCTCCTCCAGCAGCTGGATGAACATGGAGCTCATCCAGCTGTGTTGCTGCACTAATCCGCCATTCTTCCTCTGAATGGAGCATTAACATAAATGCTTGGCAGCAGGAGGAAACATTGTATTCCAGAAAAATCTGTGAGCCTCTCAAAAGAGCATTGTCAAAATTCACCTGTTGCCTCGGTGATGAGAATGGTGCCTTCCCCATGGCCGAGTCCATTATGTAATGTAGCGGACTTTGGGCTCTTAAAGCCTGGCCCCAGAGGCACGTCCAGTCAAGCAGGACGTCTCTAAATCATAGAGCCAACCCTGTGCCAGAAACACAGGGCTGCCATGCATCAGGCTGTTTAATTTAATTGAATTGTTGTCGCCCGCGGGCCCCTCACAAATGAGTGAGCTTTACTGCTTAATTGTCTCATTTAAATGCTTCCACTGGTTTGGATTCTGTTGCAGAGAAAGAGATGACTTCATGTTACTTTCACATCTAAAAACATCATTGTTCCTAATGCAGCACTGACATTGTTACCTTTTCCCACTTGGGTTATGAGTAACTAGGCAATTAAAAAATAAAACTTTTATCCTGCACATTCTTGGAAAAGCATTTGTGAAAAAAAAGGTTCATCCTTGATGTGTCGTGACAAATTAAGAATGGTCAACTCTACAAAAGCAGGAGTTTTGTTTCCAAACTATTTGAACTTCATCATTCTACAAATGACATATTTGTTTGCAGAGGACCCAAATTCTTGCAGGAGACATCAAGTTCTAAAATTTTGCTCTGACCCAAGTCATCATAAAGTGCTTTGAAAGGATCCTACTGAAATACATTAAGGATAACATCCCTGCTGACCTGGACAGTCTGCAATGTGCCTACAGGAAGAAAGCATCTTCATTCTACTTAGGGTGCTGTCTCTATAAAGTTCCAGCTTATCTGTCTGTTGTGGCTGGTTCTTTGACTGCTGTACGGTGACGTCAGTTATTGCTGGCTCTGCTCTTCCCTGCAAGTATGTATCGAGCAGCAACACCTGCAGTGGCTCCGATTATGGCAGTCGCTGCACCTGGGGATCTGCCTATGAATACCTTCACTGAGTGTTGCTGCCAGAGCCTTGAAAGCTATTGCGCGAGTAGACTATCCAACGTTTTTCGTTTGCCTGCAAGTTGCCTTCTCCCTTTTTGAATACCTCTGCCTCTATTGGATTGGTAGTCTATGATGCACGCCTGGACTGCAGGTTGCTCAAGTACAACCCACCGGAATCGACTCCTGGTTAGGTGTCGAAACGTTTTCAGAAAGACCTGAACAAAGTCCGGTTGCCTCCGATTCAAGCCTCTTTGCTGTTGCGATGACCCAGATAACGGAGAATTTGCACAGTTGTTCACTGTTGACACTGAGTTGTTCTTGGCCACTAACCTGTCTTTCTCCTTTGCAGTGCTTTTCCAAGTGCACCCCAGTCTGGTTCCATCTGCTTTGAAATAAACCTTTTAGAAACCACTCCTGTTGTCTGATTGGATCCTGCAGATGAGTCAGAGCTGTGAGAAGTGCCAACGAGACTGTAATGAATAGACTGGAGAGCTGATAATTCAAACACCTATGTTAGGATGCGGTTTGTATACTTCAGCGCAGCCCTTAACACCATGCTTCTGAATATGCTGGCCTTGAAGCTCCACAACCTTGGATTGCTCTTGGATTTGCCTGTTGGTGATTTCCTCACCAGCAGGTCGCAGGTGGTGAGGGCAGGGAAACCCCTGATCCTCAACACCAACATGCCATAGGGTTGTTTTCCCAGTTCTGTTCTCTGGGGGGTCTTATATCCAGCAATGATGAGACCCACTACAGAGAGGACGTCCACAATCTGACACAATCATGCTCCAGGAAAACCTCAGCTGTCATGAAACAGGGACAGATGGACCCAGTATTCAGCCAAAAACATGCAAGGTATGTGGAAAAAACAGGTTTTAATAAACAGAACTGGTTAGTGCAGGAACAGACAGTCTCAATGGTCAAAACAGGAATCCAAAAACCGGTACACAGAGAGGCAGTCCAAAAACAGGCAGAAAAATCAGAAACAGGTACAGGCTTAGATCTGTAAACAGGTAAGCTATCAGAACAGGGTAAGAAAATCAGGATCAGGACTCAGGCTGGCTCAGAAGTCAAAAAGGCAGCATTTGGGTAACAGGATTTCAGACAAAGGAATGCTGGACAAAACTCACCAAACAGCTCATTTAAGACAACGATCTGGCAGAGTGCAGGACACAGAGGCATGTATAAGTAGAGGAGTGAGCAGGTGAACAGAGTGAAACTAATTACCAGAATGGGTGGAGCTGATCAGGGGGGAAAAAGTGGCTGGAAAAAAACTGAAGCTGATTGGATTGTGACTGGTGAAGGGGAGTGACAGGAAGATGAAAGAATGCTGGCAGGTGAACTGAATAAAGGCTGGTGACAGAAGTGATCAGAGCAGGCCAGAAGAAACTGATAACATAAAACAAAGTACTAAATCAAACCACATTAAAACCCAAAGTATTACATTAACCAAAAATAGTACAGAACCTAAACCTAAGACAGAATCGATTACATGAAGAGAATCACTAAACCAAAACTGAACTTAAACTAATCCAGAACCAAAATCACCATAAAGACCAAACCTAAGACTAAACAGAACATAAGCAAATAATAAAAACCAGAGCTAATACTAAGACAGGAGAGTGAACTAATTAAACAACAAACATAAACCATAACAAAACCCAAATCATGACATCAGCTCAAACACTGCAAGACCAATGAGGTCATAGTGGACTACAGGAGGTCCAAGAACACTGAACATGCATGTGGACAGCATGATGTTCCTGGGCATTCTCATTTCCCCTGACCCCCTCTGTACTGTGAACACCTCCCACCTGGTGAAGACGGCCCAACAATGGCTCTTCTTTCTTAGGAAACTGAAACGGGCAGGTCTTTTCTAGCTGGCTGTTCATAAATTTCACTTCCACAATCGAAAGCCATCTGTGTCTCAGCGTGATCATGTGGTATGTGAGTGGTACAGCACAGGAGGGAAAGAATTTAGCATGGGTGGTGAGGTCAGCACAAAGGATTGTGGGATGCCATTCACAAGATATAAGCCGTGTCTCAATTCATGAGAACGCGAGTCTGTCCTCGCGTTCTCGTCAAGCATGTATCTGTATTGGAACAGAAGTGTACATGTGACGTCATGAGACGCACAGTTCTTTAGCATTTCTTTAACATTCAAAACTACTTATATACTACACCACAATAAATCTTATTGAAAAATGTTTTAAAACAACATTTTTAAATTCTAAAAAGCATAAAAATGATCTTGCCGCAGTGCATTCTTGGAAAGCTGTAAGTCTAAAGAACGCACAAGTCTGCTCTGATGCATGCTCGATAGATAGGGCGGGGTGAGAATAACATCCGGGGATGTGGTGCGTTCTCGCTCTGGCGTTCTCGGCAATTGGAACAGTGCTCGGGCTGAGGCTGATGACGTGTCACGAGCACACAAGACCACCTAAGAACGCCTATTGAGAAACGGCCCTAGACACGGTTTATGCTACAAGAGTCCAGAAAAGGGCAAGACTTAGATGTCATGGTTAATGGCAAAAAAGATTACTGATTCTAAAATTATCCATTTAAAGAATAACAAAACAGCCCTAAGAGGAAAAATACTTCAGGAGAATAAGGAACCAATTGTGTAAAGAAGAAAAATGCAGTCAAGAATTACAGAAAAGGTGTGTAAATGCTGGGAAGGGGTGATACTGGACTGCTTCACACATTAGTTAATTACCACTGTTCATGTCAGCTGTGAGGGGAGAAGGACTGAAATGTTGAAGGATAGTGAACAATAAAATAGGACAAAACTGCAAGGACTATTACTCAAATTAGAAACTAAACACAGGAGATACCAGAATACAAGGAGTACTGTCTCAAAAGATTAAACTATATATGCAACATGAAATGTGATGAAACAAAAATAAACATACCAGCAAAGTCCTCCGGATCATGATGGCAGAGCACAGATTATTTAAAAGTCTTATCCGGACTGGGTGTTCTAACAAATTTATTCCAAGACCAGACTGAGTATTCCCTAAATAAATCATCAAAAAGAGCTATTGTTCTTTAGAGGACTTAGTTACCATTTTATTTATCCAAGTTCATAACAGGAGAAAGAAATAGGGTAAGGCTTCCTCTATCTGCGTCACTTGTGTAACAATGTCCTTTGGACAGGTGATATTTGTAAATTATCATCAGGTTTGTAGAAAAAAATGGAACATTAGCACTTTATACCAAGCATGAATGCAGAGGGGTAATGTTTCAGACTTATGTTTCAGCCACATTTCCCAGGCTTTTTTCAGTCAATAAATTGACCATGAACTCAGAACACAGAGCAGGGGTCTTCAGCTCCAGTCCTTGAGTTCTGGTGTCCTGTAACTTTTAATGTGTCCTTGGTGAAACACATCTAAATCCAATGTCTAAATTACCTCCTCAGTATGCAGAGAAGTTATCCAGAGTTCTTCTAATGACCTGTGCCCATATTCACAAAGATTCTCAGAGTCCTCTCAGAGAGCTCCTATGTTAGCATAGAAATGCTTACCCAGGAGTCTTAGAGTCACCCTTAGCAGTGATCTGAATCATTCTTAAACTAAGTAATGAAATTACATAAATTTTTATCTTAGTGGGAGGTGTGGTTGACCCCGTTGCAAGGTGTGACGCTGTCTTTCAAGAGCTGTGATTGGTTGACTGTACAAAAAAACCCACAAATGTGTTCCTAGTAATAAAGAAATTAACTTAGTAGACTAAATTCAGAAATGTCATGATGATAAACTTGTCACACAGCATCTAATCCACCCTCACCTTTATTTGTATTTGCTTATTGATTTTTGCTCACCATTCATTTTACTACTTCATCTATTTGATATTATTATATTGGACCCACTGTTATAAGAATTATTATTCTGAAGTCACTATGGCCTCACACCACTCGGACAGAGGAGGCCTGGAGACCTGATGTCTGTGTATAAGATCCACTGTTTTCTGATTGCAAGGCCAAATGCTGCAGCTGCTGAGGGATACTGATTGTTTACGATAGACTGTCTTTGTTTTGTCTCATGGGAAGGCCACGGTGCAGTATTAGGGGAAGCCCGAAAAGTGACACGGACAGAGACAGGGCAGACAGAGACTGCAGCGGAACCGTGGGGTGCGATTACTTTCCATCTATGTGAATCTCTGCTCTGTTTCTCAATAAAGGTGCTGGAACGTTATACCACCGTCTCGTTAATTAGTAAAGATGGGAGCTCAGTTACTATTGCTTAGAATTCCACCCAAAACTCCCACAACAATTTGGCGTAAACGAACAAGATCTCCGACCGACGAGCGAGGGAGTCCGGGGACAGGAGCTGCTTTGGCCGGCCCGGAGAGGTTATCCGGCCTCTGGTACCCCGAATGGATTTTCAAGGGATGTGGAGGAGCTCCTGGTCTCGGAGCGTCTCTGGGCGTCGGCGCGAAGATCCGAACCTTTCTTTCATGAGACGGTAAGGGGATTATTTTCCAGCTCTTTTAAAAACAAACGCAATTGGTCAAAAATGCTTGCAAGCTTTTAAATTTTAAACCCCATTTTAAAGTATACCTCAAGAAATTTTAAAATTAAAAACTGTAAACCTAAAAGGTAGTAAAAGTAAAAGCCGGTAGAAATAATGAATTATATTTAATCCTTAAGGCAAATAAAACAGGGTTCGCAAGACCGAACGGTGACTAAGGTTTAAACATTAAACTAAAATTCAAAATTTAATTAGAATACGTTTTCAGCTGAAATACGGACTTTCCCACAAGGGGGAAGGAGGGGCAGAGTGATTTTCACCTGGAGAACAGGTGACCGGCTGAGCAGTTTGCAGCTGGTCCATTAAAGTCCTCTTGTCTTGGGTTTGTGCAAGAGGCTGTCCACTTCTGTTGTGGATGAAAGCGGCAGGGATGCTTAAGTCCTTGACTGTTGCGAAGACGTTTGCAGCTTTGATAAGTGGGGACCCCGACCATTATACCAAAAAGGCGACCATCGGATGTGAGGCCTTTCATTTAGTTGGTCGATCGTGCTAAGGACGAGTAAAAAATAATAAAAAACACAAAAAAAGGATAAAATAAATAAAAACAAACAAAAAAAAAGTCTGGAAGCAGAAGAGTCAGTGTAATGGTTCAAAGGCAGAGTTTTTTCAGGGTCCAGCCTTGCCCCAGGGTGAGACGTTCGATTTCATGCTGAAAACGTAGGGGCCCAGACACATGGCATGCATAAATGATTTGATATGATTTGATTAAACATGCAGATTTCTCACATAGGGGTTATTATTATTACTATTATTTTATTTTATTGCAGTACTGCTACTAAATAATAAAAATAAAATTAAGAGAAAAAAGAAAAGCGAAAATTGAATAAAATGGATAAAAACAAGGAAACGGAAACGAAACTAAAAAGGCGTTGCACCGGGGAAGCGTTTACGTGGGGACCGATTAGGCACTTCCGTTGTGGATAAAATTGGTCTAAACTGCTAATAGCGACGTATAACTTTCAAAAATGGGTAAGCGTCCAAGTGTCTGCGAGACACAGAGTTGTATCCTTGCGGGACTGAAGCGTAAAACCGCGTGTGGACGAAGCATCGGGGGATCGTAACCAGCGCACGCTCTCCACCGTTTAAACTAAGCGGGAACTTAACGCGTTGAAAACATCTTTCGGCGTTGACGTTTAAAAATTATGAAAAACATAGAACTATTTAAGATGGTGAAAAAGCAGGCCTGCACGTGTTTGTCTGTCTGAATGTCATCGTTTGTATGTAACCGTACGTGTGTATGTATCTATGTAACTAAACGTTCGTCTGTGTGAATTAATTCGGGGTAAAAGTAATGTTCATGGTTTCAGAATGTTCATTTGTTTTGGGAGAACTGCAGCTCCGTAATTCAAATGACATTTTAAGCATGGACTATGTTAACAATAGAGGCACAGTAAAAGAGAGATTTAAATAACAAAGTTTGTTTTTTAACATTAAATATCAGGACCAAATTAAATTGATACACGGAGAGATTAACATGGCTTGAACGGAAATATTTCAGCTTTGTTAGAAATTGGAAATAAGCGTTACATAAGCTTGTTAAGTTTACTGTTTTACAAATTTAGGCTGAGATCCTATCACTTGTTTTTTAGCCCTAAAGTAATTTAAAAACTACTGAGATCTCATTGCTTATAATAATAATGATTTTTCACAAACCAGTCCAGTTGAAAGAAGTTTAGATATACAAGATTTTTGATTTAAATAGATGAGGGAAAACTGTGCTTTGAACAAACTGTATGGAACTAAATATGGTTGTTTTTCTAAGGGTTCTCTATTCATTTATTTTATTTATTTTTTTACTTGGGATTTGAATGCAACTAATGAGAAATTTTGAGAAGCGTCAAAATATCAGAAGGCCACGTTACATGCGTCATCAGTTACGAAATCATCTGATGTTATTAGTTATGCTGAGCTGAGGCGATCCTCAGAGGGACAGTATAACCTGAGAAGGACAATAGATATGATAAACAAATCTGACCATGATTTAAACATCTGAATGTTTATGGCGAGGCTGGGTCTGTGTTTTCTGGCCTGGGGCACGAAAACTATGTCAGAGGGGAAAAAATAAAATAAAGCCAGCTTCTGTAGGGGTTAAATTCTAATTCTAATCTTGGTTTGTTTTGGGTAGCCTTCTCAATGTGCTGAATTATGGGGAAAACTCTTATCATTTATAGAGAAACACTAGAAGCTCAAAACCTAAAAGAGAACAATCATTGCTTTAAAGTTTCACCCTTGACCAATTAAGATTGAAAAGGTATATATGAATAAAAGTATTACTAACAGCAAATACACATGGTCAAAGGACCAGAAGGATATCAAAAAGGTTTGTAATAAGTCAAAAACCTATGTCATATTGGAAAAGACATAATTGTGCTCCTTGGAAAACAATTTTGTTTTAATTTTGTTTGGTTCATTTCTTTCGTTTTTTTGTTTTCTTTCTTTTGGAGGTGTTTTGAACAGAGTTTCAAAGGAAAGGGGAAGAATAGAAACCTTCCCAGGATCAGAGAAAAAAAGGGAAAACATCACGTTAAAGGGACACTAAGGGGACCAGGGTTTTAACTGCATGCTATTAACACTCTTGTTTTTCTCTGAGTTATTGCTTTCAGATTAAAGGAGTTATAATCAGATTTGGACACTAAATTATACTTAGTTTTAACCAAGTTATGCCAGATCTTCCAGCAGGAAAGGTGGTGTCTTAAAAATGTTTGTTGCTTTCTGCTATTAACAGCTCTATCTTTCTGCTTCTTTTTCTTTGCAAAGAAACCTGGTCAATATGATAGGATTGTGCTAACATAGAGATTTAGTCTCATTTTAGACATTCTCAGATGCGAGAGAATGCAGAAACAGTGCCGCAGTGCCATGGGAGCTGATCCTTGGGACAAGGACTAAAAGTGATGTCATTGACTTTAGCCTGATCCAGTTTTGAGTTTTATTTTGTCAGAGACAAAGTTTGATTTATTTTTTTTATCCTTTTGTTTCTTTTATGTTTGTCATGTTAGAGGGAACACTGTAGTTAAAATGTTTGTGACTGTTTTGCTGTAATTTCTTTTCAACCTATGGAGCGTTTTCTTTGGCAAAAAATGCTGGCAGAATTCATTCGGTTTGCAGGCGTAAGGACTGGAGGATGGGCTCTTGAAGGGAAGGAGAATGTTGTGCTTAAGTCAGACATTGGACTGAAAATGGACATTGAAGGACTATGACTGAGGCATCGGACAACCTTCGACAACAAACAGATGAGTTCTGCAGACACGACTTCATGCATTTCACTTCAGATTTTGTTGTACACAATTAAAACAAAACACACATTACGAAACACATTATGATTATGTAAAGGTGAAAACTTTTAAAGAAATAACTTGATGGAATCATAGAGCAACTTAATAAATTAAGTGGGTATTATATCAACAGTTAAATAAATAAATGAATTAATTTGTTTTCACTATATACGTAGAGTAATCTAAACTTTTAAATAGCATTTCATTTAATGATCATCTTAGAGTAAGCTGATTTCTGCTACTCTGGCAGGCTTCAATAAAATGCAAAGAAAAGGTTACTGGCTAAAATGGGTAATGTTGCAATAAAATTAGCATAATGACACATCCTACTAACTAACATGGGTAAATTTAGGATTAAAGCATCAGGGTACAATGGTTACAATATTTATGGAGATTTAATATCTTTCAACTTGGACACAAATAACTCAATAGTCTTTTTAACCAGTTAAACATCCTAAGGGAAAAAACACATAACACTGAGTTTTAGCTAACTGTTAACCTAGGGTCTTTTAGATCAGGATAATTTAATGGTTATCGTCTTACATACAAAAAATAAGTAAGATTAATTTAATTAGATTAAATTATGGGGACATTTTGGATCTGGTCAGGATGGTTGGGGGGCTGTGATGATAAAAGGGTAACAGCTTGAAGGTGATATCAATGAATGAAGGTTTTCTCTGAGGAACATTAAAGCAGAAAAGACATCCCACATTGGAACTCCTGTTTTGAACGGGACGTAAGGTGAGATCCTTACAATGAGAGACGTTCCACACAGGGGGGTGTGGAGACCCCTGGGGCATGGCACCCAGGACGAGCTGTTGTGGACTTGACACAGCTGGTGGAACCAGAGAGACGACGAGGTGGTCCCACAGGTTACCTGACACCTTACACTGACTGTAAAGGGTTCTGGGTTTTCAGGGTTGCTGAAAACAGAAAGCTTCAGAGAACCTTAACCCTTCCTGACCAGGCACTCAGAATACGTAGATCATAGATCAGATTGCAGAGGCCTAGACAAATAGGAACGCAGAGACGCGTTCACCCAAGAACTTCTTAATCAAAGTCCTTAATCCTCAGTTTAAGAAGATAAATAAATAAATAATGACAATGTACACAATGTAAGGTTTACTTTATTTTAGGATTAATTTGGGAACTAATTCTGATTTGCTTAAGTAGCTTTAGTTGTTCTACAATGTTAGAGCGTTTTCAAAAGCTCCTGTTCTCTCTCATTGCTTTGTTTGTAGAACCATGGCGTCCTTGAACAGTAACAGCATGGTGTAAATATTTTGTCTTTTCGGTGCAGAACAGCACCTCACTTTAAAAAAAAAAAAAAAAGAGGGAGAGAGGGAAAAGGCTTTCACATGGAAAGGCTTTCTTTTTCTCAGTTGGGTTTTTAAAATAATTGGGAAATGACATGAAATGAATATGTTGATGAAATTATGTTGCAGAGAACTTCAACTGTCAGACAACAACAGTTAAGACACACATTGAAAGCATTCTGTTAAGAACTATTATGAATTTACTGCAGATACATTTGAACTTAAAGATTACTATTTTAATTAATAATTAAATTGCAGAATTCTGAGAGCTAAATAATTGTGCACAGAAATATCTTGAATGTGAAAGTGCTTGGAGGACACATGAAAGGGGTTTTGATAAGAACACTAATTACACCTTGTTTCTGTTCTCTAGTGGGAACAAGGACTCGTGTCTGCAGACCATCTTCACAAAGTGTTTTATTAGAGAGAAATGCAAAATAAAATGCTCAGTGCCCATCCAGAACTGAACACTTATTACCATCCAGCTCAATCGTCCAGCCTGCGAGGAGGAACCAGAAGAGGACTGGGGATGAAGAAGCCAGAGAACTCTGATTCCTTATTCTTCAACGGGAGGAGTTGCCTGAAGAGACACTAAGCGCGATTAGATTATTTTCTGCCTTGTGCCATGAATGGCCTGAAGGCTTTCTTAACTTTGCGTTCTTGACGTTTAGGACTCTTCTCATATATTGTGTTGCTGTTTGTTTAACTGCTCTGTTCCACTGACTCACATGTTTGATTTTTTTGTGTTATGAGATCTACACTTTAATATTACATCATGTTGATTAATATGGTTTTATGGGGTAAAAAATGGAAACTGTTTGCTTCAGACACACAAGGATCTATGGTTTATGCACCTTTTGATTTGATATAGGAAGAACCAGGATCGGATTGGCTCTAAAGATCCTTTAATATTAGCTGGTAATGATAACACTTAGATTCAATACAGGGTTTTCAGGCTCAGATTGGCCGAGAGCAGATTTCCCTGGGAGGGGGGCTTGCCAGTTTTTACTGCCCCCTAGGGGTAGCGTTTTCTGGAGGTTCCCCTGCACGCACTGAACCTCTCCTGCCTTTGCTCCTGGTGTTATAAGTTTGGAGTGGTGGATTATTGTCCATCGTAGGGGTGAGTGGAGAAAGGAGTAGGAGGGTATTCAGGGTGGGTAAAGAGTAGACGGATTCGACCTTGGTTAATGAACAGGTTTAGCTTACCATAGTCTAATGTAATTTTAAAATAATGTGCGCATAGGTACCTAAAACAGGCCTTACCTAATTAGATGAATCCTAAATTGCAGATGAAAGCTAAACCTTTGATCTTGTGTGTTAAAGCTCTATGAAGCATTCATGTTGATCTGTATTAAAAGTTCCAGCACTGCCCGGTTCCAACACGGGAACCCCTTGGGTCCCACTTTACGAGTTTACAGAAATGGTTCCTCTGTGCTTTGTTCACATTTTCAAGTGATGGGTCATCTTGTTTTGTCTTGATGCTGACGACGCCATCATCAAAAAAAAAAAAAAAAAAAGAGAGGAATGTTATAAGAATTATTATTCTGAAGTCACTATGGCCTCACACCACTCGGACAGAGGAGGCCTGGAGACCTGATGTCTGTGTATAAGATCCACTGTTTTCTGATTGCAAGGCCAAATGCTGCAGCTGCTGAGGGATACTGATTGTTTACGATAGACTGTCTTTGTTTTGTCTCATGGGAAGGCCACGGTGCAGTATTAGGGGAAGCCCGAAAAGTGACACGGACAGAGACAGGGCAGACAGAGACTGCAGCGGAACCGTGGGGTGCGATTACTTTCCATCTATGTGAATCTCTGCTCTGTTTCTCAATAAAGGTGCTGGAACGTTATACCACCGTCTCGTTAATTAGTAAAGATGGGAGCTCAGTTACTATTGCTTAGAATTCCACCCAAAACTCCCACAACACCCACCTGTCAGCATTTTACTGGGATTGCCTGCTTGTATAAAGCAGTTGTATTTGAGAAAATGACCGACATAAAAATGGAGAACAAAGTTGGACAAAACAGTTCGACAGTAGCACTGCCCAGCACACACCTCGCAGCTCTGGGAGCAGAATGGAGTGGTGTTGAAAGTTAAATAACTGATTGGATCTTGTTGCAAATACACAGAGTCTGAAGCTTATTGCCGCAGATCAATGCATATTTTTCTCTGCGCATCTTGGTGCTTTTACGCACCAGTGGGAAGTGCTCCATGCTGCAATCAAAAGTGAGGACATGGCATCTCGCAAATTAATTGCATATTTTATCCTTTTATTTCTGAAAGTGTAAAAGCCTATTTGGGCATTTTAATATGCAATTTTGCAATAAATGAAACTAATAAAAAACATGCTTGTACAAAAAATTATTTTTATTTTTCAAGCACTTTTCAGAATTAGAATAAAAACATCCTGGTGCCATAAAATGTTAAACTCTGCCCAATAATGGCTAAATCGCTAATCATAATGCCTTGATGTTTACAGAGTGTGCAAACAAATGTGTAAATAAATACACATAGTGAGTGGAACAAACTGACCCATTGACTGTTTAAATGTTTACATTATTGTCAGATTTGTTTTTCCATATCTTCTGGCCCTTGCAGACTCACTGTCTCTCGGAAGGAGAGTCTCCAAAGTTCACCTCATCTTCCTATACCTAGATACCTTTAAATGATTATGTGATAAATAACGTGTTTAAATGGACTTTTTATTACCTAAAGCACATAAAATTTATTCTCTTAAAGTCTGTCAAAAATCTCCCCATAGCATATCATATTCATTTTGATATCTTATACTTGTGATTATAATTAATTCTAAAGCAGTCATTTCATTTGTTTGTAAATTTGACAAAATTAAAGAGAATGAGCTTTGTTATAAAATCTCATAACTTGTCAGTCCCCTTATGTATTGCCTCTCAAAACCTATTGTAAAATACTGTTTTTTGATGAATCATCATTGTTACAAGCAATTTCCTATTCTCCCTTATTTTTGTTTTACTTAAGACTAACATCAGTATTAGAATCTCTGCTTTGTTTCTCTTTTCTATGGTAATTGTAATATTATGCTATGGTTACGGTTTAACACCCTGGAACTGGCATTTTAACAGTTAAGAGTGTGTCATGAACCCACTTTTAATCATAACCTCTGTAATTAAAAAGGAAATACTGATATTCTACCCACATTGCACAGCTTTAAAGCTTCAGAACTTAATTTATCTTACATTATAACAACCAAATGGATCCCTTTTTACCTTTTATCATCAGCCCCATTTATTTTTAACTAAAATTAATTATTTTTGGGTCAACCAATGCTAACCTTTCTGTGTTTTGATTTAATCATACTGGACCTTGTAATATTAAACGAACTGGCCCTTTCTTGAAATTTTAGCTAAATGTTTCATGCTTCATGCCAGGCGATCTCCGAAATGCATTTGCATCAGAGCTACGGTTGTCTGACCCAAATGGACAGTTTCGAAACCATGGCGTTAATCATTTTACCAACAGTCAATTAACTCACACAGCTAAACCGATCTTACAAATTCACACAACTAAAAACATGAAACATGTAACCACACACACACAAACACAGGCCTGCTTCTTCTTGCTCTTTTTAGACTCATCTGTGATGGTTAATTTTTTTCAAATAGTTCAACTCAGAGTAAATGCCAAATTCAACACAAATATTTCAAGATCTTACCAGCGCGACCATCAGGCACTCACCATAGAAATGATTGTGGGGGGGGTTCAGTGTCAACCATCGGTCATTGTTGTACTCACACGCAGTTTTACCCACTGGTTCCATATAGATCAATTTCTTTATTTCAGAACCCTAGTTTCTATATGATAACATTACGCTATTTTCCACAGTAAATTCAACAAGTATGCCACCGTGGCTAAGAGGAAGTCATTCACCTTAACACGTCCCTGCGCAACCTTACGCCTGTGTTTATTTCCCCATACCTTTTTTATGCTTTTTTTCTTTTTTATATTTTTATACTGTTTTATACTGACCAGTTTCTTTTCAACTTCACTTACATATACACTATTCATTTATATACAGATTAGCCCCTGTTTAAACATTTTTGTGAGAAAGTTGGGAACCATTCAAACCCCAAATTCAACCCCGGGTGGATGTTTTTTAACTATTTATGATAGATTCATGGACTTTAAGCCTAAATCAAGTTAATGCACCTTTTCAGTTTGGAAAACAGTCGTTTTTTATAGCTCGCAGGGGAGATTCTTGTTTTCCCCTTCAAACAATAAGGGAAGTTATTTTTCCTAGGTTGTAGCTTCTTCAGAGCTGGGTCCTTATCCCTCCAGGCTTACATCGTTACCGCAGCGTGTTACTCTTGATACTTAATTATTCTGAACCATCCCTCTGCCTTCAAAAATACAACAGAATCTGCTCACATAGGATCTGACATCACATCCCCTGGAGATATTTAAAAGGAATCTCCTCACCTTATGATCTCTGGTGCAGTTGCTGGCCATGACGTAATCTCCTCTATGGCCCGTTGGCAAAAATATTAAAAAGGAACCACTTCCAGGTAGAATGGAAACACCATTTGTAAAGAATTTACCTTACACCATTCTCCGATGTTCTTTACCATGTAAGAGTGGCCTTGTTTATTATAGACTTATTTAGTAAGTAAATTACTCTTGGAACAGAAATTATACTTTAACAAATTTAATCTAACAAACAAGACAAATGCAAAAATTTCAGTACTGGACTCTCATATATAAAACAATACAGAGCAAATAAAATCAGGAAGTGGAGAGCCAGAATTATCTCTTATATAAGCATTATATAGAACTTAGCGTGTACACCCCCCTGCAAGGGGGTGTACCTTATGACATCAGTGTTCCTTGCATTACATTGGTAGAGAATATCTCACCATTTTCCAGAGCTGACTAGGCTAGCCCCTATTCCTTAGTCAGTCAATTTTGTCCAATCTAAGTATGTCAGCCTCTGAGTGTCCGTGAGTTATCAGTTGTTTCCCCGTTAACTGTTTTCTGCAGCTCCAGCATATGCAATCTCATAAGCTTTAATATTGCAATGGCACTTTCAAATTCCAATCTTCAACCTGTACATGGTTATGGTAAAAAATGTGTTACTAAAACATTTGCATTAGCAAAATAATTCTATTGTATTCAGAAACACCAATGACATTATGATATTGCCACTGAAGAACATGAATCCAAAGAAAGATACAGACAGTGAGTAAGACCAAGCCTCATCTGCTCTGGCCTTTTAAGTAAAGGCTTTAGGGTTTGATTGTGCAGGGGGGAGCAGGGGAACGTGTTACAGGGAAAAAAAATCAGTATCTTTAAAATGTTAATGTCATGATTAACTGTTGTTTTTTTGTTTGTTTGTTTTTTATAAAGTGCTTAGTCAAATAATAAGTCTTAGTCCTTTCATGCTTTTGCTGTGTGAGGAAAAGCAATGAAATAGAAAGTTAGGGATAAATCAGAGCTTGTTTCCTCAGCTGCATGTGTGCATCTGCCAGAGTGATGAAATCCTTTCTTTGACAGTTTAGGGGCCGAGAAGTGCAGTTACGAGAATTATAGCAGCACTTCATGTAGAGTCGTCGTTACTCAAAAGCAGCAGGACGGCCCACAAGTAGGCCCATCTTTTATACAGAGAAGTGGAAATTACATATTGATTGCTGTCTTGGCACGTTTGTAAGTGTGTGTTGACAGGCAAAAGTCCAAAAGTTTGTGTGAATACAAACAGGCATGTTTCCAGTTTTGATGGCAAGCTGAAAAGGAAAGTAAAAGAGTAGCAAGAGAGCAAGACACACTTTGGAAAACAGGCAGACTAACTTGAGTTTTGAATAAGCATATTTGAAGGAATCTAACATTTTTGGGTGAAATACCAATAAACTTTTCCATGTTGGTCTTGTCTAATTAATTATGTTTCCTATATGTAGTAAGTCTATACTTGGAATGCGCTCTGGCTCTTAATTAGAAGTCACAAAGGGTAAAGGGGTTACATTTATGGCTGTAAAATAAGACCCCCAAAAAATGTCATATAGTATGTTCCAAATTTTATGTGGTCAGTGGTTAGATTCTTTTTTAAAAGTTCCATTTGCCTTTTAACAACCACCCCTTGCAAACATCCCTTATGGCTTGAGATGCTTTCTCTCCACTGTGGTGTGTTTTTTGCCACAACTAAGACAGGATTATGTATTGAACTTGACCTGCCACACCAACCCCTTGGAGCTAAAATACCAGAGCTCAAGCCATGAGCACTTGCTTATGCCATCATTGTTGCTCAAGGGTGTGATGAAGTTATGATTTGCCCTCTGCACAACGTGGGCTTTAAAACAGCACACCTTTGGCAAGAGAGTTACTTCTTAGAAGGAAAAAAAATATTTGGTCTTGTACACATGTAAGGCGAGTAAAGGCAATTTTATTTATATAGCACATTACAATTCAAATAGTTGTACATGAACGGAACATAAGAAAAGCAAACACACAGAGAAAAGTGCATTGCAGTAGAATAGGTGCAGTAGGTCAAAATTAGTTGGACTACCTTTTTAATCTAATGACGTTTCACTTAACTACAACAGTCTGAATTGAACATTAACAGTTAAAGGCATCTCTAAACAAATAGTTTTTTTAACTATTAAATGTAGTTTGGCAAATTTGGCTAAATTGTGCCAAAATCACAGGTCCACCTGGCACACTGCCTACTAAAACCTTTGTGAAACAGATGTGCTTCAACTGATTCAGGCTAGATTTGCTGCATTTCATGAGGACGGAGGCTTGTTTAACTCCTTAAGCCGAGAGGGTTTTGGGGCCATTTTCCACCTGAAATTACATATCTGAAATAAATCAAGGATAGCTCCAAAGTTATAAAGTGTAAATGTAAAAGTTGGTATTTGTGTGACACAAAGGCATTAGAGAAAATGTTTCAGGTGGAACCACTCTTGCAAATGCCACCGTGTCCTATTTATAGGGGATTAAACCAAGTCAAAAGTTTGTTCATAAGATTGACCCCGATTTCTCAAAATGTACCATTGTGCACAGCATAATATCAACAAAATGAAGAGAAATTTAGCTAAATTGTGTCCTTTTGTCTCAAAATACAATGTTATTGATAAAAAGTCTCATTAATAAAAAATATATAATATACAATATAACCTGTAGTGGACAATATGAAAATGACTGTGATACCAAACATGATACCTATTGAAGGAGGTGTACCTAATAAAAACAAATTATTGCAAGACCTGGTAGCCTACACTTGCTAAACTTATTATTATGAACAACTCTTCACAAGCCCCACCATCTCCTTTTCTTGACACTTCTATAACTTGCACAAATGCAGAAGAGAAAGTTGTGTCAGGGGTATATTTGACTTGGTAGTGTTTGGCATGTTTCATTAGCACAGTGGTTTGCAAGAATTTGTGTGACGTTATGAGGCATCATTATCATTAGAAATGATAGCATCATACTTTTTAATCCAATAACCCACTATTTGAAGTCATGTGATAGTATAAAAGCTTTTTGTAAATCCAAAAGTTTCCAAAGGTTTTAGTCCTTACCCTGTAACGCATCATGCCTCGTCTTCCTATTCCCACCCCCTATCTGTTATGTCTGTCTCAGCTGGTTGCTTGGCACTCTCTGCTCTGCTCCACTCTGCTAATTAGAGTGAGCAGCTACACCTGTTTCAGCCAATTATCTTCATCCTCCCACCTGTGATCTTGCCTGTATACACCTGTCTCTCAAAGGCAGTCTCTGCCAAATTCTTGTGAGGCATTGTGTGAGAAAGAGCCAACATTCATCCTTTCCTGCCTTTAAAGTTCTCTGACCAGGTTCTTTCTTTCTGGATCTCCCTGTTCTTACCTTACCCTTGTCGCATACCTCTTTGGCTTCTTCAAGAAGCCTTCTTGTTTCCTGGATACAACCTGGACTGTTCTCATGACCTCGAACATTGCCTAACCCTAGACCTCTGTCGGCCATAACACCATGGATCCTGCCCAGCATCACTCCAGCACACCTACCCAGATCTACTGCTGAGGGTTTTCCCAGTGCTGCCTGAGTGCCTTTGCCCAGAACCATCAGTGTTTTGCCTGCACCAGGCAAAACCTTTCAAATGCAACCTCTGTGGCTGGCTCAGATATTGGGTTCTGCGCCTTTTAAAAGCATATCACACCATTACTTAACATTACTTACAAGTTTTTTTTCTAATCCAGATATCTTCCCTGGAAATGTGAGGTTTATAATGGCATAAATTAATCAGTCATATTTTATTCTACCATAGTGTCATTTTAATTGGTAAATTTATTCTTTCTACTTACTCTTTACTAGTGTTGGACTACGCTGTATCTGTTCTGAATGGAATTAACTTATGATGTAAAACCACTTCTAAAAGAGACCCGTTAATCACAGCCCAAGGCTGATGCTGCCAATGCACTTTGCCGTGACAGGGAAAGAGTTGGGGTAACTGAATGAAACAACAGAGAGAACAGATGCAAAGAGAAATGGAGAGAGATGAGGTCGCAGAGAATAGATGATCGAGTGATGGAGAGATGGTTTGGCTTGAGGGGGTGGATGAGTGGAGGAGTCTGTTTTCACTCTAATCTGTTTACTTTGCAATTTGTGTTTTCAGAGTGAGGCCATTCATTCTGCTTAACCTGACACTTCACTCACCAGCAGGAAGAGTGTGTGCATATGTTTGTGTGTGTACGAGCTAGGTAAAGCTCATTTAAACCTCACCTTTATTGAGACGTTCACTTGCATCAACACACAAGCATGTGTTTTTGCGTCTGCACATGTATGTGCGTGACAACTCATTTACATCCTGTCGTTTTGTAATTGCGTGTGTTTATTTATTTGTGTTTGTGCGGCAGACATCACATTTGTGTCTTGTCTCCCTGTTATTGTATGTGCCCATGTACGTTTAAGCTTGTGTGTGTGAGGGCACGCTTGTGTTCGCTCAAGTGCGTACTCTTGTTGCATGTGGGTTTCCATTAGCAGTGCAGGGTTGGACTGTAATTATTCAGCAGTGAAGCCATTAGCTTTGGCAACAAACAACAGACACTTTGTTTTAGACTTCCTGCGTCTGATGGTCTGCCATAATATTCATCAATACACAGCTCATTGTGAAAGAAGCTCACAAGACAGGGTGTCAGATAAAAGAACCATTGACCTGTGTAATGAGTTTTTATGATGCAATGTGAGATAAACGATGTGCATATTTTCTTTAAACCAACAGTCTTGGTTCATCCTTTGCTACTTTGTGTCAATTGGGTGGTGTCCTGAGTGAAAGTTACCAAAACCTTCTTTGACTTTATTGCATCAATATTAAGGTGGCATAGACCAAACCAGACAATGAAATAGGCAATGTATTTCCGACCTGACCAGGAAGGACATCTGGACTACACATACTAAAACTCTGGGGTTCCATGTTCATGTTAGTATTTCTGAAGCCAGTGCACAGACGATTCCATAAAAAAAGGCTTAGCAACTGGTTGGTTTTGCAAAGTCGTAGGCAGGCATGTCATCATATTGCGTTTTTGCTTTGCTTTTCTTTCAGGTGCACCTTGGCTTACTGCAGAGTATGGTGGGGCTGTAGGGTTTATCTACAGATCAGTTATGATTCTGGCCTATGGTTCTAGTTATGATTAAATAAGGATTATTTACTGTATCCGCAAGATTACCTCTCAGTCACTGAAAAAGCTCATCACACGCACCTGTTTTCTATCATTCTTAAAGGTGCCATGACATCACTGTATAAACCATTTCATGTAGTTGATATTGCTGCTTATGTAACTTCTCCAAAGAATCTTATAAAAAAAATAACATCAGCTTACTGTTTTGTCAGGCCAAATGACCATCCTCAGTAAAAGGGTTGGTTGTGATAACAATATGCAGCTCTACCAAGTTGACTTCACTCTAACTGGCTACAACCGTATTTGGAAAACCAGTCAAATCTCCCCTCAGGAGTGAGTGGAACTTTCATGTACCGCCTTAAACCACAATACTTTAATGTGATAGGCCCGTACCTTTTTTTGGTTTGGACACAAATGGTTGAAGCCGGGACGGTACAATTAGGGTTCTAGTCTGTTTGTGAAAACAATACCGTGAGAATTAATCTTGCAGTTAAGGTTCATGTCAATAACCTGTTTGATTGACTCACTCAAGTTTGTTCCCTTTGCCATTAGCTAATCGCACAGACTGCTTGTTACACCAGTTTCCCAGATTGTATCCTGCTTGATTTTTGTTTGTTGCCCATTGACACATCATGACTTCTGCTACAGGTAGAAGGCTGAAAATTGTTCTACCTGTTTCCTGACGGAAGAGAATAAAAGGGATTTTTTGCCCTGCTTGTGCAGAAAAACTCTGTTATTCTCTTCCTTTATTGGGGCATCAGGCTTCAGAACTTAAGTCTGTCACTGAGAACAGCTGGATATTTGGGCTGAAAACTGCAAATAGCTCAAGGTCTTTCAAAAGCAATCAATCACTTAAAGAAATACCAATGTCTACCTACAGGCAAACTCAAAATTCATGTTGACAAGTGATTTCTAATTATTTTGGGAGATTTATAAAATAATAAATGTTTGGACATCAGCCAAATGTTAAACTGCTGTCATGTGCTTCTGCAACCTGAGGAGATGAGGAACAGCAGTAGTTTTGAATTATTTAAAAAAAGGAAACATTAGCCATGACTTGGCTCACAATGAGTCAGTAGGGCCATACCGGTACCTCTTTTTTTATTTCTTTTGATGTCAGGTAAACTCTTGAGCCCAATAGTTACTGGTTATAGTTAGTGTCTTATTGACTGAAAGCTATGTCCTCCAGCTGCCGCTGCATATTTGTGCTCATGGAGGAAAACATCCCCCACCCTTGCAACGGCATGCTGTGACAGACTCAACGGTGATATGAGGGGATGCGTTATCTCCTGCCTTCCACATTCATAAATCTTTGAGATCAGACAAAATTGAAAAGCTTCAACAGGAGATTGACGCTTCTGAGTGGCTCCGTGGGCGCGCCTCCCCAAACTGCATGCTAATGCTCAGCCATGCATACACTTGTATATGCTCAAAGAGTGCCAGTATGATTGTTTATAATGTGTAAAAATTCACGCAGCCTACAAAAACATGCATATGTATGAGGCTTAAGCTTTTTACAAACTTAAAAGATTTACATTTTTGAAAATTAGAGTTCTAAACGTGAATGTTTTCTGGGATCCTTTTTTTAGGTTAGTAGAAAGAAATTTGCACCAAACTTTTTCTTTCAATCTTTGAAGCATCAAAGGACAGATGTGAAAGGACGTGAATGCTAAAAACATTTTTTGATAAATTGTTGATCACCTCTTTTTTGACATGTTTAAAACAAGTTGTGTTTAAACAAGGATGATTTTGGGATGATGAATAAAGTGCTATGAAAAATATTAATGCTTTTTAAAACTTTTTTTGCAAATTTTCCAAGTTACAACCAAATTTAATTTTTTTTTATAAATCTACAGACACAATGTAGTATTTTATTTCTACTTCACAATTATTTATTTACCTATGTAAATTCTGAGTTATCAGGGTCATGGCAACAGCAAACAGGCTTAAATCAAAGCTAACCAGATTTTCACTCAGTTTAAAAAAAAAAAAAAAAAAAAACTTTCAACACCTACCCAGCAGTCTTTTTCAATGCTGGTGGCTTGCACAAACACATGTCGCTCAAGTGTTAGCCGCCCAAATTGTCACAAACTCCTGGATGGGTTTTGAAATGTTTTCAGCAAAACTGAGAGAAAGTCAAGTTGCCTCCGATTGAAGCCTGTTTGCTGTAACAAGACACTTTTTGTTGTGAGTCAGTATATAAAATTCTAATAAAATACCAAGTTTCAAAGTGCTAAATTCAACATTATGATTTTTTTTAAGCTCCTTTGGAAGAAATACAGCTGTAGGTCATGCAGTTCTACTACAGTAGTTAACTGCCAGGTTATTCAGGGTAGAACATTTATCATAACCTTTCTCGAGATATGAAAACAACTTTTGGACTTGGTGATCAAACTCCCATGAAGACCCTCAGGGTCAACATCGGATCCTCTACTCTATGATCCAGGCTGAGCCACACTAAATGCAGGGTTTAATATTCGGTTGGAGCATCCTTTCTGACTCCTCACAGTAAACCTTCCTAGTGACACTGACTGATGTAATCCCCAATGGTTAGAGCTCCTTCTCCAGCTTTCCCTTTATTTGAAATTGAGACCATCACCATCTGCCACTCTACAGGTACTCCCATACTTCCATGACTGCAACATTTTTGAGGCATGTCCGCCCTGAAAGCCAAACTGTGTCCAAAATCTTCAGTATCGAACGATCCCTATTACTCATTGCACCCAGCTGCTAGAGATCTTTTTTGTGCATAGGCATGATATCTTCTACAGTGGTAAAATCTGATATTTTTTTTCTTCAAATCTCTGTGTCTGCTTTTGTTTGCAACAGGAATGCATTGACTGAATATATTTAATAGTTAAACCTGCTCTAAGAAATAAGCAATTTCATGAATTTCTCAGATTTTTACCTGATACAGTAAAAACAGGAACGTAACAGCCAAATAAAAAAAAACACAAGCTACAAAAAACAACAACAAAAAAATTGTGATCTACCCTATAGCCAAACATCTTTAATGTTCAAAAATAATGAATGCAGTCTTCAGGTAGAAGGAATATTAATGAGCAAAAAGCACCTAGAGATAACACTCAGAGTAGTGATCAATTGATCAAATGTTTTATAAGAACAGATATGGCCAGGTAAGCTATGCCTAAAAGAAGAAATTGATTTCAGCCTTCAATCTTTATATTTTCATGTTGGTGTTTAAGCTTGGGGCAAGTTTGTGTTCTTGTCTTATTTTTGTTTTATTTTTCTTTGTACAGTCACATTCAAACAACATAATCCTGGATGATGAAGTACAGGTACATTTCAGTGAAATAGAACATCAAAAACTTAGGAACGTGACAAAACAAAGTTTCTATACATGTGAAAGGACATATACCTTTTAAGAGACATAATACACAGGTTCATCTCTATAAAATTGACCATAAAAAGTATGTCTGGTAATTTTAATGAATACTGATTGTAGCCTGTACATAGGACCAATAAGAAAATCATTTTCAATATACATAGAAATAGTTTCTTATAACCTACATAATTATTGTATAAATGGCTGACTTCAGTTGTCCAGCAGAAAGCCACCAGAACCTTCCCTGTAGGTGGTAAGTCACAAAAGGGAACTGCAGAAGAGACTAGCTGTTCAGATGCATATTTTTGGAAGGTAACACATAGGTAAAAAGGTGTGCTAAAAAGGTGGCAAAAACAACATGTTTAAATAGTTTAGTTTTAGTTTAAAATGAGCAAGATCGTAAGATAAGATCAGAAATACCTTTATTGTCCCAGAATGGAGAAATCTGGGCATGACAGTGGCAAAAACACATTGACAGAGTTACATAAAATATCAGTAATAGATAACAAGCTAACCTATAGTTAAGTTCTAAAACAACTGACTATATACCTATTAAAAAGGCTAAAAATAAAAATAAACGACTGCACAAGTATTGATAATATGGCATTTTCAGATAAAAATTGAATATTTAAGTAAAACAAAGGAAATACAGCAGCCGTTTCACACATCACTGTAAAATATGCAAAATGCATGATTGTACAAGCAACATCCAGAGTAGCTGAAGTGTGTGCAAAAGGCCATTAGTTATCTGGGAGACAGTGTGAATGATTTCTAATCAGATCAGAACCCGTGCAACCATTAGTATGTTGTAAACAGCTATTGAATTTGTTGTGATCACTAGAGATTATAAAGTCTAACAGCAGCTGGGATGCAGGACCATAGACATAATATAAGAGTAGACGCGTCATTGGGCGGGTTCTGCCTATGCTGCGATGCGTCAGAGCGTCCGCCATCTTAAATGTGGCAAATCTGCTGTTACTCAGTCACTTAAACAGTATGAAAGGGACTTTAATCTCTGAATATACTTTGTATTCGTAGTATTTTTTTGTAATATTACAAGTTTATTTTCGTATCCCTTTAGCTTCATTCTCCTGAATGTATTCTCCTAAAGAATAAAAATATTTAAAATAATCTAACCTGGCCCTATTACTCCAGGAGTGAAATAATTCTGCAAACTGTGATTATTCTGGAAATGTTCCCCCTTAATTCTCATAATATGATGTTTTTATCATAACATTATCACTTTTGTGTTTGTTTGTTTGTTTATTTTTACTTTATTGACCTAGGACTTTCTTTCTCATATTATTAATTTTACCTCCTTAATACTCGACCAAAAAGTCTGTTCCTAAAGGTTCACATGTGACACGGTTTTATGAAATAATGAAGACCACAATGTTTAGATTTAACAAATTGATCCTTATATTCATAACACATACACAAAAAAATAAATATATATATATATATATATATATATATATATATATATATATATATATATATATATATATGTATATGTATATATATATTCAAATTCAAAATTAATTTCAAAAATACTTTATTGATCCCAAAGGGAATTTAAATGTTGTTACTCATATTAATCCAAATTAATGTAAATAGTGATAGCTGTTGGCAGGAAAGATCTGTTGTAGCAGTCCATATTATAGCAAATTTGAAGAAGCCTCTGACTGAAGACAGTCTGTTTCCCAAGACAATCTCATGAAGACGATGGTCAGGTGTTGTCCATAACTTTCTTGGACTGACGTGCGCATTTTTGTCATCTGGTATCAATAGTTTTGCTGGCGGAAAGTCTATTTTTGGCTGTTTTATTTGAGTTGAGGTTTATTTTTGTTATTTTATAGTTTGGTTGTTCAGTTCTGAGAAAATATAAATAAAAAAGAACTTGTGGAGCCACAAAATCATTTAGGGATGCTAAAGGTTTTACCACCAGTCACCAGTAAACTGTTACAGCCTCAAACTGGCTAAAAACTGCAGAACATGCAACAATAGCCTGAAGGGTCAAAAACAGAATGTGATTTATATACGGGTCTCAGTTTATGCAACCTTATGTATAAAAATGGAAACGTGGTCACAGGATAAGGTGCATTACAATAAGTCGATGGGGCAAGAAGAACGGAGTCAATTGTTTCAAACAGAAGATGAGGGCTCCATCCGAATATCCTTAATATTAGATTCTAGCTCCTGTTCCTTGGCCTTTCATAAGGTCAACAGTAAGAACTCTATCATGAGGAAAAAAGGAGCTTCGGACTGCTGTGCCAAATTCAGACAGCCTTTTACTCCTACGTCATTAGGTGATGGGAACGCACATGGATGATGCGAGTAAAATCCGGGCCTACAGCCTTCCAAAAATGATCTCCAAAGTGTGCGCACTCTTCTCGCTGGTAATTTTCATTGAATTCTGCGAATAGTGGGATACCTTGAGGGTTCTTAGCGCTGGTAAGGGACACCACAGGGTTCCTAGGCAAAACTAGCCACAGGAGGGAGCATACAGGCTTCTTATCCTACCTCCGTCCTAACTGACTGCACTATTTGGACAGCACTTATCATGGCGACTGTTGACGCACTTCCGCTTTGCCTAAAGATTCCTTGCTTTATAAGGGTATTTGGATTGAGCCGAGGACTGTGACAGACTAACTGATATCAGAAAAGGGCTCTCTTTTGCCGTTTTTCACTGTTGTCTGATATTGGCACCAAAAGGCTTTCTGAAATGGCCCCTGCAGTTTATTTTGTCACTTGCGGTTAACCTGTAAGCACCTAACAGTTTGAGTTGTGTCATTTAATGAGGGCTTTAATTTAATTTAATTCTAAGTTCAGGTATTAACAATGCCTGGTTTCCGTTGGAGCCATAGAGTTCAAGGAAGTCTAACAGGTTGAGAGAAACCACAAACTAACCTCATAAGTCTTGTCAAACACACTTTGAAACGGCACAGTATAAAACAACAGAAAACTAAGCGACTATGAGAAGGAGTTCAAAACACGAATGTGCTGATTAACAGATTTACACGACACAGCAACTGATACAACTGATTGATATAGAAATGTGGTCTGAAATCACAGCATCACAAATCTCTAAATTTGTGATGCTGGCAACCCAAAGGATAGAACCAGATCAAAAGTGTGCCTTCTTTTTTGTGTGGGACCAGACAAAGACAGAACAAGATCAAAAGAGTTAATAGGTTTAAAAAGGCTTTCACCATTGGCTTATCAGGGCAACATACATTAATATTAAAATCCCCGTAAATATGAGTGTGGTCGTATATGAGCATAACATCTGCCAAAAAAACCTATTATCATACTGTGGCTAGATCACAGGACATAACACTCTGTCAGAATTACTCAGCTGAAATACATTCAATTCAAAGCTGGTAAAAGAGGATACAAACAATTCTGTTAGTATTTAAAGCAACTCTTAAATACGCTATTCCTCCTCCTCAGCCCATTATCCTTAAAGAGGTAAAATAGCAGGAATTGTTTGGTAAAAGGTCTGAAGAAGCTGGGCTCAACAAAACTTCAGCCACATCTCAGTCATAAACTCATATTCCAATCTGTGGGATTTGAAGAAACCCTTAAAGATAAAAGTTTTATTTACCACCAATTGTGCATTGAACAGGGCAATTCTAGCAGGGACCAGCAGAGTATCCACAACAGTTGTCCTGCATGCCCAACCCAGAGGCTGCAGGTTCTGCTGATTGACCCTGCACCAGCAGAGCGGAGGAGAACAGATGTTGCAGGTTTGGAACACCCCACTCGTGGTGATGACAGGAATCAACCAGGCATCCACAGGGTCCAGCTAATACGGTGACATTTACTGAATGAAGGCAAAGTGCCATAATCCAGTAGAGAAGACACAAAAGAGGGTTCCAAAGAGATCTTCTACTTTACCAGAGGGTCGTTCAATTTTGATCTCAATGTCACATGTTGCTGGAATTACTGTATCTTTAAAAAACTAAATTGCAAAAGGTACACTTACAAATAAATGGTGATATCATTAGTTTGTAGTTTTATGTAGAAAATACAATAAGGACAAGCATCAACTTTGTACAACATCAATGTATGTTGCTGCACGAAGGCTATTCAGCAACTAATCTCAGAATACATTTGTTGGGAAAATGTTTGATTTTTTGGAAAATAATTAAATACTGGTACATCAAAAGGAAATACTTCTGGCTGAACTTTGGTTGAGCTCTTTTACTGCAATAAATTATGTGTTTTGTGGCGGCAGTAGGGTGTTGGGTGAAGATTGAGTCTGAGATGAAGTGTGAGATATGAGGGTTCTCTGCCTCCTGATAAAACACACACACACACACACACACACACACATATATATATACACTTTCTTTAATTCATTTTACTTCCTCAGATTTATCTTGTTTTCCTCAGTCTTGTCTGCTCATGCCCAGATAAAATCCTCAAAATTGCATCACCCTTCCCTCTGCAATGCTGCTGCCACTGTTTCAGGCCTCAAAGCTGTGCAACAAAACAGAAGATAATGATGCATCTGTTATCTCCAAAATTTGAGTTATAACACCATTTATACAGCCAACACTGCTTTCGATGTAATTATTTTGTTTGCCGGCACAGAGACGACCACAGATGACACAAATATTACAAAGGGCTACAGAAGCCTCACGCTCTATGGGCATCAAGTCTTCAGATGACAGAGGAAAGAAACCCAAAACTTTTATAAAGTTTTATTTATTTATTTTTATTTTAAAAATTATACTAGACCATATGTATGTTTTATCCAACCACATACACCTGCTGAAAAATCATCTTTTATGCCAAAAGGTTGAAACAATATATGCCAATGCTGAAACCTAACTCCATGGACTCCATGCATTGAATCTTGAATAACAAAAGCGTTAATAAATTTAAAAAAAATAATTATATTTGAAGAAGCTTCAGAAAAGTGCCTTTGTCCTTGTAGAGAATAAGAACACATTTTGCATCATGTTTTTCCGAGATTGCTACACAACTTTTAATGTCAAAATTCAGTACTTTTTAGACTGACAACTCCAGAGGCAGTTTTACAACGTTAGAATGAAAATACTAAACTTTGGAGGGAATTTATGGAAAATGTGGTCAGGGTTTTTAAAGTAACTAGCAAAAGCTAAGGGCAGCAAGATGGTGAATCGATGGACGGACATTCGGAATAATGGATGGATGGATGAACAAACAAAAACCTTTGTTGAATGCCTTTAAGATAATGGATGAGAAGGTCTAGAAAAACAAATACTGTATTTTTTTATTTTTTTTTTTATTAGTTTATTTGTCAGGGACAATGCAGCGCACATTATTGCATTCATAATTGTAATAGACAAAGCCATAACAAAATGTGTAGATGTGTTGCATGAAAGGTTTCTAGCCTATAGGCTAATTTGCAGTCCCAGTCCCCAGGTATAAATTCTTTTTCCAGCTGAGAAATGAGGCAGTTTACTCTAAAGTATGCCTTAACGAGAAACAAAAAGTTAACTTTCCATTAAAAAAACAAATAAGTTTAGAACCATTTCATATGAAATCTGTATGTAGAATTATCACAGAAAAAATAACATGCATGAACAGCAGAGTATCTACTTGCTTATTTTATAATGTATTCATTTTTTCATTTTCCATGACAATATTTTTTATTCCAGGTTTAGACAGTTATTGTTGATAATCATTAAAATATAAAAAACCTTCTACTGGAGACGTGTTTAGACTGCACTTTTTTAGTTTTGTTTGGGCAAGTGATTTGTGTTAATTGGCCCAATATATAAACAGTCTTTTCTACTCCACTGTCATAATTTCTTGTGGTGTTTAGGCCTGTGTGCTTTGATTTTCTCTCCTCCTCACCAGAAGAAATTTCTTCACCTGCAAATAAATATCAATCTACCTTGAAATCTTACTATTGCAACCAAATGGGTTTATAGTTTGACACCTAAATGAAATAAAATTGAGAGTAAATTTATTTTGGTTTTAAACTATTTTCTTTACTCTCTTATTTATATTGGTACAGCTCGACACAGACCTGATAACATCCAAAAAGAAAGCTAAGAAACTAATTTTAAACTCCAATCTGACCATGAGCAAACAGAACGAATAATACTAATGGATAATTTTATCATATTATGCATGTAATCAAATAGTATAAATACATATACTATTTGTAAGGCTAGCAGGACATGCATACTAGAACAGGTGGCTACTTCAACAGGCCATAGGCCTCTCCAAATAAAGCACTGCAAAAACAAAACCTCTGGTTAATATGAAAAAAGCAACTCAAGCCTTGTTCACACAAATACCTGATGCTCCTCAGGTAACAGTAAAATTTGTGAAGATAACATGAACTACCAGTGCTGCTGATTTGCTGGATGCAGGCATTATTGGGCAAAAAGAAATATTACAAAGATATCGTTCCATAACATCAGAGCAGTTTTTTTACTTTTGGAAAATAAAGCTATTAATTATATGTTTAACTGACTAGCCTCATGCAGAATGGAATAGGTTTCTTGGTTTAAGGCTGGTTCACACGGCAACATTTTAAAGTACTTGCCAATTTTCAAAGCCTGAGTGACACTACACGTAACGGTAAGAAAATCGAAGATAAAACAGGTTTGCTTGCAAAGTGTGTGGTATCCAATCAACAGCGAGCACAACACACCACACATGAACAGAACAGATTTCACTCAGGACCATTCAGATGTCGGACGGGAAATCTTACGAAACCTCTCAAGATCAAACGTGAGTTCTGAGTAAATAAACATATACAATGAAGAAGAATAATGGTGACAGTTTATGGACTAATTTTAACAGTGAAAAAAAATGAAAAGAAAATGCTTTAAAGGAGTGGAGACAGGGCTTTATATTTCCTACACTATGATACAGAGGTGAGATGTCTTTTTTTTTTTTTTCTCAGACCAGATCACTCTTGACACACCACACACAGCAGGAATATCTCTTAAGATATCTTAAGAGCCACGCCGATAGTCTGGGCCTGTCGGAAGGGGAAGATCAGGGCAAAAATGGGCCTTGTGAACCAGCCTTAAGCTCCTACATCATGTACCTGACTGCAATGGGCTACTCTGACCATTTCATACCATGTGGTCATTTCACTAGACAACTGTTTAAAAGCTGTTGTACACCTGCTGGTGTACTTGCTTATAAACCAATCTTGGGGCTTGAGTCACTAAACACACTTCCATTTACAGGGCAGATAAGGCAAGTGCACAAACATATTCTTCATTCCCACATTGCATAGTCAGCCAGAAATACTAAATTAATTTCATGAGTTACAGTTTGAATATTTTATAGGTTTTTTTTAAGGCTGCGGTACATTACATGACATTTAAATCAGCATTTAAACCTTAGCAGAGGGGAAATGCTTTAATGAGAATGATGATAGTGACAAGGTCTATGCATGTCTCTTACAAAAAGCAAGTAATAGTATATAAATCTAAAGAAAATGGAAAGTTTTTAAAATATTTTTAAAAGTTTTTTTGGCTCTCGTTTCAGAAAGGAATATAATCTCAAATAATGTGTTTCTTGTAATTTTGAGGATTATGGCTCACAGATAACAAAAACAGAGAAATATCTCGGAAGATTTTTTTTGAAAACTAAACAGCTAAATTTACTCAAAATTCCTGCACAGTTTTTGTGAGCTTCTAATTCAGGGGTATTTAACTCCAGTCCTTGTGTCCTGCAACTTTTAATTGGTTCAACACACCTGAATCAAATGGGTGAATTATCTCCTCAGTCTGCAGTCAAGGGCTCCATACCAATACCCTTAATTATAGCACCTAGCTCCTGTTCCTTGACCTTTCATGGTGAACACTATTGTGGGTAGGAAAGGAGCTTTGGACTGATATGCTATTTGGACAGCCTATAACTCAGACATCATTACATGACAAAAACACACATGGATGGATGATGCGAGTCAAATATGGGCCTACAGCCTTCCGGAATTGAACTACAAAGTGTGCTCTCTCTTCTTTCCGGCCATTTTGGTTAATTTCAGTGAAGTGGGCTGTGCTTATATGTCCTGCAAAGGCCATGGGAGGAAGCATACAGGCTTCTTTTCCTTGTTTGTTCCTTGTTTGTTTTGTTACACTTTAAGGAATAGAAGAAGGAAAATATCAAGATCTATCTATCTGTCGGTGTAATTTTGTTGTTTGACACTGGTATATGTAAATAATTGGCATGGGTACATAAAGGGCTGAACCTATGCGCTGTTAGTTATCTAGCAGAACATCTGTAAAAAATTCTGTAAGGTAATGACAAAACACTTTAGTTGGTTTTAGTAAACTTGAGGAATGCAATCGATATTTGGCATTATTTTTGCGCTATACTTTTATGAAAGCTCAAATTAAATAAATATAAACATTACATATAATTTAAAATCACATTTTTAAATTCTATCTAAGGAAACCCAGCAGATGGCATCTAGTCATTGACTAGCAGCATTAACTACCCTAGCAGCATTAACTATCCCCCCCCCCACCCAAAAAAAAAGAAAATGCTTCCACCATTGCACTTCAGTTGGGATGGTGATCATAAATTTGCAAGTTTCCACTTTTTGTTAACCAATGGTCAACAAAACATCCCAAAACAATTACATTTTTGTTACATCTGACCACAGACATGTTTCCAAACATTAATATGTTTGTCCCTGCGTGATCTGGCTTATTATGTTGTTTTTGGAGTAATGGTATCATGTATGGTGTCATAACCATATAGGCTATTTTAAATTTTATAAATGCATATTGATGTTTCTGTATATTAACTTTGAATAAAGCAACTAAATAAATTCTAAAATAAAACTCTCATTATTCTGACATTTATCAAATATAAATAATTACTATATTCCTAACAGAACCCAAAAAAAAATTAACAGTTCAGTCAAATTCATTGACAGCAAGTAAAAAAATAAATAAAAAAATAAAAAAAATTACATTTTACTTTATACTATTCCAATCTCCAGGTGTTTGGGTTTTGATTGTCTTTTGTGCAGGTATTTTTCACCATGTATTTGCTGTTATTTTTCCTAGGTTATGATTTTTTTTAGCTATTTCCTAATGTTTATTATTATGTATTTGAGTTTATGGTTTTCTTTTTGTTTCAGTTTTTACGTTTTATATTTCATAGTTGATCCCATTTTAGTTCATACATTTGTCGATTATGCTCTTAGTTCAGTCTATGTACATTTTGTAATATTTCCTGTTAGATGTGTTTCTCTTCAATTCCTGTTCATTGCACTCCTCTCCTCAGCTCATCTGTCTTCATCGGTCCCAGATGTTCCTCATCTCCCGATTACCTTCACCAGTTTCTGCCTCACTTTTCCTCACACATTCCTCTCTCTTTCAACTACCTGGTTTTAATCTCTCCTTGTTGGTTCCTTGCACTGCTTCCTGTTACTTTGTTAATGTCTCAGAATTTTCCCCGTGATTTTACGTGTGGTTATTTTCCATGCCCTGCTACTCATGCCTGCTATACGTTTTTCTTGATTTCAGCATAAAAAAAAACAATCTACACAAACCAATTTGTCTGGATTTAGGTTCTGCCTCAACTAATAAAAATGACATATGGTGTATGCAAATATCTGATTTCAACTGTAGATCTTTTTTTTCTAGGGTGAATTTGGCTATCTTTAAAAGGCTAATTAATTGGTTTTACGGCCCTGAATGTACATATCAGACAGATCTAAGAGAGTCTTCAGCTGCAATTCAATTCATTGCGATCAAATCTTTCCTTAAACAAAACATCTTACATGTTCTTAAGCAATTTTTTTACAATATCTTTTGTCGAGAGTCGCTATTTGGTAGCTAAACGTTGCTTGATTGACACATCCAAATGAATGAACAGTCTATTGAGAGGTCTGTGGTATATCTTTTTCACATCATTACCGTGTGCATTGGTAATTTCCATCATGAATACTGCAGCATCCCCTGACAGGCACTCATCGGGCTGCGACATCCATCGGGGAAATGATGGTATTAGACGGGAGGCAGGCTCTAGGGGTGAGGCTCCATGATGAGAGGGTGGAGGGAAGGGGGGGGAAGCTAATTACCCTTTTATTACCAGGGACCAAACCCGCATCCCAGGAGGGCTCGCCTGGCCCTGTTTGAGACGGGGAAGTTCCAGCACGCCACATTACCTCAGCAGCTCAGGCTTCCCTCTGTGATGTACGTCACATTAAGAGTGTATGCAGTGTTTCTTTCTGGGCTGCTTTTCCCTGGATCTTCAGGTTTCATCTTAGTGGATCTTTTGATCATCAATGTCCATTGCATGCATAAGCAATATTGTACCTCCAGTCACATCGTCTTGTTATAGTAAATGTTGCTACATGAATGCTCGATATGAGGGATTGCTTCAAAGTCAATGACACAAAGCAGGTGACTGTCAACTGTGGCTATGCACTCTTTCAGGAGGAATGAAGTCAAAGACTTCGTTTCAATCTGCTGGGTTTCCTTAGACTTTTTAGCCAGTCTGTCTGTATGATTTGATTTAATTGACTTTGTAAAGTGCATAGAGTTGACATGTGTTGTGAATTGTTGCTGTATAAATAAAATGTATTTGAATTCAATATACGGAAAACACTTTGTTAACTATGAAAGTGTAAAACACAGAAATAAAACATAATACGCCAATAGGTAATTTCATTGAAAAACCTTTGTATGCAACCGGAGTGAGTTACAGGGGGGGAAAAAAAACATTTATGCTCCTTTAAGGAGCACAAAAACAAACAACACTTTTTTGATTTTTAGGAGATCTTTTTTGAAAAAATTCATTTTTCTTCACAAAAAAAGTTTATAAATGAAAAAAAAACGTATCGGGTTAAATGAGGCACTCTTTTATGATTTAGCTGCCAATATTTACACAATAATTTATGAAATGCAGCCAATTCTAAAGATTCACCACCCAAACAATCAGATGAAGCATCACTAAACCCTGTTTACAATTTAAATGCTCCGAATATTGAAATTTCTATCATTAATAATGCTAATAAGAAGGAATCTTAAAAAAAAAAATGCTTTCCAGATCTGGTTATATCTACATCTTTAAAATACATTTTTAAAACACACTTTCTAATAAAGCTCAAGCTTTGACAGCCTTGTTATACAACATCTACTCTCTGAATAATAATGTGATGAATAATAAATACTCTTAACAGGAGGATCATAGACTTATATCATACATATGTCCGATGCATGGGTAAAGCACCTTGTGTCTGTGTGTACTTTGCCACTGCCAAAAGGTTTTATCTAGCACTTCACTGCCAAAGGCTAGTCAAAGAGAGGATGAGAGGAGAATGGTCAAAATACAAGCGGTCAAATGGTCACATTTTGACCGCTTGTATCCAGGATCTCGTTCTTTCGGTCACGACCCAAAGCTCATCACCATAGATGAGGGTAGGAACGTAGATCGACCGGAAAATCGAGAGCTTCGCCTTTTGGCTCAGCTCTCACTTCACCACAACGGACCGGGGCTTCATGCCCTTAGTAGGGTCACCCAAGGCAGACAGGTCCTAGGTGAGGAACCAGACAAAGAGCAGCCTGAAGACCCCTTATGATGAGTAAGATAAATGGACGTTGTGTTCACGCAACCGGATGCAGGTCACCGGGGCCCCACTTTGGAGCCAGGCCTGGAGGTGGGGTACGCTGGCGAGGGCTTGGTGGCCGGGCTTTTACCCATGGAGCCCGGCCGGGCACAGCCCAAAGAGGAAACAAAGGGTCCCCCCTCCAAGGGGCTCATTACCTGTCAGAGGGGCCAAAGAGGTCGGGTGCATTGTGTAATGGGTGGCAGTTGAGGACTGGGACCATGGCGTTCTGATCCTCGGCTGAAGAATCTGGCCGGGTTAAATACAGAGGGAAAAAATAGTATAATGTACATAGGTTGCAATGAACAATAAAGATCATTATTGAATTAAATGATAAAATTAAAAAAAATATGTAATTGTGAAGCGTAGCCCAAGCCCATGAAGCAGCCACCAGGAGTTAGTAAGCACACACCCAAGCACACAGCCCTGGGCACCGAGGACCATCACCACACCAGCAGGTCAAGGCGCCAGCTAATGGAGGGGAGCCTGACGAGGGGGGTGGGCTCCACCCTCAGTAGAGACCTGAGGAGCCCCTGTAGAGGGCTTCCCTGGATGCACGAAACCCAACCTCACAGAAAGACAAACAGCAAACCAGGTACACAGTCACATTGCAACGTTTCCACCTTAGCGCCCCAACAGGAAAACACTCCTAACCACACTTGGAAAAAAGGATGCTGAATACAAACGTGCACTCACCACACACATCTTATATTCCGTCTAATAGTCCAGCACCAGTTCCAGGTGCCGGCACTCTAGAGGAGTACCCCCAGACCTGGGAGGTGAACCTCATCATTAGGATTAGGGGGACCACCCCAAACCCATAGTTCAAGGTTTGAAGGTATTTTATGCAAAGTTATTTTTTCTTGCACAGGATTTTTTTCTCTTCTGTGTTTTGGATATAGACTGGAACATGACAAATGCTCTTTGAGTTTAACATCCCCTCGGGAATTAGAACAAAGTTTTTTTGACAGACTGTCAACATTGTATGAGCTAATTTGCCAAAAATGGAAGCATGTTGTCGCTACATGGACACAAAATGTAAAGAGTGCAGCCCAGATCTTCATCTTCCCCAGCTTTGTGTCTGTACGGACAACTATGCAAACTCTGGGACTTTTTTTAGTTGCTAACAAGGCTTCATCTTGTCCAACTGTGTCACATCGGAGCCAAAGCTGCTAATAACAGTTTTTATTGTTTTTTTCTTCTTTCCAACACAATTCCTCCCAAACTCTGTGTTGCACAAAGCAACACGAGCATGGTGTCGATGCTGTAGTACATGGCCCAGTAGTGATTCAACCCCCTCATTAACGAACAGAAACACCATCCATGGGGCTCGGCTGTCACTGTTCACATTATGAGTTCATAAGCCCATCTCTAATTCATGGAGGAAGATTGCAGTGTGTGTGTGTATGTGTGTATGTGTGTGTGTGTGTGTTCATATGTTCAGTGTGAGTTTAGGCAGGTTTCAAAAGGGAGCCTGCTGCTTGGTTTTATGCTCCCTGTTTTAGACGGGTTAATGAGTCAGACTAAGGGTGACAGTCGGAGATCCTGCCTCGTGTTAGCGGAGCTGGAAGCTTCCAGGAGAAGGTCATTTATTTTTTTATTTTTGTCTTCAGGGACAACTGTCATCTTCATTATCTTTGTGTAATTTATTATATAGTAGAACTCTTTTGTTATTGTAATGTTGTGAGGAACTGGGACATTTGGTTAATACTGCCTGGTCCCAAAAATAAAGATAAATGCACCGCATGAGCAGGTTCAATTCATTTCATTCATAGAATTTTTATAGAGGCATTTTTTTTCTGCACTCTTAATTAACATCCATGCTGGTAACAACTCTATGAATGTGTTGTTGCTTTGTTTTGTTCTCACAACAACAAATCTGTTGCTAGTTCTATAAAAATGCACCACAGATTTAATCACTTCTAGTTCTGTAATGGAGTTAGTCTGTGCGAAGGAAATTAATACGTTTCCTCCAAACTTAATTGTTTTATTCAAATTTGTTTTATGTACAAAAACAAGAAAGCATAATTTGTGAAAAAATGGAACTGAAACCCCAAAAACCTGGAGAAAAAGGAAAGTTTCTCCAGGTATAAAATTATGGATCATATCTGTTTAGAAACATAGGGCCTGATCTTCAAGAGGTTTGCATGGAACTAAATATGTGCAAACTAATTAGTGTGTACAAAGCTGATCTTCAGATGAGGAGCAAGGCAATTTGCGTGTATAAAATAAGGGTACAAACATTTTTGCATGTGTGGCTTCATGAATGTGCGGATTACCTGCTAATGACCAAACTGCACAAATTTATGGTAAAATGATATGCAAATCTAAATGCTTACCACCTGCAAATCGATTTATCCAAGCTGAAATTGATAGCAAGAAGATTTTTTGCGTCTATATTTAGTACGTTTGAAAGTAGTTCTTTTTTTTATTTATTTAACCTTCGAAACTTGCTAATGCGGGTTAAACGTAAGTAGAAATGTCACTACTTTTAACCAACAAGCCATTCAGTACTAATGTCTTATAGTATTTATTTTACAGAAACAAAAACATTTTCTTTAGTTACCAATAGGTGGTAGTAAAATTTAAAACATGACTACAATGCATTCATTCCATCATAGTTGATAACCAAAAACCTGGTAATTTTCCAAGTGGCAAATCCCCATTTTTAAATCTCTACATAAGTACATTCCACAGAAAAAATAAATAGTAATCATGTTTTATGTGACTTAAAAAACACAGACCATGTGTACTCACTGCAAAAAGGGAACTAAAAGTAAGTAAAATTTTCTTGAAATTAGTATAATTTTCTTGATTTGAGCAGCTAAATAAGAGTATAATTAGACATCCTGCACTTGAAATAAGATGATAGAGATGAATAGTTCTTATTTTAAGTGCAAAAATCTTATTCCATTGGCAAATAGTTTTTGAGATTTACCAGCTCAAATCAATGAAAAATATATTCATTTCAAGAGGATTTTACCTGCTTTTAGTTCCCTTTTTGCAATGCTACTAAATCCACCTCCCTAAAGGTATTGTTTATCATTTCATTGTCAAGATGTAGGTTTTTGTTTTGGACTTTTCCAGACTTTTCTTGGATCAGCCACTATCCAATCAGCTTAGTCTCCTCAGTCACGAGTCAATTATCCCAGATCAGCTCCACTTGCTGCCAGTAATTACTTCCAACACTACTCACCTGTTTCCCTGTTCATATATACCTGCCTCTGCCAACTCATATCCCTGCCAGAACGTCTCTTCTCATCTGGTCTTTTGTCATGTGCCCTTCCTCTATCAGTTCCTGTGTGCTCAACCAGCTGGACTCTTCCAATTAAGTTGTCCGTGTCTGCGTGCTGCAGTTCTGCCTGTTTTCCCATGAGTTCCACCCCCTCGCTCTGCCCGTTCTGGTGGTTCCTCGGTCCACATCACCTGTTCTGGTCTGTCACTACCTGCATCTTCTGTCCCCCTGCTCATATAAGGTTCACCAGCATTAATCATTACATTTGTTGCTTAACAGCCTTGATTCATTAAGTAATGGGTTACCTCACCCCTTAATACACATCCTCCACTCCTGTCAATTCTGTTCCAGACCGCCTCCATGAGTCCATGAAAAGGAAAGCGTACATCTGCATTTACTGTGTTTAGTTCTGCTCCGAAGTTTCTTGGAGACCCGATGAGAGCATGTGCGATCATAATCATTACAAGTAGAATGCAAAAGTGTCATGGTATGAGGTTTTTGTTGAGGACCAGGTGTGCAGTGAAGGCGGCGCGGAGACATTAGAAGGTAGGTAAGTGATTTAAATCCTAAGGGAACATAAGCTAGGTTACAAACTGAGACAGAAAACAAACTAGTGACGAACTTACTGAGTATAAACTGACTGGGAACTGAATGGTAATCGACTGACAATCCAGCAAAGACTAAACAGAAACCCGGAACTTAAATACACAGGGGATAACTCAACAAAACACAGGTGTGGGATAATCAAGGTAACAACAACTGAAAGGCAACTTAGGAAGAGACATGAGAAACAATGAATGAATGAAATTAAACACAATAAACAGAACACATGCACAATCCCAAGGATAAAACTCATGATCACAAATGCCTAGGGATCGTGACAAACACTATTTGGAGAGGATTACCATGTTTCAAATTAAATGTTGAACTGCTTCCTTATTTGGTGCAAAAAGAGTAGTTTGCTTCAGATATTATTTATCGTCTATGTATTTAATACAGCTGGTTACAATATTATGTCTGACGATTTACATTTACACATCACATGATCATTTTCAGAGAGTTTGAAGTTTAAAATTAATGGGTTTTTTTTACGGAAACTGTTCCTGACAGATTCTGACCTTTACAACTAAGTCTTTATAAATGAATGTATAAAGTAGAAGTTTTAAGCCAGTGCCAATAAGTAAATGACTCTGGTACTAAAGCTGTTTAAAGTGCATTTGAGACTGCTAAAAATCAGTGGAAATTAACTGTTTCCAACTAATGAACAGGCTCAGATTAACTTGTGTAAGTAGAACTGGCGTTAGTGCAACTATTTGCTGATCTGAGGAATAATTCAGCTCTTTGAAAAAGACAACTCAATGGGGAAACTGTGCAAATTACTGCAGGCATGTATCTTTAAGGCTGAAAGTGTGATATTATTTATGTCTGATCTGTTGCTGTTTCTTTCTTTTTTTTTTTTTTTTTTTTTTTTTTCAAATCAATCAGTAGCTTGTTAATTGAAGATGCACAGCTGCCAAAAGACAACACTTTTAAGGGACTCTTTAATGAATTACAAGAGAAGTGTTTGTTTAAAGATTTACAGTAATTACAAAGCTGTAAGATCATCTCTGCACTGGACGCAGATGAACCCGATATCGATCTTCTCATCTGACTGAGCTGGACAACAAACAACAACATCACCCAAAATGTCAGCCTACTCCTTTAATTAGGCATTTGCTGTCTGCTTGTAGTGCAGCAAGTAGCTCAGATGTATCGATACTGACGATGATGATGATGCAGTCAGACACCTTCGCCTGAACACGATGGCTCCGAACACAAAGCCTAATGTGAAATTGAGCCCCTCTGTTTGCCATCTGCTGCAGAAAATACCTGATTCTCATAAACAAACTCACTCTGCCTTTCCCTCACAGGGTTGCTGCTTCTGCTGCTGCTCCTGCTCCGGGCCCATATTCACACAGCAATCAATGAGGGGATCCCACACACAGATATATAGGCTGTGAAAATTGGCTTTCTTCTCCTTCAGAAGATTCTGGTGATTACCTATATAGTCCTGTTGATTGGAGATTGATCGTGGGTTGAAATTAAACAGCAGTGGGTCTCCTTTTTGTGATTTGTGCAAAGGCTGATGGGCAAATGGAGGATTATTGGGTAGAAGAGATGGAAAAAAGGGTGTGGGGGGGGGGCAAGCTGCCTGAGAGCACGGTCAAGAGAAAATTACCATCTTTACGAGACATTTAATCATTTCTGAAATACTAAATATATCTTATCTATTTAAAATGAGTGAGAAAATACAGAGATTATTTAGCTATTTTCAGCAGAAATTCAATAATCTTCTGAGTTTACCCTAATGATCACCAAAATGCTAGGATATTCTAAGAGCAAGCTGCAGAAAGAAATTCAACATTGTCCTTGTAAATGCAAAGCTTAACAAAAAATACCAAGGCTAAATACATTACTTTGTATCTTTAAGTAGAATATCGGTGGTTGATTTCTGAAATATTAAGTCCTTCTCCCTGCATTTCTCTATTTCTTTGTAAAGAAATAGACAGCAGAACTGTTTTGCCAACATTATGTGCATTTGTAAAGAAATAACATAACTTATTCAGCCTTGGTGTTTTGTATTAAGCTTCCCATTTATAAGGAAAATGTTGAATGTCTTTGTGCAGTACAAAGAAATTAGCTTTATGTAGAATATAGTTGGTCAGATTCTGATATATTAAGTCTTTCTCCCTGCATTTCTCTTCTCTTAGTAAAATAATCAGTAGATGGGACAATAGTTTAATAAACTCAGTTAATTTAAGGACATTAAATTGATGACTTAGTGGAAAAGTGTGGCAGTAAAATTGGTAATTGCTATAGAAACTGAAAGATTTAAATCAGAATGATCTTTATTCGGCCATGATTGTGTGCACAATCAAGGGATTTGACTTTGGCTAAAGCACTCACAAGATACAGACATTAATGTATAAATATTAAAAACAGTGTTTATTTTTGTTTTGTATTTAATTTAGAGATAAGAAAATGATGAATTTTGGGATTCGTGAACGTGCAATATACTTCTTTTGTTTCACAGCAGTGTAGCTGACAAGTCTGGCAGTAAGATATACATTGTGTTCATCAGATAGACAACCTGGGGGAACAAACTGTCTCTGTGGTGGCTAGTTTTTGCAAATAACACTTTGTAGCACTGACCTCACATTAAAATTCTAAACTGTTTCTGTGCAGATATAGTGGGATCTGCAGAGATGTTGGCAGCCTTTTTTCCAGACCCTAGACCTGTTCAACTCCTGGGTAGAGGGATGGTTAACCCCGAGGATTTTCTCTGCAGACCTAATTGTTCATTGCAGTCTGGACTTGTGCTGTTTTGTGTGTGAACCAAACCGCAAAGTGATGGAAAAATACAGAACATACTGACTGATAGTTGTGCAGAAGATGACTGGCAGATCCTCTGGAAAGTTGTACTTTAATTGCCGCAGAAAGTACAGTCTCTGCTGGGCCTTCTTCTGAACTGCGTCTATGTGTGAGGACCACCTCAGGTCCCAAGAAAGGGTGGTTACTAGGAATCAGAAGTGATCAACTCAACAGTACACACAGTTTCATTAAGGATGGTGAGGGAAGGCAGTGTGGGGGAAGTTCTCCAAAGATCCACCATCTTCTCCACAGTCTTAAGCTGATTAATTTTGTGGCGATTCTGACCCCACCAGTTGACAAGTCAATCTACTTCCTGTCTGTATGCAGACACTGTCCTGGATCAGACCAACGACAGTGATGTCATCCCAGATATCAAAATATGAGTAAATCAATGTTGAAATATGGTTGGGCAGAAATATTGAATCCATGTTAAAACCTAACATTTTAATTTATACATAAAGTGGTCGGTGACTTACATGTTGCATCAATGTTAGGTTTTCAACCATAACTGATACCGTATCAATGTTGATTCAACCATCATCTAAATGTTTGTGTTTATTTTATATTGAATCAAAAATAAGGAATCAATATTGACTCATGTGCATTTGACAAAGTATTTAACTTTCCTAAAAGCCATTTTGAAGCCCATTAGAAGACTTTAATTTTTAAATGAGTTTCTGCTGATGGGGCTACTTCACAACATACCATTACAAGTTTCTTCTTTTAGCCCTAGTGTTAAACACACAATATTATTGGCAGACAATTGCTTATATGTCATTCAAAATTATCTTACATTACCATAATTCCAAAAATGTGTGACGTATAGGGCAACTCTGAGGAGGGTGAGGCGGATGGGTGAGTGTGTGACAAACAGCATACGTTGATTCAACATTGAATAGACGTTGGCATTTCAATCATTAGAATTCAACTGCTAAACAGCATTGATTCAATGACATCTTGTCAACACTGGCTAATTGGCTAGAAGTGGATGATTGCTTGATGGTTGTCCACCATCAATCATCGACCTTAACCAAAAGTCAATCATTTTAACCATAAGTCAACATTGAATTCACATTTTTGCTATCTGGGATAAAAAACAAGATAAGATGAGATACGATGATAGAAATAAGATGTATTGAAGGAGGATTGCATTTGTCTGCTAAATATAATTGAGGGTCTTAATTTCAAGGTGTTTCTCAGTGGACCTCGCAAGCCCATTTATTGCAGAGATGAACTTTTTTTCAACAATTTAGATTTTTAAAAACATGCAAAAAATGCAATAAAACTTAAAATAAAAACGTCCGTATTTTCTAGGAGAAAATACATCTTTTCAGCAGAGATGGTTTCTCACAAGCCAAGATAAAGATAGCCAGAGAGATGACCCAGAAAGAGACTTCACCACTACTATGGAAGCACTTACCCCAGATCTCAACAGGACAAAAAGTGGACCCCAACAGAAAACCCGAAACCTCCCTCCCCAGACACCAGCCCAGACTGCACCCAAATCCCCTCTCTTGCCACTCAGTCCGGGTGTCCCTTTCCTGGATTTCACCAACAACACGAAAGGGATACAACTAACACCCCATACAAATCTTACATCCTCTCCACACAACCACCATTATGCCCCAGACTCTGCTATTAAACCAGCATATTCCAAAAGCTGCAGAGCCCCCCGACCTACTAACCTATCTCCTCCACATATCAAGGATGATGAACATGTCAGGGTCTCAGAACCTTCAAATCACTTCACTGTGATAGACAAGGGGCCCCAGTGGTAACTCTGTTAGAAATATTAATTTACAGGACAAACTTGGGCCCTTAATGGGAGAAAGCTGTAAACTATCTGTGACAATACATTGCAGCAAGAACAAAACCAAAAGGATAACAAACAGGAATAAACAATCTTTCTTAAAAGCCATAAATTGTCCAATACAACCAGCCACAGAATATCAACTGCTAAATCACATAAACTGGCTTTATTAAACATTAGAACTCTGCGTGGAAAATACTTTTAATCAATGACTTCATTACTGACCATAATCTTGATGTTATGTTTTTAACCGAAAGATGGTTACAGGAGTTCAACAAGACACCTATGTATTCTGAAAAAGTCTATACCTCCAAACTACAATTTCCTCTGTGAGAGCAGATATCAACAGAAAGGGGGAGGAGTAGTGACTTTGTTTCTTAAAGTGTAAAAATTTGACTCTTTTGAATATTTGGCTTACCGGGTAAAGAGACCTGTACAAACTATTTTCTTAAATGTTTAAAGACCTCAAACCTGACTCTCGCCAGATGAATTTTGTTCTGCAGAGCTCCACAAATCCTTCTGGGATTGCTCCATTGGAGATGTATATCAGAAGGAGGGGCCTTATCAAAAATCTTTGCATATGACTGGATAAACTACTTCTCCATCATTTTTTGCTGACTTGCCACTTCAACCACTTGCATCGAAACCAACCTGTGATGCTGACATTAGGGAAGATCAAGCTATTGAAATCCCTTCCAATCGCAGCGATTCCAGACAGATGTGTGGTGCCACGTGGAGCTCGGTGGAACAACACCCATCTGGTGAAATTCAGGTTAAAAGGCCTCCTGAATACAAAATAAACTTTTTAATGATTTTATTGACCTCCTGTCTATTATGTGTGAATTACAACTGTTTAATTATTGTGGAAGACTTCAACATTCACATTGACAATGTTGAAGACAGAAGTGCGAATAACCATGTGGCACACTTAAAAAAATAGTTTGACACAGTGATTTAAACAGCCAACACACAAGCAGGGACATAATTTACACTTGATCATCAGTAAGGGTCTAAATATTTACAAGGTCGGTTTAACTGATGTTGCCCTAGCTGACCATTTTTTCTGTTATCTGTGAAAGCCTAATTTCCATTGACTCGGCCAAACAAACATCAAAAGAAAATTAATATTTAAGGATAATGCTATTGAAATCTTTAACCAAGCCTACTCCTCTAATCCAATTTTGTCTTGTATCTCAGTAGATTATCTAGTACACAACTTTCATTCTAAAGTTTCAGACATCATTATCTGCATTGCTGCAATGAAATTTGAAGGTTGTTTCTCGGAACAAAAATCTAGAGAAGTGCTCTGCCAGTTTGCAATAAAAAAGGGAATGTCGAAAAGCTGAATGAATGTGGTGAAAGACTAGACTCCAGTTTTACTATTACGTCTATAAAGAGAGACTTTACATAAATAGAGCGTAAGATACAACTGAAAAATACAAGGGAATCTTTCTTCTCTGAGCTCATCAGCCTTATTTGTCACAGTCGACAGTTTAACAAACCCCCCTATGACTGTGGTATCTGAACTCCATTCTACCAGGGTCTGGACAAATTTGCTAACTTCTTTACTGAAATAACCCAAATTATTTGAGAACCAGTGTTTACCCCATTATCAAGTTCAGTATTAAAGTTGTCTCTAACTGGGATTGATTTTGACAAAATGTGCCAATTCTGAAAAATGAACTAGAAAAGCTTGGAAGAAATCGTACACCAACTAAGGTCCTCCTACTGCTGCCTCAATTTTCTACCCACAGCTTTCTTTAAGGAAGTTTTGCCTGACATGTCTGATTTTACTCAGAAATTAAACACATCCCTTTTGTCAGGTTTTTAATGGAGTATTATTCTGAAGTCACTATGTCCTCACGCCACTTGGACATAGGCAGCTTGGAGACATGCGGGCTGTGTAAAAGATCCACTGTTTGCTGATTGCAAGGCCAAATGCTGCATAGCTACTGTGCAGGATGTTGACTGTCTAGGATAGACTGTCTTTATTTTGTCTCATGCCAAAGCCACTATTGAGAATTAGGGAGAGCCGAAAGCGAGGAGGGGCAGAGACAGGGCAGACGCAGACTGCAGCGAGACCGTGGGGTGTGATTACTTTCCATCTATGTGATCTCTGCTCTGTGTCCCCTTTTTTATGGGTAAGAGTGTGTAGATGTGGGGGCACTATGGTGGGAACGTGTGAATGTGACTGTGCATAGTTTTCTGTTTGTCAGGTTGGGTTTGTGCTGCCCCCTTCTCCTAGGAAATCACAGGTATCCACGTGGTGTGGAACCCATCGCTCCCGTCCTGCTCCCCTCCATTGGCTGGCACCTTGACCTGCTGGTGTGTTTGTGTGTCCAGGGCTGGGTGCTCGGGTGTGTGTCGGCTCATTACTGGCGGCTGCTTCGTGGTGCCTGGTCTCCGTGGCTCTGTTGGGGCCCTGCTGGGGGGCAGGGCACCCCTGAGCCTCGGGTCTCTGAGTTCATGGCTAGATCCGCTCCGACGTAGCTTGCTGCTGGCGGAGCCCATGGGCTCAATGCCGCAGCTCCCGAGGGCTTTGGTATAGTGGCTATTTGAGGGTTTCTCTGCTCTTCCATGGAATGGGGGAGGCAGCTATCCCTGTGTTGGCCCATCTTGGGGTCCATTTGGGTGTCTGGGGCTCTGGTTTCAACGACGGCCTTCCAGACACTGTCCTTGACTGGTTCAGGTCCTACCTGACGGAAAGGACTTTTTGTGTCAGCTTAGATCTCAAATCTTCTTCTACTTCACTTTCCTGTGGGGTCCCACAAGGATCAGTTCTTGGGCCACTGCTTTTTTCCATTGTACTTCCCTCCCCTGGGCTCTATTTTCAGGAAGCACAGTGGTGCCTTCCAGCTTACTGCTCCCCTGCCAGCTTTATGTTCCCCTGAAATATGAGGGAAGCTAGTCTGCACAATCACCATTTGAGTGCCTTGAGGAAGTAAGAGTCTGGATGACTCTTAACTTCATTTATTTTGACACAGAGACAGAGGCTTTGTTTTTTAGTCGTGGGGTCTCCAAACTTGGGGAAAAAAAATGGACAGTGATTTTAATCTTCATAGGCAGATCAGTTCATTTGTGAAATCCAGTTTTTGTCAACTGAGATAATTGGCAAAGGTGAAACATATTCTCTTAAAACAGGACTTTGAAACTGTAATCCATGCTTTTATCACAACACGCCTCGATTACTCCAACTCTCTATATTATGGTGTATCAAAGACAACCCTGTCTCATCTCCAGCTGCTGCAGAATGCGGGTGCCTGCCTTTTAACTGGTACATGAAAGAGAGAGCACATAACTCCTGTTTTCACCTCATTGCACTGGTTGTCTGTTCCATGAAGGGTTCATTTTAACATTATTTGATTTGATTTTCAATGTATAAATGGACTGGTCTGGCCCCGCCCTACCTATCTCTGCTTCTGCAAGTACATTGCCCTTCCTGCTCACTCAGTTCTGTGGACCAGCTTCTCCTGGACATGCCAAGGTTGCTGTGGAAGATCAGAAGGGGAAAGAGCCTTTTCTGTAGCAGCTCCAAGTCTTTGGAACTGACTGCCATTACACATCAGACAGGCTTCTTCACTGTCTATTTTTAAATCAGCTCTGAAAACCTACCTTTTCTCATCAGCTTTTGACATAGCATAACAGAGGTCACATTATTCTTTCTATTCAAGTTTCTTACAACATATTTTACATGTTTAATATTATGTTTGACTCAAGATGGTTATTCGTGTTTTTATGTTGTATTTTACTCCTGTAACTTGTGTTTATCATGTATGGCGTACATTTGTTCAGAATTTTGGTCAGTTGTGCAATTTTTAAAATACTTATAAATATAGTTGGCTTGAGTTTATTATTCTAAACCTGGTAATTTAGTAATTACTACAAATAAACAGATAAAGCCTTTCTACATATTGATGAAAATACCAGTCTTAGTCATCTGATTTAGTTTGTGCCTGAGTGGAATGAAAGCAGTGAAGGACAATTGTGAATCTAGTTTATTATTTATTTCAACCACATTTCTTAAAGTATGAATAAAGCTTGTGAGACAGAAGTTTCCTCTATCTGATTCTCAGCAATGAGTTGTGAGGCTGCAAGGTAAATGCAAAGCGAACAAGGTCTCTGCTGCTGGGGAAAGAACATTTTCATTGTACCCCCAGAAGTAATTATATTCAGGCAAGAGTTAAAAAGAACCACTTTGGAAGAAAAAAAAGTTCTGAAGTGCTCTTTGAAAGAAGGCCAAGTCTTCCCTTTTATTACATGCACCACCTCTGATAGATATAGCCATGTTTGCAAGAGGCTGACTGGTAGTTACGTGCCTCCACTCTGACAGCTCTGCAAATTCATATTAGCCAGTGCCAGAGTGGGGACTACATAGTGGTTTAACTCATAAAACATTTAGAGGCTCCGGCTCAGATTGCACTTAGAAACTATTTAGAGTGATATGAAAAGGAAAATATAATAAGAATGAAAGTGCTACCCCTGGTGATCTTGGACACATATGGTGATCTGTTTAAGAAGCCGCATACAATGTCTGCCTTTCAGAGGCTGCTTCACTTGATAATTCTAAACATGAGCAATATCCAAAGAAATCACTGAAGGTCGAAGAGAAGATGTGATGGCGAGAGCTGCTCAGAATAACAGCAGAGGGATGCACTGCCTTCTCAGCCTCATGTTTGGAGGTTTTTACGCCCAAATAAACTCAATTTTACAACAGCGCTAACTTGATCTGAACCAGAAAATGGACCCATACGCCCGGAAAATCTCTCAGCAGGCTCTCACTGTCATTTTTTCCCAGCTAGCCTCTGTGGAGCAATGCAATATAGGGAAAACAAAAGATTCTTGGAAAGTGCACATGGTTTTTTCATCTGTTGAAACATACCAAGAATCCATTCTATTCATGTAGCATTTGAGTTTATTGTCCTACGTCAAACAGTTTTCTACAGAAAACAGTGCTAATATGCTTACATGTTTTGACTTGTATAAATGCTTGTATAACTGCTTAACTGCTTGTATAACTGCCTCAAAAACGACCTTTTGAGGCAGATGTTTTAGGGGTTATGGTTCTATCAGTTTTTGTACATCTAGACTGAAATTCTTTTATACAATCTTCTTCCCAAAACAGGCCTCTTGGGTGCTTCTCTGATTAATGCTATACTTTTCTGGCCTTTTCTGGCCTACCAATTTAGGTGGTGTATTTAGGTGTGTAGGCCTTCAGATGATGAACTGAGCAGTGCTGTCTGGGACGTTGAAAGCTTTTTTTTTTAACCTCACTGCAACTGGTTGCACTGGATTTTATTTAGTGGTGTTACAGCATGTTATTTTGTAGTTAGAGAATTTTGTTTTGTTGCCCAATATTCCATGGGTCCTCTGGGGTTTAAAGCTTGACTACAGACTTTGGCTCTGTTCTCCTCCATAGGTATGCTATCACCCTTTGTTAATTATATTTGCACATTACAACACATCCACATTCTTCTATCTGCACACCACAGACCAATAATTTCACTATCAGACCTGATGATGTAAACTTTTGATTTTACTTTTATTTGGCAGAAATGCAACTTTTTCCCCTTGTATATTGATACTTTTGAGCCACGTAATTTGAAGCGGTATCAGAGTAGAGGAGACTGAGTCGGAAAATTTGTAACACTTTTTAGAAATTTTTGATTCTAAAACAAAATCAAATCAAATAAATCGCCTTCTGCGTTACAAATATTTGCAACTCTCTGATGGTCTAGCACTGAAATTCAAAAACAATACATGAAAGGTTACAATTAAACATGACAAAATGTGAAACAAGAATGCATACTTTTCCAATGTGCTAAAAAGAAAAACCAGCACCCCGATTTGTGTTGTGTAGTTCTTGAATGATTCGTTCAAAAGAACAAATCATTTGAGTGAACGAACTGAACCGAATTGCTAATTCATATATTTCTTTCTTAAACTTATTGGAAATGCGTGCTCTTGATGCTAAACTTCCCTTTGGCCATTTCGGTTCAGAGTACACATAATGAAGGCAAACAGACAAACAAACAGGCAATGAACAAGGGTTACAGTGTTTTTTTTTTATTTTAGCGTTCGAGAGAAATTAAAAAATAAAAGGATGATTCAAAAGTTGAATGAACAAGTTATCCATCATAAGTCGCATCACCCAGCCCAGGTGATGTGATAACTGGGCTGGGGAAGGGGATTGGGTTCCAGGAGTTGGCTGTGGCTAGGACTTTTGCTGTACCCCAGAATATGGAGGAAGGACTTAAGTATGGAGGGCAAGGTGTGGGGGAGGAAGCGTCTTCGGGTTTGTGGGGTGGGCTCTGGTTGGCTGGCTTGCTTGGTTTGTGTTGGCCCCATCCTCATGCCTTGCAGGGCCTGGACCTAGTGGCTCTGTTGACGCCCTGTCTTGGTGCCCCTGGGCCTTGGGTCTCTGGGCCCATGACTGGATCCGCTCTGGCGTTTCTGGCTGCTGGCGGAGCCCGCGTGCTAGTCTGCGCAGCTCCCAGGGGCTTCGGCACAGTTGTTGGAGGAGGGTTTTGTGGGGATCCTCTCTGCTCTGGGTGAGGAAGCTTTCCCTGTGTTGGTCTCTCTTGTGTGCCTTTACTCTGGGATCCCTTCAGGTGTCTGGGGTTCTAGTTTACCCGGTGTCTGCCTCAGCGCTCTGGCGGGCGGGTCGTTGGCTCCTTACAATCACAACTTAGCATTTTTAGAATTGAAGCTATATTCTCACACTACAATCATTCACCATACACAAAAAAATGGGTGTGTGCATTGATTCTGTGTCTATGTGCAACCTGGCAGACACAAAAAGGATGTGGCAGCAAATCAAACTGAAATCTGAAAATACACATAAGGTCCAGTTATAAGCTATTGACTAAAGCATTGATTGGCTATATTCAACAAATTAAATTAATGATGGGATGCTGTGTGTTATTTAAATAACTGATATGTTCATTCATCCTTTTGCCAACGTTTGGCTCTATGACACCCATTCATCTTAAGAAGAAGTTGACACTGATTTTCTTGTAGGTGTATAATTTGTGGCAAACTTAGTTTATATTAATTATATATCATATTAGTATATTTTAAGTTGAAGTAAGTGGTGTTATTTATGTGAAGAAATGTGATGTGGCCCTGTGTGTTTTTGAGGTTTTTTTCCCCCCTCTCAACACTAATGAAGTGGTTCACTTGTCTGGAGTAAATGTGTTATTTATCTTTGTCTTTTCAGTTGTGGATGGTCTATTGACTCTTGTGGAGCCTTCTGATCCAAACCTCATGCATGCAGTTGTAGTCTTAATAGTCCACACGAGTATGTATAATGGATTAGTGTAAACTCAATTGAATATTTTTCATTATAGGATGATGATAAAGACACTTTGCCTGCTGCCACAGAAAGGGAGTTGACACAAATGTTTACTGAGGTCTGGCCCTTTAAAAGTGTAACAATTCCTTTTTATATACTTTTGGCAGTGTTACGGCCCCTGGCCTCTTGAGACTGTGCAAGGCTTATGTTAGTTATGCAGGTCCAGCTGTGACAGAACACCTTCCTGATTGGCTGCCTGAAGGCTGCAGAGGAGCAGCGACCTCATTGGACCAGCAGAGGATTGTTAAGCCAATCAGATGTTGATGAGGCTCACCTGTACGATATAAGACTCCTGACCTCATTCCTTTAGTGGGGACAGCTAGTAAGAAGTGGATTTGTTAAGCTGTTCACCCACCTTTGGGGCTTACAACTGCTTTGGACAACTTGAACCAGTTGTGCTTGCTTGCTTGTTTTGTTAAGTAGTTTGAATCTGCTTTTAGACTGACTTTGTACAAGCTAGAAGCTCGTGTTTGGGAAGCTTGGTGCTCCCTTTGCATGTGTATTTTTTCCCCTTTTCCCTTTAGGGTTGCTTTGAGTTTGCCTTAGACTGACCCGTTTGAACATTTTGTAATTTTAGTTGCACTTAACATTGTTGAAACTATTAGCCCTTTTCTTTGTTGTATTAATTGGGTTAAAAAGTATTATGTTTTGGATTTGTGAAACCATTCTTTGTTATAAATCATCTTACATTCCACTTATTTTCTCTGGACACATTTTTATGTTACTGCTCCTGAACCCCTAGACCTTGGGGGCGTAACAGGCGGTATAGCAGAATAATAGTTGGACTTCCGGATTTCTTCATAACAGAACACTGCTGGACATTCAAGTAAATAAGGTCTGGCCACCCCTGGAGCACAACTTGCCTCATAGGTTTAACTTCTAGTTAATATAAAGATTTATTATATGAAACAGTAGACATACAACTGAACTTAAATATTTGTTTCTAAACTCCCTGTGAAACAGCTGTACAAGGTGTAGCAACCTATAAGAAAACACAGAAAAATGTATAATAAAAAAAGACCTAAAAATTGAGCTGCAGAGTAAATAAATAATATCAATGGAGCAGCAAACCGGCTTAAATCCAAGTCAACCAGACTTTCGCTCAGTTCTTTCTGAACATGTTTCGACACCAATTCAGGAGACTTTGTTAATTCTGCTGGTTTGCACTTGAAGTGTGGTTGCCTCCGATTCAAGCCTGTTTGCTGTTGTCTAAGGGGTGTCATTATTTTTGCAGAGCACAGTATTCAAGTGCAAGAAAGGCCTGAAAAAAGAATGAAGAGATTTGGTAAACCACTTAGAAGCATATAAGTCATTTAAAGCAAATGTGCATGTAACCCATGGTTATTTTGCTGTTAGTATATATATTTTTTATTTTTAAATTGCTTGAAAAAGTCACGTTTTTTTGTTGAGTATGGAATTTTCCCATGCACTGTGAATACACCACACCTGTACAGTAGCGTTGCTCACAGCTCCTCCCAGCTCAGAGCTAGCGTGCCTTTCTTTCACGGCATCTGTCTGCATGGAGTAAGATAACTTTTAAAACATTCCCCCTCAGTCGAATGCATAAAATATCTTGTTGAAATGTGATTTTGATTGTTATATTTGTATTGTATTGGCACAAGATGTTGTGGGAGTTAAGTCCTGTAAGCGGTTGAGCAAGAAGATTCAATGTATTTTTTGTTGAAGAATGAGTCTTGTGAATCTGTAAATGAAATGCTTTTTTTTGGCTTTTTTTTTTTTTTTTTTGCTTTTTCTGAGATGTAAAACCAGTCAGGATATGTTTTGTAAGCAATGTGATTTTGTTCGCTGCTTTTGATTTGTTAAAGCATTAGCACAGTGAGAAGTAGGCTAACGCACCCACATGTGCTATTCTAAAAAAGAAATGCACTTGCAAGCTAGCCGCACCATGTGCGTGGTGTTCTTGTAGACCCCTCACAAGGTCTTAATGTAAAATTAGCCTTTCACAGGTCTCTTGGATTGTATTTTTGTATAGATACAAAAATTGATTATTGGCCATAATGACTTTATACACATTGAAGGACAACAAATTGAAACTGATAATATTACTTTGTTTTATGTATTATTATTTTTTTGTTGTTTTCTGCACAAATTGAAGTACCGTAATTGCTTTGCACAATTGTGTGTAGGTTGTTTTTTAATAATAAACTATATTACCTGCTGCTGCAGCCTGAGCAGTTAATTCTACGGACTGGACTAGAAACCACCTGAGATGTGGATTCAGGATGTTCCCAATGTGAAGGCCACCTGGTTCCCTTGAGGGTGGTAGGACAAAAAAAGGAGTTTTATTGAAGTTCAACCGAAATACCAACCAAAAAAATGACGAACAGTGCACTCAGCTGAAATGGACTGCATTTAGTATACCTGTGGCCACTGATATGGGACGGTATTATTGAGATGGAATGAATGTGAAAAGTGAACAAACTCTATTAAAGTTTTTATGTTACAATGTTCTATTTTAGGTTAATTGTTCAAAACGTTTGAAATACAAATATTTTAAGTTATTCAATTGAAGTGGTTGTCACTGTCTCATTTTGGTTGAAATACTCTTTCACTTAGTGATTTAATTTCAATTCAATTCAATTTTATTTATAAAGCGCCAAATTATGAAACATGTCATCTCAAGGCACTTTACAAAGTCAAAATCAATCAGATTATACAGATTGGGTCAGATTATACAGATTGGTCAAAAAAAATGTCCTATATGGGAACCAGTTGATTGCATCAAAGTCTTGACAAGCAGCATTCACTCCTGAAGAAGCGTAGAACTACAGGGAGAGTCGTCTGCATTGTCCATGGCTTTGCAGCAATCCCTCATACTGAGCAAGTATGAAGCGACAGCGGAAAGAAAAACTCCCCATTAACGGGAAGGAAAAACCTCCAGCTGAACCGGGCTCAGTATGAACGGTCATCTGCCTTGACCGACTGGGGGTTAGAGAAGACAGAGCAGAGAGACAACAAGAGAGACAAACAGCACAGAAGCACACATTGATCCAGTAATCTGTTTACCCCTGCCAATCTCCTTACAAATCTATTTGAACCCAAGTGAGTAGATTTAAGACGTTTTTTTCAAGACTTTTAAAGATAAAACTGTTTGATACTGTAAGGGTTGAGTTTTGACTTAGCTTTTTGTTTACTAGTAGTTTTCAGTTTTCCTCTTTGTTTGGGTTTTAGTTATGATTTGACTTTTATTTCTGTTAGTTTCAGCTCCTCCTTTCCCCTCACTTTAGCTTTCCCTTCACTTCCTCTGCAGTTAGTCACACCTGTTAGTTATTAATCAGCCAGACTCATTTCACCTGCCAGCCTCCCTACTTAAGCCTCACTCTGCTTCCACTCCTCTGCTGGTTTGTCATCATTCTACACCTACTCCTCACCTGTTTGCCTGGTTCGCTTCTTCTGACCGTTTGTTTCCTGCCTTAGTGTTATGTTTTGTATCTCTGCTTGCCTCTGGATCCACATGTCTCCCCTCTGCATCTCAGGCTGAGCTTCTTGACTGTGGTGACTCGACCTGCAAGTATTCACCCTGATTAGCTGTTATCCTGCTATGGTTCTGGTCCTCTGCTTCCATTGCCTTCTCAGACAGCAACTTGGCATCTCTCGCTTCGATGAGGCGTGCGTCCTGGCTGGAAACAACTTGAAGGTTGTAGTGCCGATGCAGACGACTCAGCTCCACGTGGGTGCTGCTGATGACGGACCCAGAACTGGCGAGGAAGAAAATGCTCTCGACCAACTTGCTTTGCTGCACGATAACTGACCTAACTTTGGCAAAGTAGGTCTTGAGTAGGGAGGAGTCATCCTCAAACAGGGCAAAGGATGACACATGCACCTTTCGAATGGCACGTGACTGCAACGAAGCCGCCTTACCTGGTGCGCTCCAGCCAGTCTTTCACCTTCCGGTTCTCCACCACCGACGGCTTTACGCACATCCTGAGGAGCAGCAGGGCCACACAATAGTAGCGTAGCCTCGTCTTATGCTCTTCTGTGATGTACTGCTCCTAGTCCAAGTTCATTAGCATTTTTTTCTGTCCTCCTGTGCCCTGCGGAGGACCCTGTGGCAGTGGTAGAGGGTGGTGCCAGGTCCGATGACCAGCTTAACGGTTTTTACGGGCTCCTCCTAGCTCCTGAGGCCCAGCATGGCCGACTTTAGGGGTTTGGCAAAGACGTAGCAGTCAGGCGTGTGCTCCGAGCCCGACTGCTCCTTGACAAATCCTACAAATCGAATGAGTTTGTCCAGGTACATGGTAATGGTGGTCTTGCTCAATCGTGCCTGCTTAAGACTAGCCACTTATGCTCCAATCTTGTCCACACAGCAGACAAACTGGATGGAGACCTGGGCTGCGTCTGGCAGGAGGAAATGCAGCCATCTGCACCCGTTGGCGATCTCCTTTTTGGTGTTGCCGATTTTCACCTCCTCTTTCAAACGCACCCTGTAGCTCTGAATCAGCGGGTCATCTGAGGACAGCTGCTCATACAGTCCCAGGCGTTTTGTCTTGCGGGTCCCTTTCGACACCCTGGCTGTGCTGCAGGGACAATTACAAGCCACACCAAAAAAACAAGACGGAGGTTGAGTGCGAGGATAGTGGGTCGAGAAGAGTTTATCAGAGTTGAGCGCGCACCAGACAAGTATTGCGCTCGCATGTGTTATGTTTAAACGCTGAATACCTGTCTCACTGCACGCTCAGATTGGTTCCTGCGTGGTCAAGTTAAAGGCACAAAAATAATGCCAGCGACGTGAAGTGACCACAGTTCACTCTCCAAATGTCATTAGAAATAAGAACAATACAGTTAGCAATAAGCTGATGGATCAGCTCAGAAATAAGGTAGATTATCCAACAATAGAAACATTAAAACCATGTTGGGGCTAAAGACAAGTAGGAGATAAGACGTTTTGGGTGGGCAATTAATAAAAAGGCAGAAGAATTGCAAATAACCAATCTAATAACTACTCAAAGACTATTAACCAGCAGTACCACCACAGATTTCATCAGATGCAAAAGCAGACTTTTTAAGACAAGAAGTATAAGAGGACTAATTTGAAACTCTTTTATTTTTTTAAATGTTTTTTTTTAAATAGTGTCCTGTCTGGCAATGTGGCAATAAGAATTGTCTTAATGCCAAAATCTTTATTATAATTTATGCAGGGAATATGTCATGTTATATGGACAATAAAACAAGAATGTAGGAGAAAAAAAGGAGAAAAGGGGAAAAATAGGAGATAAAAGGGAAAGAATGATATATCCTCAGTCTGCTTCCTCACCTGCACAGAGAGATGTAAAAAGAACAGCACAACCAGCCGATAAAGTATTACAGATACAATCAATTAACACCTTGGTACCATCACTGAAGTATATACAGTATTAATAAATGCAACTCCCAGCATGCAACACGGTATATGGGAACAACCCAATAGAAACCTTATCCCGTTGCCATGAAAATGACTATAAACGGCCGGACTCAGATCTCTCCTTCCTCTCCTTTCTCTTCATCCTTTCTTCCTTTGCCTACGTTTGGTTTCCCGCATTTCTCTTTGAAGTCTTTTGATCTGAAGTCAGACCGCCTCCTGATCAAAAGCCCGCCCCACACTAGGCTGGTGTCAGATACATCATTAAGGCCGCCTCCTTACGCACCGCACGTAAGGTCGTAGGTTATATGTCGTCACATTCCATGTTGGGTGTTAAACAACATGGAATTGGGTGTTGGCACTCCCACCTTTAAACACACTTGAGAAAAACATGCAACAACACGACATTTGAGAAGGCGGAGGCACTTGTCCACATTCCAACACTCCACCATCTACTAGTCCATACCGAAACCAAACTACGTGGAGCAACACCCCTTGATTCTGCTAACCCCATCCCTGGTTCCAGTCAATCTACTACAGACTGTAAGACCTTAACCATACTCTCACAAGATGGATTTAATTCTGCAGAGCTCCACACATCCATCTGGGATTGCCCATCATCTTTATTGACGTGCTACCTCAAAAACTCACATCGAAACCAACCTGATGGAAGCGATGCAGGGAAAACCAAAACAGGACAGCTGCCATCATGGATATAGCGCAATGTCAGTAAATGAACAATGTCGGTGTTCTTTTAAATAATTACCCGTATTTTTCTGACCATAAGGCACATCGGATTATAAGCCACATTAAATATTATTCCGCCCTCCGCCCTTCTGCGGACACACATACTACCTGAGCTGGAGAGCTATCCATGTCTGTCGGGAGGATGATTTTTAAGTACAGTATTGCAGACTTTTGATCACAGCAAAATTATTTTTATGTATGATAAGCCAGGCTATAAGTGCTGAGCAGTTCTGTCCTCCTCTTTCTCTGCCAGGGAAAGCAAGCCTGCTCTGCACAGACAAACACACACACAGAAAGAGAGAGAGAGTAGCGAAACAGTTTACAATTAACTCAAAATGGTGAAAACATCCAGCCTAGATTCTAACTTTTGATATCTGTTATGTGCAATAATATAAACATGATCCAATGAGCGGGAAATCACAGAATGGCCGAGTAATAACACAGCCGCAGTGGAAGTAACACTGCATTCTTCCCGGCCAGGCTCACCTGACAGTTGGTCTCTCTCACTACTAAATCAGAACAGAATTAAAATTGGCTCATAATCCTGATTAACCTTCTGCACAGATGAAATTTGGAGGTGTACTTTCTCACCTAAAATCATCTTAAAACAACTTTTAGTGATGAATTGAGGTTATAAAATTGATAGGTTTGTAAACTCCTTATCTCCTTACTCCACCCATGTGGCAAACATTTTTTCTTACTGCATGCAACCCCGCCCACTCAACAAGTCCTGAGAAAGCAGAGAAGTACTGGGTCGGTTTGGGGACCAAAGCCCTGGGAAAGTAAAGCGCTGGTAAATAAAGTAAAGGGGCTAATGTTGCAGCTTGCTTTCTCACTGCGAGCCACCCTTGTTGTCTGAATCCAAAGAAGTTGCTTCTCTGATACGTCGCATCTAAGAAAATCCAGCCCGGCGATCTTGATTGGCTCGTATATTTTATAGAACATGAAATCCCTCCCAATGGCAGCGAGTCCAGATGGTTGTGTGCAGGCGGAACTACATCCATCTGGCGAGAGTCAGGTTGTGTAAGACCTATTTCACTCACCTGAAAATTCATCTGTTTAGATATGTAGCTCATCACTCGCCCAGGATGATCTCACCCCCCACCACACACACACACACACACACACACCAGCCAGGCATTTCCATTTTCTCGTATTTCAATACACCACTTCAACTTTATTCATTACCTACGTTTACATGGACAAAAGTAATTGAAATGAAGGGCCGATCGGAATACAAATGTCATGTAAATAAGCCAATTGTAGTATGATGATCAGATTAAGCTCAATCAGAATTAAATTGTATTCCCAATGAGAGGGGTTGTTTATGCTTATTGATAATCTGATTAACATGCATATAAATGCTTGTCAGGCTAAATTTATTCTGAATGTGGCTAACTGATCCAAGTGCGCATGTGCGACTAATGTAAACGTGACGTATTTCCGCGTTGGCGAGTGGCGGAAATACATCGGAAGCAAAACTGTTGGGGTTCCTGATACAACCTTTCTGTTCAAAAAAATAAGAGCTCAAATTTGTTGCTTACTTAGTAATTACAGCCGTAATTACAACATTGTTCAAGTCCATCCTTTGTGCTCTGAGGACAAACAAACTTGTATAACACTGCTTTGTTTACTATTTTTTTATTGTTTAGCAAAGACAAGTGCTTATTCTGTTTTTTGTTTTTTTTTAGGGGAATTTGTCAACTGCACATGTCAGAGGGATTTAAACAAAGGTTTATAGTTTGACTAGCCCATTTAATTCAACACTACTGATTTATGATCATAGAGACAACAGATATTTTCAATTTAGTAGAAACAACTACATTTATTGTTTACCACAGTGTTGTTCATGTTGTTGGCCACTTCCTATATCCATTGTCAATATATTTGTATAAGCAATCTTTGACTAACAGGCTGTCTTTACCTGATGGTTTTTGATGTAAAATTATACCCCCCCCTCCCTCCCTGTTTATTTCCAAGCATTTGATTGTACTGAAACATTTTTTTAAATAAAAAAATTGAAAATGTGTGGTACACATTACAGTTAAACTAATTGGGAGTGTGGCTGTTGAGACATATAACTGTGTTTTTTTCTGGAACTACTGCACTCATGACTCAAATTGGGATATGGGTAAGACACTAAGTGGATGGGTGAAAAACACGTTTCTGGTGTTGTCTGCTTATTTTGTCAAATGAAAAAAAATGTGGTCAAACCTTGTTGACTCAAATACAGCAACCCATCTTATTTTGATTTAACCAAGCAAAGGTCCACTGAACTCCTTTAAACTGTACAAGTGCACTGCAAAGCCCACAAAACAGCAAATCTTAAGATTGAAACTAATTCATCCTGTAGCTTAAACCCTTTCATTGAAATTCACAAGAAAATATTTAATTTCCCTGGGTGGGAGGTTAGCAGGATGTGGTTAAAAGCTTCATGGCAGCCTCAGTCTGGGCCCTTGTGAGAACAATTCTATCAACAGCAACTCAAAAAGACTGATAAAATGAATTCAGCTCCTGTAATGAAGGGAGCAGGATGTGGCAGGTTTTGGCAAAGAACATTTTAGAGTTTAAATCTCCATTATTTTCAACCTTTGATATCCTTGGTTTCCACAAAAATCCCGCCGAGTTGATCGTCCAGCCGAGTATGTCTGAAGGTAAACGCAAGGGAGCAACACCGGTTTAATGCCCATGATGTCAAGTTACTGAAACATTTTCATCATCCGGCAACAGTGGGTGAATGTTTTCAATTAAGTCCTTTCATGATTTAGTAATTTCAGTTTCCTTAAGATGAATCAGAGAACCTGTCCTGTATGTCCTTCCTATTCCCCTGCTCTTACTTTTTTGTTTTCAATTTCTACTGCCATTGTTTTGATCACACTCAAAAGGTATCTCAACGCTTCAGTGTCATCATCTTAAGCTATTTTTTTTCTCCTCTGGCAGTTCCAGACCTACAATTCAGAGCACTTGTGATTCTTTGCTCCCTCTGTCTGGCAATCCTATCACTCTGACCATCTCCCTCTCCAGCAGCCACTCCATTCTCTGCTTATGTTTGTTTAATACTCGGTGGAGTTGTCTGCCCAGGATTGGGTGTCTAAGGTGCAATGCCGAGAGATTTCCAATTGATGGGATGGAGGGGGTGGAGTGTGAGTGGAGGTTACAGAATTGGAGAAGAAAAGAGAAGAGGCCGAGTCGATGAGCGAGCAAAGTGTTTTGGTTCAGAAAGCATTGGGTTGAACTGTTTACTGCACACAGAGATGGTAAAAGTTGAATGGAAACTGAAAGGACTTCAGTGGAGTGCTGGGAATTCATTTTTTATGAGAAATTGCACAGTTTTGCAACAGTGCATTGAACGAAAGCACTTAAATCCCTTTTTTTTTTGACAAAGGCCAGCATAACATAGCATTAAAACGATAAGGTGAGTTCTGTTTGGTTTCCATTAAACCCCCACTATCATTTATTTGAATCCATTATGTTGTCCTTTTGATAGAACCACTGGATTTGTATGAATAAAGCCCTAAAATAGAGTTAGTCAGTGTTTGCAGTCTTTGATAACATTGAGTCATGGTCAAAAGATCAGCACAACACTAAAAGTCTAACATCGTTCTACCTGTATGTTTGGTAAAGATTAATTTATGCCTCGTGTAGAAAACTTTGAGTTGAGTTATGTATGCTGCCTATACAGTAGAACTAAAGTAAAATTAAAGATTGTAACTTATGTGCAGTGTTTTGTGTTCCTGTTTTTTTTTTTTTATTTCACTGAAATGTTTCCGATCTTCAAACTAATTTTAATATGAGACAAAAAACATCCCGATTGACCTGATGAATGGGGAATTCATTAAGGATGAAAAAAATCACAATCACCCCGAGCCTATGCTAAAACAAATTGCCCTACAAACCTACAATCTAGTTTTGCCAAAGCTATAACTATTGTTTATGTTTGCAACCTGTATAAGGTCATGCCTTAGCATCTCTTTTGGAATTAAGACTGATCTTTAACCCATACTCTCCAAAACCTTAATTTTGTCCTTGGAAACTGATAGCCAGACATTCTCCTTTAGGATTGTCTTGTAAATAGTTAACTTAGTTTAAAAAATTACAGCATTTTATCCAGTTAGTAAAGCAACAAAGCAGCCCCATACCATCACTCTTCCACCACCATGTTTGGCTATTGATCTGCTTTTCCTTTTTCTAAAATGCTGTATTAGTTTTAAGCGTGATGCAATTTGATTAAAAAATAAAACTTCTAGAAGTTTCCTCTTTTTTTCTCTCCCCAACAGGATAGTCGGCAGAGTTTTAGATGTTGTTATCGTTTCTTGTGTGAACTGCTGTAAGAATTGTTTACATACTCATGGAGTGATTTTGATAGGGCTGATACTTTTGGGAAGGTTCACTGTTCCACTGAGTCCCAAAGTCTTAGGAACAGCTGTGTAACCCTTTCTAGATTGATCAATGTCCGTGACTGTTTCAAATATGTTCTTTAGTTTATTTTGATTGGTGCAATATGTGTTTTGTTTTATTTACTTTTTTGCCCCCTCTATATTTTCATAAAGGATCTATTTAAGTGATTCTTTATTCCACAGGCTAAAGAATAAACAGGTCTGGTTATAGTTTAATTAAACTTGGATGAAACAAAATGCTTGATCTCAGTTACTTCAAGTGTGAAAGAGCTCTTGCCCTGTCAGCAGCCTTACCGATCCTTTACCTTGGAGAAGCGGACTACTTTTATTAATGACTTATTTAGTAAGAAATGACTATTGAGACAGATACTATGCCACCAGATAAATGGTATAGCTCAGTACTGGGCTCTTATATTGATCACAATACAGGAAAAAAAAGGTAATCCATCCACATTTTTTTATCTCCTACCCTAAAAGTTGTGTGACAGCCACACAAACATTATCTGTCAATAATTTTAAAAACTACAAAGTACTGAAACTGACCAAAATCCACTCAACTAAAACTGTTCAGTTTTATTATACCCGTGGAGCATCAGGCACAAAGTTGTTTCATGAGTTTGAGCTTTTATGGTTTAAATATGCACAAAGAAAGAGAATCACATTGAGCCTTTTACAATAACGTAACCCATCAAAAAGATAAAAACAATCTCAATCAAATGTAAACTGTAAATAATACTGTTTTTGTAACAAATAGACATAAAAGCACAATGGTCTGTGTGCTGAGAATTATATAAATGCATGTAAATAATCTCATGGCCTTTTTTTCAATTGTCACTGAAAAAGAAAACAGGATTCCATCAGCAGATTAACTCCTCACAAGTCAGGTGTGATGATTTCTAAGGTGGAGACAATCACACATGTCCATCATGTGTAAAGGTGCACGTAATTGGCAAGGAAGAGTTGGTGGTATGATAGTTGAATTGCATTGGCACTGCTAGAGAACATTGACCATGGAAGAATTCCGAGGGACTATGTTTTCAGAGATCCTACTGGTCTGGTGGCACATGATGACTAGTGGTTTATTGGCTGGTTTAGGTTTCCCTAAATTATTTTTGAATTGATCCCAGCATTACAGTGAAACTAGGAAGAACCATGTGTTGCTGATGCCATTTCATGTTCTTAGTCCATTGCAGGACAGACCTATAATTGAGGTATGGGATGCATATTCACTTCATGACAATGATTTGGAGTACATTCCAATGATTAGCATTAAGCTAAAACAAAGCCTAATGCAACAGCCAGACAGTACCATTTAAATTTAATAAGCATTTTAGCACACAACAGGTGCTTAGACAAACTTTATATTTTTCAATGTTGTGATTTTTTTTTCTGACCATTGCAAGGATTGGCTTCGCATTAGTATGCTGGAACATGAACCCCTGGGAAGATTGACAGCTCTTTAAAATGTTTTCAACTTGTGACTAAGCTTTGTCTGTTTAGATGGAGACTATATGTTTTTTACTTCCTTTACATGTGCCCCATTATGCCTTTTTAAAGTATGCAATTAAAAAAATGCACCAGTTTAACATAGTTTAGGTACACATGGCTTGCATTCTCCTGTATCTGTCCTCACTAGATCTTAACTGTGTGTGAAAAGGTTTCAACATAAGTTGATTTATATTGTGTGAATTAACTAAAAACAAGCAACTATGGATTTGGTTATAAAGTAATTGCAGTGGTCAGTCTGCAGCCTTTTGTAAGACTTCAAAACATTCTCCGTTTAGGAAGCACTATTCTATATATACAGGATCTCAAAGGGTCAAATGAGATGTCTGAATTTGTCCAAAATCACTGTGCTTCATGACAGTATAGACAGTCATTTTGCTCTGGATGAACCAGTTTACACCTCTCACTTTGGGCCTCGCTGCAAGCAGCTCAGCTGAGTCACATCACTGTGCAGAACTGTCATACAGAAGGGACATCACTCAACTTGACAACATCTGTCAGCGCCAAACGGATCGTCCACAAAGTCATTCTACAACATCTCTAAAGTGCAATCAAACTTTTACATCAGCAGCCGAGCTGTGGAACCGCAAAGGAATGAACGTCACTGGAATACCACTTTTCTTCCCCCATCCATCACCACGAGGAGGACGGTGCCATCTGACTGCCTTACCCTGACTGCTATTATCCTTGTCTTCCTTTTATTAATCGCTGGCATCCATCCAGACACTAATGAGGCCAGGCTCTTATGTTTTTTTTTTTTCTTCTTTGATGGAATTAGGTTTTTTTTTCCCTCAAAAGTCATGAAGTGGCAAGAACTTAACAGCTGAAACACATGTCTTCAAATTGTCAAAAAGGAGAAAAACTATGAGGGAGCTAGCAGTGAGTAATTTGGAAGGAGAGTGAGTCAAAGAGGAGGAAGGGGTGCTGCTTTAATTTAAGGTCCCGATGTGGACAAGCAAGTTCTTCCTAAACATGTTGGACGTGCCTCTGTTAATGAGCACTTCAAGTACCCTGCCAACCCTCTTTAGTCGTCCCCATCGTGATGCAAAGTGGAGAAAAGAGAAATCTTTTAAACGCAGCATATGGCTGCTGAGGATATTCCACTGATGTATTGTCATGAGACATTTCCCATACCCAGCTCTGCTGAAACCGAGCCAGATGTCCATGTCTTTACAGATACTGTCCTGATGTCTCGCTCTTTTATTGGCAACAGCAGTGGCATCGTTGAGCCAACCTTGAGTGTTAAGGCTATTCTGATGGGGAGACTGTAATAATAATGACCACAGTTTTCATGGTTATAGTTTTAATAACAGATGAAGACAATGATTAAAAAAGCCGAAGGTGTGTTAATTATACATTTGGGAAAAGGACTGCAAAGCAGCTTTGATCTATTTTCTCTACGTGTTTTTTTTATGTTTGATGTGCAAAAAAACCCTTGGATGCAAATTTTGAAAAAGTAAAGTGATGAAATAGCTTTGAACATGCCCACCTACAACTACAAGCATCCATTATTTAATCATAAGAGCTGCTGAATGTCTGATTGCTTCTGCAGTAAGGTAGAGGATTTCATTTTGAACACTTTAGTATTTTTCCCCTCCAGTGGGCAAAAGCTGTATTTTCTTCTTTCAACATTTTTGTCTCCCTTCCACTTTGTTTTTGACAAAAAACACACATCAGAAGAAACTTATTGACTATTTATTTTGGACTTACAGGGGAATCTGTTTAGAAACCTGCTATTGTGGTGTTCTTTCATCACATATCTATGTTTCACTATAATGAATAACAGTGACAGGAATTTTCAATGCAATCTTTTTGTGATTGTTATACTTATTAATGCAGTTTTTTTTCATAGAAATAAGGACTTTCGCAATCTTTAGCAGCATCTGCTCTCTACCTCTGCACCACTATTGCACACAAGTTAACTTTTTTGATAATTTTTTGCACATTTTGATACAAGATATATTCTAGGTGTAAATACTGTATAGAAACTATTAAATACAATAAAAATAAGAATGCCTAAAAATACCTATTAAAACATACATGACCATCAAGAGATCAATATTATGGCACTGTGATGTGTACTGAGATGTATCATATTTGCTGACTTGTTACAGGTGCTGAGGAGCACCAGCTCAGCTCTGAGCTTTATGGGTGGGCCTAGTCAGCTCACTTAATCCACCTTTATCTAGGATCTTGTACTCTGTGATAACCTATATCTCATTATCTTAGATGAGATGCTTGGAAATAAATGGGCCAGTATATTATTAGCCTGACATTTGGCTCAGCTCTTTCTTTGTGATGACAGACTGGACAATTGCCCACATTACTGTAGATAAGGCCTCAATCCATTCAAGCCATCTTACAGTCACTCGTAAGCATAACCCCTCGTTCACACATGCTCCTTCATCAGTGCGTTCTCCGTTACGTCACAAGTAAAAGCCATTCTAGTCAATGGGGCTTTTCCAAGCAACTCTGTGGCACTACAGCATCATAGAGAACCTTCCTCAATTGTCGGTCAGAAAAATGGAACGAGTCTATTTGTGACGGATGACGGAGCGAAATGGGTAAATTTCTGAAAACCAGATCAGTCAGATAACCTTAGTCAGATGGAGGAAGTGTAAAGCGTCATCAACCATGGCTTACAACATGAACCAGATCCAGGTATCGGCCCTCCTAATCGCATCTATATTCCTTCCACATCCAGGTCTTGCCTTATTTATTGGGTCCACACTGCAAGGTTCTCCTACCACATTAAAGTCAGTTGAACCATGTCTTTGCTTTGTCATAAGTTCTGGTGGCTGTCCCTTTATAACGATTTAAGGGAATATGTTCATTCTTTCACCATCTCTGTTTGGGGCAAGGCTGGAAACCAACTTCAAGCTTGTCTTCTGCAACCTAAACTGCCTGTACCTAGGCATCCATGGTCCCACATTGCCCTCAACTTTGTTACCAGCCTTTCTTACTCTCAAGGTATGACTACCGTCTTGACTACTTACATTCATGCAGTTGCACAATCCATCCATCCATCCATTTTCCAAACCGCTTTATCCCTCATGGGGTCGCGGGGGTTGCTGGTGCCTATCTCCAGCGTTCACCGGGCGAGAGGCGGGGTACACCCTGGACAGGTCGCCAGTCTGTCGCAGTTGCACAATAATTTACATATTTCTGTAAAGTGACAGCTCTCTGTCTTTTTGACTTAAACATTTAAATCTCATCAGATGCTAAGAACTGTTTTAATGCTTTTAGCATTTGAATTGTTGTCTGTGCATTCAACTCTGTAATGTTGGCTGACCTTTATCAGTTAGAGTATGTGAGGTGCAGAAGGAAAAATGCAGTGGCAAGAAATGGCATGTTCCACAATTTTATTTATTGTTATTTTATGTTATTTACATAAAGTGCACGTGCCAAAAGTGCAACTATAATGAAGGTTGGTGGAGCAGTGTCTCTTCTTCAGCAGCAGAACAGCAAGTGATGGAAACAGGTGCCTTAAATACAGTCTCACTAACCGGCCAAAACCACTAAAACTCTCCCAGGGGTGTACGTGTTAAGATAAGTACATAAAGCTATATAAAACACTCCATAAACCATAACCACAACCATAAAATATTAGAACCCCAAGCTATATACATGAAATCCTAAACCAAAGACCAAAGATAAATAGGAACTCCATAAACGATTAAACAGCTCAATTTGGCTCCCCTATAAAATTCCCTTCCTTGGTCCAGCCCGGCACCTTGTTAAGGTACTAATTTCTGCAAAGGCCTCTTTTAGGTGACGGACCTGGACACAAAGACAAGGTAAGTACAAATACAAGACATCATTTACTAAAACACTTTAAGATGTAATAAAAGACACAAACCCTAAGGTCTAAATGCAAATATTGACTTTGTTGGTACTCTAATTTCTGTCATTCTTCCTCTCCAGGGCCCAACCACTCTATTAAAGTGCTGTAGTACCACTGGATCTAAACCAGGAAAAAGGAAAGACCATACTCAATAAACACTTATAAAATCAATTGTGGACATTTTTTTCTGAAATGTGCAAATATGTTTCATTAAAGTGCTGAATGCTACCAAAAGGGCTAAATATATATGTTAAAGTGCTCAAGTGAAAAGTTAAATATGCTTATAGTTAGAATTAATAAACGGTTGTTTGATACAAACTACTTAAAAACACCATATCTTTCGTCTCTATTTATTATGTGTGAATTTGTCACTTTTGAGCTGAAGTCTCATCAAAATTTCATTATGGTAGCATAATCAAATCAGTTTTTGTATATGTAGTGCCAATTTAAGACAGATGTTATCTTAGGGTTAGTGTTAACAGGGTTAACTCAATCAAAATATACAGATTGGTCAAAATTGCTTATGCTCCAACTGAATGCCATACATTTCAGAATTTTAAGTGATGACATTTCCAAGTGAATAAATGTTCCATATTTCTGTACTTAATCACTCCGGAAAAGCCACAAAATAAAATAAAACTAAAAAACAATAATCACAACACATTTTAACTGTTTTAAACCACATTCTGAAATAAATTTTGCACTTAATAAATCCTATTTAACATAACTTAAGGACTATCCTTTGGTCGGTTGTTTATTATGCCGGCAAAATAAAAGAAACTCTGACTAAAACTGTAAAGACATTCATAAACTGTCTGTAATAAATAAGCTGCAAATGTTAAGCCATTTTGTTGCAGGGATATGAGGTTTGTGATTCACTGATCGGTGCACTTAAAGTGTAACTCAGCCCAATGTAAAAGCATAATCTCGCCCCAAGACAAATTAAAAATCGAGAATCTTTAATGTTACTATGTGTTTACCATAGTAACATACCATATTACCATAGTCCCTGTCCTTTAAATAGGATTTAAACCAGTTGAGTGCTCTACCAGAAAGGCCGACACAGTTTTCCAGGTGCTCTAACAGAATGGAGTGATTGAAAGTATCAAATGTTGCACTGAGGTCCAATAATACCAGCAATGTTGTTCATCCACAATCTGTATTTATGAGAATGTCATTACATACCATGAGCAGGGCAGTCTCTCTACTGTGGTGAAAACAGAAACCTGTATAGAAAACATCAAAGCACCTGGTCATAAGAAGGTATTTAATTGTTGTAACACAGCTTTTTCAAGAAGCTTACTGATAAATGGGAGGTTGGCGATAGGCCTGTAATTCTGCAGTAGTAGATAGTCCAGATTGTCGATTTTAAACATTGATCTGATAATTACTGTTTTTAGAGACTAAAGAAATGCATCTGACAGAAGGGATGTGTTTAATATCTGTGTCAAATCAGACATTATGATAGGCTAAATCTTCTTAAAGAAAGCTGTGGGTAGAGCATCTGGGCAGCAAGAGAAGAAACTTAGCTATTGAACAATTTCTTCTAAGCTTTTGTAGTTAATTTGGCTGAATTTAGCAGATTAGACTTGAGAACTTCACATTAGGCTTGAGAACTTCACATCCAGCACTGGTGCCCACCTGGGTGTGTGCCCTCCCCTCTGCTCATTTGCCTCTACATCAATGATTGCACCTCAGGAGACCCATCTATCAAACTCCTGAACTCAACAGCTCTGTTTCTGCTGTGGAAACCTTCAGGTTTCTGGGATCCACAATATCCCAGAACGTAAATCGGGAGCCCCATCACTGTCACTATCATCAAGAAGCCTCAGCAGAGGATGAACTTTCTGTGCTAGCTCGGGAAGCTCAACCTGCCTATGGAGCTGCAGGTCCACTTCTATGCAGCCATCATCAAGTCTGTCCTCTAATCATCCATCACCGTCTGGTTTGGATCTGCCACCAAAATGGACAGGGCCAGACTGCAAAGAACAGTCACGACAGCTGAAAGGAGCAAGAAAAGTCACCCCACATCCATTCCACCCTGACCACAACATGTTCCAACTTCTCTCTGCTAAGCACTACAGAGCACTGCATTGCCAAAAACAATGGCCTCAACAACAATTTCTTCCTGTAGGAACAGTTTTGTCAGCTGACTCAGACAAAAAAGTGCTGTTAATTTTTACTGTCCAATCCACCTTCCTCATGTACATAACATTGTAAACCCTACTCATTTATAACAGCATTCTCTGCACTCATCACACTGTTGACATGTATGATTTTAATGCTTATGTGCACCCATACATTACTTCCACCTTCAGCATGTACATACCAGCAATGGAAATAACATTTATTCCTGCAATTCAGAATAATCCAATCAGTTAGGTGGGCTACAGGTATGTCTTGAAGACATAAAAACCTTTTACTTGTTTATGAAAATGTTTATGAAAACATTTTCTGCTTTTAAATTCATACAAGATGGAAGATCTCTGGACAGGAGTCTTTCAAAAGAAACTGCTCAGTCAATCACCTAATTTGAATGGTATCAAAACTGGCCTCTGGTAAAATAGTGTAACTCAGCGACTCAAGTGACACTATCCGCTGGGTCTCTTTGCACAGGGGACGTTTTAACCAGTCTTTCTATATGATTCGATTTAATTGACCTTGTAGTCATCTCAAATGCCTTGAGATGATGTGTTGCGAAATGACCCTATATAAATAAACTGAATTCAACCGAAAATTCATGAGCAGTAAAAAAAAAAAAGATGTCTGTGATTTAGATGATCATATGTATTACTGAGTAAACACTTTTGAATAAGGAAAACAAATAAACAAACACAAAAGCTGAACATACTTTAGCCACATTCACTGTTCACATTTTACCCCCAACAAGACAAAGATAAGTTGGCTCAGCTCACTTTTCTTATCAAACAGCCAATATCACACAGCCTCAAGGTAAGTTGGCACATCAGTGATGGTGCACATCAAGAGAAATCCACTCTCTGCCTTTTAATTGGCTCCAGCAGGTCATCTACACTCAGCTACCGTGTTCCTGGGATAATATGTGAAACCCATTTGGATTTAATTCTCCCACCCTTTTTTGATTTTGTGCCGGGCCTGAAGAGGAGGAGGGCGAAGACAGAAGGTTTGATGGAAAGGGAGAGCTGGTTTGAAAAAAAAGGCAGAGAATGACTCGAGGTGACACATGGAGAACAAGAGTGTGGATTTAAAACATGAAAGGGAGGAAAAGGCGGGGGCAGGGGAGGACATGGGCCGACCCCTTGGATTGAAACACCCAGAGATAGAGAGTGACTCATCAGAGATAAAAGGGGGAAGTGGAAGCTGCCGCTGCAACAGCTAATGAAGAGCTTCTCCAGCCTCTCTACACATCCAGCTCTTATTGTTTATTGATGCCTTGATCAGAGTTTGAGACCAGAGCAGACCATCACTCAACTCCATCACACCATTTAGGGGCTTTCAGCTTTAAAGCGATGATTCTTAAAGATGTTTGTCAGCTACACTTCAAACATTTTAAATCAGTGGCATTGTTAGGAAAATCAATCCCTTTAATTTCGTTGGATAATCTGAATTGCCAATACAGGCTTGTCCTTCAGATGAGGAATACTTTGATATGAGCGAAAGAAGTGAAGTGCCCATTTGTCAAACTAAAATAAATACCCCCTTTAGTCACTCCAAAAGAAAGCAAATTAGACCTCTTTAAAATAGAGTGGTGGATAATCACATGGAAGAAGAGGTAGTAAATGTTTTTATTTTTTTATAATTAGACTGATAATCAAGGATAGAGCATTTACAAGACCTGCTTAAACACTAAGAAGATAAGCACAGTGCAGAAGATGTGGCCATTTGGGAAGAGAAGTTGTCTTACAATCCAAAGTTGTGAATTAAATTTCTGCATCCTCTTGCCACATGTCAGTGTGCCCCAGGAGAGGACACTTAACCCCAAATTGCCTACCAGTCTGGGTGCGACGGGTGAGTTTGTTCTAATTTGAAGTGTTCTGAGTGGTCAGATATGATAAGGAAAACTGATTTGTTCAGTCTTTTTTTTTTCATGTTTCAATTGATCAGTGAAAATTTGATTAAATGTTTTGAATAAGGACATTTTATTTTGCAAAACATAAAGGTTTAAATAAGCTACAAACAATGGTGAACTTGAGTTTGAGAGTTTAAAGGGTTCTGCTTTCTAAATTCTAAATGTGTGCCTGTTTCGGTGCACGTTTTAGCTTGGTGTCAAAATTAAAAAAAATAAATAATGTGATCTGTATATTATATTTATTTCGTCTTTTGTGAGTCACAAGTGCCAAATTGGACTGGACATATCTCAGAAGCCCCATGGTGTTGGTCTCAACAATTCCAAGAATCCTTATTTGATCTGGATTTAACATATTTCAGCAAAAGATTTAAAATAAAAAAAGTTACCTACTGTCTATTTTCTGTATATCAGCTTGTTTATTTTTTAGTGTGGCAGAGATCAGGAGTTTGTTTCCAGCAGTGGAAGTGGGACACTGCTCCATCTTGGGAGGAACCAAACATCTATTTTGTCCATGTTTTGTGAGGTTTAATTTTTTTTCTTTCAGGTGTGAGTAGAACCCTGTAGGCAGGATATTCCTAAATACAATAAGAAAAAAGGTTCATTCATACACACACTTTAACATTTTAGTAGTTAGCTTTTTTAATAAGGAAACAAGGTTCACTGTCATCACCGGCTATTTGATTAATAAAAACTAATTTGGAGGTCTAATGTTTTGTTACTTGTGTGATTCAAACATATGTTTTCATATATTTTCTTGTTTGTTATTGACATTTGATTTCATATCATTAGGAACTGCACTATATATCTTTATGGAGAATTCTGCTCTCTTTGAGGTAATGATGATTTGAGGATATTTCAGCATAAAGTAAAGGGCTTATATATTATCCTCTGTCTGCTCTGACTGCGACACCCACTCATTATGTAAAGCAAACAAAGAAACTATTCTTTGCTCACATAAAAATGGATCTCCTTGGAATAGCCAAAAACATAAAAAACATAGTTATTAGTTAGTGATAGTCTAAGTTCACATTTACTTAGTTTTGTGTATTTATTTAACTCATTGTTTTAAGCTTACTAAATATGCATTTTTATGTTGTTGTGTTACATTATATTAGGACAAACAGGTGATTAACCCGTCATCAAATTTTCAGAAAAATAATCAGTGTTTCTTCTCCCTGAGGACCACTTTTGGAGAATATAACCACATTTTGCTGATAATAATTCTTATTGTGTGACATTAACTATGGTATTTTTTTTTTTTTTTTGGTGCTGCTTTGGGAAATAGTGACTCTGGCAAATCTCTCTCAGTTGTTTGTTTTCCCTGCAGTCTTTAAATACATCCTAAATAATTGATTACAGGGAAAAAATAAACTAGCTTAGTATGCTTAAAAGCCCTAAGGGAATGTCTGAATATATATTCTGTGCATGCTTACAAATGCCCAATGCACATGTAAATAATTATTTAATGTGCAACCTACAATATGGACTCATGCATTTTTTCATACCTTTAAGAGTGATGATTTCCTTTCCAGAGTGCTAGAAAGGAAACAACAAAAACACCAAGAGCAAAAAAATATGCTTGGTTCCACAAATGAAATAAAAATAAATTTAAAAAAATGTAAATGTAAAGAAATAAAAAAATAATGTAAAAAATAAATAACCTTTTAATATCACTTTGCCTGCAGTTCTAAGGAGTGATGTGAAAACTTTGTTAGCAAAACTTCATGCTCCTAGTGTTAATATTGGCTTTAATATTTATTTAAAAAATCTGCTCATACAAAAATAATGCTGACCTTTACAGTGCCCTCAAAAGTTATCATCTCTGGCTAAGAAAAGGGAAATTAGGTCCTTCACCATGCCTCTTTGCACAATATCTGGTTCCTAGGTTTTCTATTGGAATTCTGGCTTCATCCGAACACATCTAACTATAGCTCCTAGCTCATGCTCCTAGCTCCTGTTTGACCTTTGACGGGGTCAACAGTAAGAACACTATCATGGGTAGGAAAGAGCTTCAGACTGCTGTGCCGATTTTAAACAGTTTTTAAGGCCGACGCCATTACGTGATGGAAACACACATGGGAAGTCAAATCCGGGCCTACAGCTTTCCAAACGTAAACAACCAAGTGTGTGCTCTCTTCTCTCTGGCCATTTCCGGTAATGTACATGAGGTAGACTGTCATTTACATCTTGAAAGCATAAAAACATCAGACACATCTAAATGGTCACTGGTTGTGAGCAACAATTATTAAATTGTATCAAGTGAAAACATCAATACTCATCAAATAAGTTGGTCGATGTTCCTGTTAGTATGGGTTGAAAGCAACTGTAAACAGGTGAGTTTTCAGTTTTGATTTAAAAGATCTCAGTGTTTTAGCTGGAAGTTTGTTCCAGATTTGTAGAGCATAGAAGCTAAATGCTGCTACTCTGTTTGGTTTGGGTTCTGGGTATGCAGATTAGACCAGAACCAGAATATCTGAGTGGTCTGAAAGGTTGATACAGCAACAACATTTAATGTATTTAGGTGCTAAGCAATTCAGTGATTTATAAACTAACAGACGCATTTTAAAGTCAGGTGTTTGTGTACCTGGCCTGGTCGAGTGAGTCTTTCTCCTGAGAGGACTAATGTTGGAGGGCGTGGCCCAAGCGACTGCAGGCAGCACACCTGTGAGCAACTGCAATCTGCTGCCGTCAGGCTTATTAGGAGCTGCTGGATGATTCTTCTTTGCCTGATGGTTCCACTTAATTGGTAATTCAAGTCCTCTGAGTTTCTCTTCATCACAGAAAACATTCATGTGTCTGAAGTGTTAAAGCTTCATTCTGAGATTTCTGATCCGCCTTATTTATTCCCCCCAGATGACTCTCTTCAAGATACGACTGACAGAATCCACCTACTTCATCGTCTGGTTCTCCGTGGTTCGCTCGATTGTCAGCAGCCTCTTTGATCTGGCCTTCACCTTCCTGCCCGCTCTCCATCTAGCTCATCTGCTTCCATCCCACTCTCCACAATCGACAACCTCAGGATTTGGCCCCCAGAATCACGATCCCCCTCCTCATGTGACTATTTTTGCACAGTAAGCTCTCCGTCCCAACTCTAATCCTTACATGTCACACTCATTCCTCCTGGGCATCACTAACTCTCCTTCTCTAGAGACAGCCTGAGGGACTCCCGAAGTTGGTTCCTTGAAAGCTCGGCCAAACTTGTTTATTTAATAAATAATTTAAATCTCTTGTTGCTCCTGCATGTGGGTCAGGAAATTGTTCTCAAATATGACAATGTCATGTCACAGAATAGATTGTGGGATTCCTTTGAGCTCCAAAGGCCCAGGAACCTCATCAGAGTGAATGTAAACATGGGGTCTCTGAAATATCCAGATATTCAAAATAAAATTATGGCATCTGTCAGTCTTTTAGGAATATATGATTCAAAATATTTGGCCAAATCTGCACTGAAAAGATTACTAGACCCAAAATTCCTCTTCCTCCAAGGACATCTCATTATCCAGACAGGGGCTCCATCCGAATACCTCTATTAGGTAAGAAGATTTTAGCCAAAGTGGAAGTGCATCAGCGGTTCCCACGATAAGTGCTGTCCGAATAGTGAAGTCAGTAAGGAAGGAAGTACTGAAAGGACCCTGTATGCTTCCTTTCTCAGCTAATTTAACATAGGAACCTTGCAATGTCCCTTACTGGCACTGAGGAAGAGAAGTAGACCCCAACTGTATCACAGATCCTCCACCATACCAAACAGTGGGCATGAGGTGCCTTTCTGCATAACCTTTTGTTTGTTTTACACCAAAACCAGACTAGATAGTTTGCTGCCCAAAAGTTATTCACAAAAGATTAAAACAAACTATTTCAAGTCAAAGTCTTTAGAGTTTGGCAACTAAACATTTATATTTGTAATTTATTTACTTTGGCATCACTCCAAGACGACTGGTTCCAGTTATTTTCAATGTTTTAATCACAGCCCTGGTTGTAGATATAGACAAATTTAGATAAAATAAATATTTTTTTTTAGTAATCTCAAGATCAATACAAATCTGCCTTACTTGAATGGCATGTTCTCTAATCTTTCCCATTTTGAAGATATTCTAAAAGAAATGGGCCACAGTCAAATCATATTTATACCTCTGAAAAAAAGTCATGGAGTATTCATTAGTTATCCCCCTTTCCTCCTCTGGTCAGCATAAAAAACAGTAAATTTGCTACTGCAATGAAACTCGTTTATTTTAATGTAGTATTTCAATTCTAGATTTGAACATCGTTTTTTTTTTTTTTTTAACCAGAGCTGACAATAAGTATGTATGGTGCTGTATGCCAACCAGTAATGCAGTATCCATGGTCAATTAACTAACGCTCATTTTGAAAATTTTGGAAACATTCATCTAAGTGTTGCCTTGTTGATGAGTTAAAAAAAGTAATATTGCCAGTGTCTGTAAACGCAAACAACAATATGTCACTTGTTCTGAAAAAGGTGATGGCTGTTAAAACGCTATGTATGCTTTTGCACACTGAAGCAATGGATGGGAAATTCAAGCACATAGATTTAATAAACTGAGAACTGATAAAATATGCAGCATTCCCATGGCACTGTGTATGCTGTTATGATTCAGTACAAATGTAATCCTAAATGAAAGAAACCTCAAGAAGAAACATCTGTAGAGGACGTCTACAAGGAGAAAACGGAGAAAGTTATTCTTCAGGGATTCCTTTAATCTCTGCAGATGTGTGGAACATAATGTATTATATCTGGGAAGATGTTGGACTGTAAATACAAGTTTAGTGTCAGTTGAGTCATATTGTTGAAATATTTATTTGCATAGCACAGCAGCCCATTAATAAACACAATGTATTTTTCAAAGCAGAAAATAACAAAGTCAAGAAGTTTCACAGATTTGAACAATTTTAAATAACCTTGTCTATGACATAGCTTATGAATTGTTGAACCCAAATCATGTTAAAAAATGTAAAAGCTTATTTTTGTGGGGTCCTTCTCAAAGCTCAACTCTTATTTTAGGTCTAGACAAGAATTTTTATTTTAGTAATAGATTGTTTTATTTACTGAGAAATATTGATGAAACCACATCTGACTTAATTTAGAGTTCCATCATTTGTTGGAAAATTTACACGCAGCGGATATATTGTGCTTCTCAACACAAATGAAAACAATAAGTCCAAGATTGGTTTTATTTTAGTTTTCCAGATACAATTTTCTTCTTGATTACTAAATGTGGAACTGTCAACAAAGTCCATGAAACAAGCAAGGGTGTTTTTTTTAAATTGATTTTAATTGTCAGCAAAAATCAAGCTAGTTGTGATGATTTAGAGCATTATTATTGCAGCACCAGAAAACCCCTAACCCAACCATAGTTTTTTTTTTTTTTTAGGCAATTCACAACGCATGTCATCTCAAGGCACTTCATAAAGTCCAATTCAATCAAATCATCCTGGCAGATTGGTCAAAAATTCCCCTATCTAAGGAAACCCAACATATTGCATTGAGTCTTGACAAGCAGCATCCACTCCTGAAAGAGCGTAGAGCCACAGTGGACAGTGGTCTGCATTGTCAAGGGCGTTGCAGCAATCCCTGATACTGGGCATGCATGAAGCGACAGTGGAGAGGGAAACTCCCCTTTAACAGGAAGAAAAGAGAGCAGAACCAGGCTTAATGTGAATGGTTATCCGCCTCGATCGACTGGAGGTTAGAGAAGACAGAGCAAAAAATGACAGAAGCACATGTTGATCCAGGAATCCTTTCTACTTTATATGGTAATGGCAGAGGATCTGTCCCCCCTGGATGTCACAACTACTCCAGATCCTGTGTACTTACTATGAAGAGGAAAAAAGAGAACATGTAATGACAGAGAGAACATAAAGTTAAAAGTTGAGATAACAATGTAGATTGGAGGACAGTAGTAGAACTCAGCAAAGTGAGAAAAACAGATATTGATGTCCTCCAGTAGCCTAAGCCTATAGCAGCATAACTACAACGATACCTGAGCCACTCTAACTTTAATAGTTATCAAAAGGGGAAGTTTTAAGCCTAGTCTTAAAAGTAGACAGGGTGTCTGCCCCATGGACCAAAACTGGGAGTTGGTTCCACAGGAGAGAAGCCTGATAACTAAAGGATCTGCCTCCCATTCTACTTTTAAAGATTCTAGGAACCACCAGTAGACCTGCAGTCTGAGAGTGAAGTGCTCTGTTAGTAAAATATGAGGTAATCAGATATCTGATATTTGATGGAGCTTGATTATTAAGGGGTTTATACGTGAGAATTGAATTTTTTATTTTTGATTTAACAGGAAACCAATGAAGGGAAGCTAAACTTGGAGAAGTATGATCTCTCTTGTTGATTTTCATCAGAAATCTTGCTGCAGCATTTTGGATCAGCTGAAGGCTTTGCACTGCACTTTGTAGACTTCCTGATAGTAAGGAATCACAATAGTCCTGCACTGAAGTAACAAGTGCATGGACTAATTTTTCAGCATCACACCTGGACAGAATATGACAACTCCTTTAAACAGTAATCCATGATTTTATATTATCCTGCCTGGATTCTGTAATGGACTCTATGTTGGAGTGACTCCGTCTTTGCTTTCTCGTTTCCAGCTGGTTCTAAATGCTGCTCATCTTTTAACAGGTACTCCGAAAACAGAGCACATTACCCCTATGCTGACCTCACTCCATTGGCTCCCAGTACATTTTAGAGTTTATTTTAAAATTATTATTTTTGTTTTTAAGTGTTTGAATGTCCTTGCCCCACCGTACCTCAGCTTCTTCATCCCTACTTGTCCTCTCAGACCCTCAGGTCAGCTGAACTGCATCTCCCAGAGGTACCGAGGTCTAAGAAGAAGCTCAGAGGGGGCAGGGCCTTTTCTATTGTTGGTCCTCAATTATGGAATAACCTGCCCTTGCAAATAAGAGAGGCTCCTTCACTGCCTACTTTTAAAACTCACTTTAAAACCTATTATTCTTTGGCTGTTACCACTAGCCTGACTTATTATTGTTCAAATGTTTTATGCATTATCTTTTTATCTTAGTTTTTTCATGGATATGTTTTAGCTTGTAGTGATGTACAGTACTTTGTTTCAGCTGTTGCCAGATCTTAAGCACTTTCAGAATCAGAAATACTTTAATAATTGCAGAGGGACATTGCTGCTTTAGTACAACCACCATCACAAACATCACAAACATTTCAGGGGGAGACGATTTACTGAGGCCTTGCTGACAAGGACACCGCCTTACACGGTGCCCACAGGGCGCTACCATTACTCTGTGGAAAAAAGAGAGGCCACAAAAAGGAAGATGGGAGGGAAAAAAACATACCTCAAATTGTATCCGATTACAGGATACAGTTTGAGGTATCAAAAACCTCTTGCACAAAAAGCACAAATAATGAGACACATATAGCAGAAGGTAAACATTTGAGACTAGTCGTGTCTAAGTTCTTCTGTTTTTATGAGCATCAGTTATGTGTGTCTCTTTGGGTGAAAGTGTTTATATTTCTGTGAACTCTCTCCAGAGGCTATTGTCCTTGATGTTATCAGCCGGCCAACAGTTCAGAAAGCATCTGCAGATGTCAGCGGGGGAGGAGGGAGCAGGGGAGAGTTCTGAGCTCTCTCGCCATAACAAACCAGGAGTTATTATAGATAGGGAAGGCATAGTCCAAATATGTTATTTGTTATGAACAAGCTGCACTGACTTTCCCGTCAGCTTTAAGTCTTTGCTTGCTCCAAATGGCGAAATCCAATATTCCAAATTGTTGGCCTTTTCCGTATTTCACTTCCAGATTTTATCCCATCTCCCCTTGAGTTCAACCACCAAAGCCAGTCTGCGTTCCAGCGCAGCCAGCTTTTCGGCGTCGCTCCTCCACCTTCCAGCTCTGTCCATTCAACACCTTAGTGAGCGCGTCATATGCAGCCGGCAGCCCGATCAAGGCCAAATGGCTACCGACATCCGCTGTATTTCCTGATACATCAAAAATCCACCAAATCCAATAAGTTCAAATCCAAATATCCTGAATCCAAACATGCAACCATTTCAAATGTCCAGGGATGACAAAGTCGAAAGACACACTGTTTTCCTTCCAAGAATATAGGGTGTATCCCACGAAATTAGTCAAAACGGGACTGGACGGGTCCCACTTTCGCCTACCTGTCGAAAAAATTTGATCAATAGCATTGAGAGACCAGCTTACCAGATCCATGTTTTTTACAGTTCGGGTGATATGAAGAAAGTGCTCAGAAAGACAAGACATAGCAGCAGAAGCAGGGGGGGGGGGGGGGATGGAAGCTGGAGAGGAGAGAAAAAACACGACCGACCTCGAATAGAGACAGAACTGAAGAGATAAATCAAGATGATATTTGTAATTTTGGCAATATTCCAGAGGTGAAAAAAGGAATCCCTGGAAAGCTGTTTAATATGGGATTTAAATTACAATTGTTGGTCAAAAATAACACCAAGTTTTTTTTTATTTTACGTTATTACCAGAGGACAATTTAATGGCATTCAGATTAAGTGGTTTATTAAATTTAATAACATTTTAATATATATATATATATATATATATATATATATATATATATATATATATATATATATATATATATATATATTTATATATATATATATATATATATATATATTTGAAGTCATTCAAGTTTTGATGTTGTCAAGACATGCCTGTAGTTGAAGTAATTGATTGGATTTGTCAAGATTTATGGATAAATGTAGCGAGTGTCATCAGCATAACAATGTAAATTAATCCCATGCCATGTTACCAATTGTGCGCATATATATAAGGGCTGGGCAGCGATTAAAATCTTTAATCGCGATTAATCGCATAATTTGCCCGATTAATCATGATTAATCGCATTGTATGCGCAAACTCCAAGAATGAATTCAAAAGTAGTGAATTATTGTTCTGCTGCCATATGAACAAAAGTGTTGTAACATTTGTAGCACTTATCAGTAATACATATTTAGTGTAAAGCTCAACTAAAACATGTAAAACAAAAAATAGCAGCTTATTGCCACTGACAGGAAATTCTCTTTATGGGGAAAAAATCTACCAAAAACAGGCAATTTCTGAGGTAACAGCAGGGAGCAGCATTACCATTTTATGTTCAATACCAAAGTGTGAAGCACAAAAAAGGTCTACAGTAGCTATCCACTTCGCCATTACATTCGTTAGCTTCTCTGAGTCATTGAATTGTTTGGTGATGTCTACAGTGTGTTTGGCATTTAAGTGATATGTTAAGCTCAAGGTGCTCCGGTGATAAGAAAGTTTAACTTGGCAGTGGTTACAACCAGGCCAGCTGACAGCTTTGCTAGGGCCCAGGATAATGCAGTCTTTTTGGGCCTCCCCTCTACACCTGCCACCACCACACACACACACACACACACACACACACACACACACACACACACACACACACACACACACACACACACTTAACTGTATACTTCATGCCCTGGGAATCTCTGTATTTTATACTGGATATTTTCAACCCATCTATTGAATTTAGTGCACTAGTTGATCTTTTCTTCATAAGAGACCAGCAAGCACTGCAGTCAAATTATGGCCTTTTTTGACCTGCTTTATATTAGCCAGTCCCTAAGCTTGATGTATCATGAAACTGTTGACCTTTTGGGTTTTGTGGTTTTTATTTTATTAATACAATTAAATAATAATAATAATAATAATAACAATAATGTTATGTTCAGTGTTTTTTCGCTAATCCACCTCTTATATCTTTCAATCCTTATGTAATTTTGTCTGTGATGTGTGCACCTGCCTGTTGCTTTAATCCTATAAATTTCCCCGTTGTGGGATAAAAAAAGGATTAGCTAATGTTATCTTATCTTAAATAACACTTTTTAATATATGTACTGGGTTCTTTCAAGGTCTTAATTACATTTTCTGTGTGGGCTCCAGTAACATATGATAGATAATATCTACTTTGAAAGTTAACATGAACTGCTGCTGAAGATGACCACTGATCTACCTGGATGTTCCATGGAGGACTGAAACGCCTCAGTCAGAGACGTCTGTGGGTCTGTCGGAGCAATGAGAGAAGTTTCGTCTCCTCTCTCTGTTTCTGTGGCTCAACGTTTTCTTGCTCATGTTTTTTCACGTGCTTAGATAAATTTGTTGTGTTTCCACTGAAATTAACCAGCTTTTTACAAAACATACAGCTTGATTTCATTTACGGTATTAAAATAAAGCCAAACGGTGCTACTTCCCCTGTTCATGTTTTTCCGCTGCTGCGGTCTCTCTCAGCAGCGCGATTGTTTGTGTGTTGAGTTTGTGTGAGAGCTGAGTGGGCGGGCCAGACTGAGCCTGCGTGCCGATTGGCTGGCGCCGCTGAGCCATGTACGAGAGGGGAGGGGGAGCAGCAGAGTGCTGCTGTGACACAGTGCTGACTGACACTGACTGAAAGCATGTGAGCAACATGCGTTAATGCGCGATAAAATAAATATCGCCGTTAATAGTCTAATGAATTAACGCGAAATTAACACGTTAATTTCGCGTTAATATATATATATATATATATATATATATATATATATATATATATATATATATATATATATATATATATTAGGGCTGGGCAAGTTAACGTGTTAATTTTGCGTTAATAAATATATATATAAATAAATATATATATATATATATATATATATATATATATATATATATATATATATATATATATATATATATATATATATATAAATATATAGTAAAGAGAATTGGCCCCCAGGGACAGAACCCTGTGGTACTCTACAAGTGGCCCTGGAGTTTGATTAACATGAACACATTGTAATCTGTCAGTAACCTGACTCGCCATCTGGATGTAGTTCCGCCCAGACACAACTAACAGCAATAACAATGCCAATATTTTACTTATATTTCACTTGCAACACTGGACAGGACCATCTTTGTTATTTGTGAGAGTGAGGCATATGCGGGTTACAGAGGCGAAGCTAGGACGTCATCATTTAAGAACAGCTGCAGGTCGCATGTACACATGGAAAAACAAAATCAGCATTTTGAAATGTATCCACTCTCGGACACTGTTTCACAGTGTGGATAAATTGCAGTGATGTGTCTCCCAAAATGCTGTATACACGTGGACGCACAGCCTAAACCACACAATGCCTAATCCATGTGGATGAGGCCTCAGAAGGGCTAAATGTATATGCACTCCACGCTTTTGTCAAAATAATTTTTCTTCCACTTCCAAATGATTCACTACTTTGTGTTGGTGCATTAGATAGACTGTCAATAGAGTATAATTGTTTTGTAATGTGACAAACTGTGATATTGCAAACAACTTTTAAATTTTTAAAGGAATAAGAATGCTTTTGCAAAACACCATAGACATTTGACACACTTGCGATTGCCTTCTTTGTAGAACATTTCTCTACATAAGGAAACTCTTAGCAAAGTACATGCCTGTCTGGTATTCTGTTTAAAACCAGGAGCCATCTATGGTTGGTGTGATACCATAGATACTTTTGTTTTTTTTAATAGTCATATGATTTAAAACCACATAAAGAGTTCCTAAAGTCAAACTCACCCTGACTTCCTATTGTGTCACCTTATCAGTTTTTACAAGGTGGTGGGGTGGAGGTTAGAAAGTGAAAAGAACCCCTACAAACAGTCATCACTACTGTGACTAATTAGCAGGTTCCCCTAAAAAAGGCTGAAAGCAAATGAAATGAATGGCTGTCTACGGGCCCACCGTCGAGCATGATGGATGGTTGACACAGTCTCCCTCCAGCAACGGCAGGCACAGAGAGTGAAGGGGGCGGCTGGTATTGTCCAGGGCACAGCTGGATAGTAAACAGGTCTGTAAGGACAGAGATGGCCTCTGGATCTACTGCTGGAAGTCACAGCTGGGTCGGATAAATAGAGCACTGAACATCACCTCTGTTAGATCTAAAAAGAAATGGCTTACAAGTGCTTTAAAATTATATCTAGAAGCAAATATTTTTACTTTTAAAAGATGCTTTGTCTAAATTGTGTTCCACCAATTATATAAAAAGCATTTTTTACAATTGTTTCAAAGAGCAGGCAGTTTTTCAGAGATTAGAAACGGACCAACCTCAGCATTCAGAGTTATCTGACAGTCTGAGGAGTTGTCCGGTGCCAGAAGTGAGGATTATATTTGCTTCATTAAAAAAATTAAAGGAACTATACCTGAATTTATTTTTGTCCGGTAAAGAAATATGCTTTTTATGTATTATGAGTCAAAAGACATGTTTTGATAATAACAATTGATTGTGTGATCAAGCAAGTCCAGATTTTTTTCTAGTAGAAGTAAGCAGCAAACTGGGGATAACCCCAGACAACTTTCTCTGCCAATGGTATGTTGTGCAACTATACACTGTTTAAAAGTTATTTAATGTTTAATAAATAACTCTCTGTCTGTTAGGTATTGTGCGGTGGATATTAGCTCTTAAGCTGATATCAGGACAATAGTTGAAAGGGATGATTCGAGCACTGGCCATCTTTTAACAGCAAACTCTGCACACATTTAGGATAAGGAGTGACAACCTGTCTTCAAATTCAAGAATTTATTAACAGAAATAAAATGAACATCCAGAGATCAATATATAATGCTGTTTATCTGAATTAACACTATATTTCATTCAACAAATCCTCTCTACCAGGCTAGTGAAAATTAACTAAAACTACTAAGCAAAATGAAGATAAAAAATAAGCTAAGCTAAGGAACTATGTACATGCAAAAGACACAAAAGACAAGATAAAAGTGGTGACCATCATCAGAATAATTCAGTGAATCCTGGTTCACTGCAGATCTGAGTTAAAGAACCAAAGTTCAACTTAAAGAACATGGAATGGTATTGTTCAGGGCACAGTTAAATTATCTTAACTAATTCAGAACAAAGTTGAACAAAACGCCTTTAAATCAACATCAATATTCCATATAAATGCGGTAATAACGCTCATAGCACTATCGAACAATGGTGGAGCGAAATAAACAAGCCTTATGCATGAAACAAGCCTTTCTTGTGCCTATAACCGGAAGTTATCAGAAGCTAATATCTGTTTGGCTAGCGGATTTTCGGCGCTAACTTTAAAAGCTTAGGCTTTATTTTAGCGATAATTATTGGGCGGATAACAAAAAACATCAATATCCCCTCAATGTATAAAACTCTTGTGGAGATAACGTTTGTTATAACAATAAGGGTCTTTGGCTCCTCACAACCACTATTGAGCAGTTTTCTTATGGATAACCCTTACATACACAAGCACAATTTCACAAAAGCCTACATATGCTTGGATCCAGGTGCTTACAGATACACCTCTATACAGATAAACCCTATGATTAGCTTTGGATGTCACTGAATACATCTTGTATTAAACAATACAGTAATGTTTACAAAGATGCCGGTTGTTTGTATATGTGATACTTTTTTGGTTGGTTTTGATGTGCTTTATATATCTCTTTCTGCAGGTGTATAAGCAGACTCTGAGGATGTTATCTTGCACCCTCTTTTTGCTCTGCTTTATGTTTGTCACCTTTTCCCCCTTTTAATGTCTTGCCTCATCCTTTTCTTCTCCTACCTTTCTCTTTTATCTTCCGTTTCTGTGTCCATTGAATGTGAAATAATCCCAAAATTATATCCAGATCATTTTTTTGTATAAATATCAAGTGGAGCACTACAGAAAAACAGTGATGCTCCATTTGTGAAAGTAAATCTGTTGTGCTCTCTTTGACATTAAGAAAGTGGCTCATAGTGCTATACAGCCATACATGACGTGTAAAAAAATTATAATAATTTGCTTGATACATTACCATTTATGTTAAAGAAAATTAAGTCCCTTGATGAAGCCTTGTTTCCTTCAGAGGATTCTGTACAAGCTTGAGGCACTTGATTAGTCTTATGCGTTCCAAGGGTTTGTCATTGGGGGAAAAACTGCTGGGTTTAGGGCTTACAGTTCAAACTAAACTGTTCTCCTCGTTCACGGTTCAGATTTGTGCAGGATCGGGTATAGTTCTTTCAACCACTAACCAAAGAGTTACCATTTTTACCAATCACATCACATTTACCGTAAAATGTATATGTATATACTGTATAAGACAGGTAAACTTTCACATCTAAAGTGGAGATGACTGCAGACAGACAATTTATTATTTCATGAGTAAAATTATATATATTTCTAAATCTCTGTTTGGGTTTTTTGTCTGCAAGTGAAGTATAACTAATAACAGAAAACAAATCCTATAACTTTCTGATTGAGGTATATTAGACAAATCCATGCAGGAAGGAGTTCCCTGCTTTGATCTTCTCACACACTTGTACACTTACACACACACACACACGTCAATCTCAGAGGTGGTTCCCCAGCAACCTCTTGGTCTAAAGCTGTTGTCATGGTGGTAAAGTTGAGAGCAGCAGGGTGGAAGTTTGGTTCATCCTCCCGTGGAATTGGATTATTTCTGGATGAGGAGAACCCCTCCATCCCCTTCACTCCTCTTCCCTCCAACCGTCTTGCCCACCACTTCCCTGCAGAGACAGACTCAGGCAGTTCATCAACTAGAAACATCCCCACTCTGCTTGTGTTGGTGGGCTAAATAGAAAATGGACTGGGTGCTCCAATCTCTGAATCCGAGATAGAGAAAAATGAATGTTCCCCTATTGTTCTAACACTGATAAAGACACAAGTATTCCCAAGTTATCTCATTGATCATATTGAAAAAAAAATCAGTAAATAAACAGGTTAAGGGATAAGGAAACATTAAGTATTTTACTGTACCCTCAGTAAAAGTTGGATATACAGTTGTAAAACATTTGCTTACATTTTTTAAACCATCTAAACATAAAAAGCTAAATTAAAGGAAAAACTGAACCCCTCATGACAATGTCAAACTCTGAAATGTATCTTTCACAACTGGCAAGGTAATTCATTATGGATGTTCAGATTAAAGTAACATTTTTACATTAATATATCCTTGTCTAAGTCCCTGTGATTGTAATATAAGTTTCAATTGAGGGGTCTGTCATCTCTCCCTAGTGTCTCTGGCCGAAAAACTACAGGTTCAACTTTCTGTGCAGCGACCAGGGGGCAGTCTTGTGGCTCTGTTCTCGTTCTTGGGATAACATGCTTTACAGCAGCCCAGTGCAAAGCCATTGGTATCAACGACAATGTTACCAATTTTGCTTATTATAAGCGACATCTGGCTTGTAAATTTCGTGAGCAGCAGGCAAGGGACTCAAGTTGCTGAATATGGATACTGTACTTACGATAGGGTGACCAGACGTCCCCGTTTTCCGGGGACTGTCCCCGTTTTGGACCACCTGTCCCCGGCTAAAGCTGTCCCCGGAAATGTCCCCGATTTTACCGAGGGGGAAAATGTGTTGCGGTAGCTGGTTGCGCTGCTGATAATATAAAGACAAGGAACAGAGCGCACCACTAGATGGCGGTAACGATCCTTTTGGATGTCAGATGCCATTAAAACACGAAGAGGAAGAAGAAGAAGACGAGCGCACCACTTTTAAAACAGAAGAAGAAGAAGTGAAAAGTCGTCAACTGGTGGCAACTGATGGGGAGCTGCTGTGTTATGGTAAGTGTGTTAATCGATTCATCTTATTTGATCAAGCTGATCCTGTGAGAAATGTTTTTTTTTTCCAGGTTAAAAAATAATCAATAAAAAGTAAGACTAGACCACGAGTTGCTGCTCACATGAGTAAAAGACACTCAGATAAAATGTAACAGAATGATTGAAAACTCTTTGTAAGGCGCTAATCTGGTTCGCTGGTTCTCCAGGGATCAACAAGGGTTCGTCTAAAGATGTTTTAGAACTGATTGGTGACCTTTAGTTTATATTTCAGATAGTTAGTTATTAGTAGAGGTATTACAAGTTGTTTTGCTGATTTATGGTTGTGATTTATGAGCACAGACTTCCAGGTTTAGGTTTAGCTTTTCTACTGCTCAGTTTGGATTTATGAAAGTTCCTCATGAAAAAATAGGAGTCAGTAACAGGAAAACTGAATGAGAAAATATTTACATGATCTGAGAACGATGGAGGAAGAGATAACTGCCTGTTTAAGGTTCATTTATTATGTTGTTTTAGCTTGTATCTCCTAGTATTGTGGTAATTAGCATTTTTTGTATTTAATCAGAGGAAATAATAATAATAATAATAATAATAATAATAATAATAATAATAATAATAATAATTGGACATTTTCATGTTGTACAATCTAATGTTTTTGGAACTGATTTTAAATATATAATGTCTCTGTTTTAGAATAATGTAAGATTGATACAAGAGGTGAAAGGAAGAGAATAGGAAGACAGTAAGGAGAATAAATGAGAGTGGAGGAAAATAGGAATATTGGTGTAAAGAATGATTGACGAGAAGGGAGAAATATTTACTTAGAGTATTAATAAAGTTCAAGTGATAAAGTGCTGATATGATATACTCAGGTTTGAGCTGAGAAGCCCAATTGTCTGAGGATACAACCTCTTTCTGAGTCTCTGCACTGAACATGAGTTTCACTGCTCTTCCCTAGCTGTGGCACAATAAAGAGGCAGTTTAGTTGTTTTTTTTTTCTTGTGTTTTAAAAATTTCAGTTCTGCACATAATAAATCCTCTTCTCCTCTTATTTTATCCAGACCTCTGGATACTGTGGCTGATGGCTCTTCAGAGACAGAAGGCCTTGAAGAAACCAGAGATGATCTCATGTTAGCTGACTCACTGACCGGAGTTAACTCACCTTATAGGAGCAAACAATATACTCACACATCAACTACTACCATACACATACACATAATGTAGTTATACACACTTTATGTAAGTTTATACATGCTCATGCTGCACTACACACAAAATCACTTGCATTCATGTCAGGAGGATTTCCAAGTCTGTGCCTTTGTTTTACCTCACATCACCACAATCCATTGGACAATGTCTTGTCCCAAACAGGCTCTATGCACTATGTGCTCTATGTGCTTATAGCTCATTAGTGGGAGAAATCAATCTGCTTTGTGATGCACAGAACCCTTATGTGGTCAGTTGACAGTAAGAAACATATATCATCCTTTACCAGCGGGCTTGACTGCTACTTTTTGATGTTAACGCAGAAAAACCTATTTCTCATAGGTATGTAGACGTGAACAGAATAAGTATTTGTTGCACTTTTTTGAAATTTGGGGGAACTCTGTGTTCACAGAGAGCCACAGGCTAAATGTTTGTATTTACTGGTTTTTCTTTTCCTCATGTCACTTTCCCCTTAGGGGGTGGCAGAGCTCTTTGAGCCCCACAAAATTGAAAAACCCTGCTAACCACTCTGGACCCCTCCACTCCCACTCCCACCACTTTGCCCCAACCCAGAGACACAGTTCTAGTTTCTATTAATAACACTATTTATTGATTTTATTAATCTTAGGATGCACTAAAGGTCTGGAGAGGCACATTCCTGTCTTTTACACTTGATTTTTATTGTTTAAATATTAATAAACATGTAAAAATAAATGAAACCATTACTGTCCCCGTTTCCTAATTTCATCTTGATTAGATGTATTGATTTTTATCCACGAGCAAGAAATGTCCCCAGATTTGATTTTAGAAATCTGGTCACCTTAACTTACGAGGTGGACCTGGTCCACCACGGTAGTCCAGCTGGTTGTGTTCATGAACGGATAAAGGCCTTTGAACTAACCTTTGATGACTCAAGGAAGGATGCACCGGATCTAAGTGAGAGTTTACCACGGTGTGAGCTCTGGCATGTGGCGGTGGGTTAGGGTGGGCTGCTTGAATGACTCTCTGTTTGAGGAAATACAATTTTAAAGAATGATTTGCTAAATAAAAATCATTAAACTTTAGGACACATGATTTGTATTAATGTTATTATTTCCAATAATTCCAACTCAAATCTGTAACTTAGGAGATGGCCCTGTAGCGGACCATCGACCAGAAATGACGTGTTGGGGCACTTCCTGTGGCCATTGTTCACATTAGCTTGATGAGTTAACCTTAAGTCACACAAAATACCATTAAATCGATATTAATACAGCCTATTAATGCTGTAATAATGCTCGTAGCTCTATCGGATGATGGCGGCGTGAAATGAAGACCAGCATTCGGTTTAAACTCTGCAATTACGTATACTAGGGAAGTACCAGTAAGTTAATCAGGAAGCTAGTTGCGACTAATGCTAGCAGACATTCAGCATTAATTTAAAAAGGCTTTAAAGCTCTATTTGGTCATAATAAGCAGACCAGAAAAAACAAACATTCTTTACTTATTTCTCTGCCACACCTGTGCCTATGTGTTAGTTCGGTTGACTTTGTTGGGCTAGTTGGAAGAAGTTGCTTCATGGTGAAGCTTGTTGTCTGGGAGGTGAGCTAGCAGCTGGCTCAGGGGGAAAAGGCCATCATTTGTGAACTGGGCTTTGGTGGGCTGCGCTCTAGTCTCCAGTTAGAAACTGTTTGAGCTGGCAGCGAGGAAGCTCGCCGCTGCTGGGTACTATGTAGGCTTTCTCCACATGGATGCGTCCTGAGGCCTCTGCACAGCTTAAATGGATGATTTTCCGATCAGCTTTTCTCTTGCAAAAGCTGAGGAAAGATTACCAACAGCCTGTTTCCATGGCAGTCGGCTGTTTAAGTTTCAATGTTGGTTTCACAGAAAACAGACATTTGCAGGCACTGCAAATGTTTGTGGGTCCGAACCCATAAACATTTAATTTATTTTAATTAAAACAGCAAACTTCCAGTCTGGACAGATGAAAACCAGGACCAGGAAGCGAACAACAAGCAAACCAGAAAAGCATAACGGAGGACCTGCCAATAGGTGTGATTAAGCTGGCTGAATAAATAGGAGAGGGGACAGAGGGAAAGACAGATGAAGCAATTAGAGCATATTAAGCATATTAATATTAAGATGTAATTAGGCTGAGGGAGAAAGATCCATATGACTGGGACTGGAGGGAAGCAGAAACTAACAAAACATGGTGAATGGAATGATTAAATAAATTCACTTGCTAAAATGGCAACAGGCAAGCAGGAAAATAAATATTTAACTAGAACAAGACAAACCTACCAAATTGCAAAGAGCGTAATCTAAAGTGAGGAGAGGAAGGAACCAAATCACACTACCAAACAATACTAAAATTGTAAATACCAAACAGAACAACACCTCAAAATAGTCAAAGACCTGGGGATCAAGACCTAAAAACAAAAACAAAAAAGTGTGAAGAAAACAAACTACTCAAACATACATCCATTTGTGCTTTCTAGACCACGTTGGAGTGAAAAACGTCAGAAAAGTGTAAAATGTCACTGTACAGCTTTAATCCAGGGCTGAAAATGATCTTAACAAATGTCAACATCAGCTAACCTTCACGCCGAGTAGAAACTGCCATCTGATCAATTACATCCCCTGGCCTGCTGACCTTTTTCATGATTTGTTTAAAGGAGAATGCCATTTGATTAGCCCTAATTGCTATGCTTTGGCTGGCTGTGGTTACATTGATGTCATGTACATGAATCTCCTTCAGGTACGCAGTGATGCAACTTAATGGAAAAGGTGCAGTTAGATTCTAAGGAAACCATCTTACTGTCATGCAACCTCATTTGGTTAGGCTGGCAAGCTTTTATTAAGGCTTGTAAAAGATGCAACATGGTAAGCAGTGTGCAAATGTATGTCTTGGAGATGTAAAGAAATGGAAAAAACTAAAGTTAAGAAAAGGTGTTTTGTGCATTTCAAAAACTTTATTTTAGGAATATTACTTTAAAATTGAATTGCCTCAAGGTCATGATTTTAAATACTCTAGCATTACTTAAAAAATATTTATGTTCTCTGTTCTGCCAATAAATAGGCTGACTGAAATATAAAAGCAAACCTCTGTTGGTTTCCAGTGTTATGATGAAATTGGTTGAAAGACAACAAATTTAAGCTTCTTTGTCCATTTTCATGCAACAGTTTTCAAATACTGATTGGATTAAGACTTTCATGTTCTTTGTTCTTGTGTAGTGATGCCATTAATGTTTTCTCAACAGGGCTAAAACAAGTTGGTATGGAACTGGTATGATATTTTTACTTCAGGAACAAGTGGTTTCAGAAAAACATGAGATATGTATTTTCCCACACTGTTGTACTGATCACATTGATGTGTGATGTTATTTATTTAATCATAGTCCTACTATGTGAAACATTGAAATAGCACAATGAAATAAATATATTGTGTATATCCCTAACCTGGTCAGCCAGAATGATAATGTAAAGCACTCTAGTGCTTTACATTACACATTATCAATCTGGGACTGCTCCATTTGAATTCCGTTTGAGGGAAGGAGGGAATACCAGCAGAAATCTCTGAGCTGATGGGCCAAGTGACTCCTGGTGCCTACCTTATTTAATTAAAGCTTAAGCAGCAGCTGCTAAGAGAAACCACAAGAAGCTAAGCTAGTCAAGGCACTTCTTGCTGTTCTCCTATCAAAGAAGAAATCGTGGATTCTTACAAAACAGATGTAATAGCAGTAGCTACGCATACATCCTCCTGCGCTGCCAAGTTTGTGTTAGTATATCCTAGTTTGGCTCAAACACCTAACCGTCACACTTGCCTTAAAGTTGCTTGTACACCTCACTGTTGCAGAAGGCAAGTTTGACTGGTAGATAAATACAGTCGTAATAACTACCTTGGTGCTTGGCCCTTATTTACCCATCAGAATTAGACCTTGCCTCCAAACTGAACTGATCTTTATCATAGGACTTTTTATTGTTACAGTGCAGCTCCTGAACTACATAAAAGTGTTCAAATATCAAGATTTTTTTTCTTTCGGAAAATCAACAAACCAGGATATATGTTTATCCTGGATACATTCTGTATCCAGGATGATGAAGGTGAGGACATTTCATACCATTTGAACATCTTTTGTGGATGTGGCTTTTAAACTGATGTAACACTGGGGATTTTACTGTTGGCAATTCACAAGAACACAGGAACAGATGAGATGGCAGATTGAGAGGGACCATAAGAGACGCAAATGTATGATGTAAAAGGAATGGTGAAAGGTAAGAATGCTGAGACAAAATGATGGAGGAAAAAAGGGAAAAATTGTACCAAGGAATAATAAGTTGAAGGAAAATAATGGAGAAACAAAATGAAATGCAACAGAGGAGTGAAACAAACAAGTATAGAAAGTGAGATGGAGTTGTGCATGGCATGCACGCAGGGCTCAAGCACCACATGATAAATCACCCATGATTCAATGGGACGTCAACAATCTGTCCCAGAACCTTAGTGCTGCAGCCGGTGTATTAACGGGAGATGGATGGAGATGTGCAGAGTCCTGGTGTACATTGGCTTGTGCCCTATGCTCTTCACCCTGTCATTCATCATGATTCCAAATTCATATGCTCCTGCACACATGTAGACACATCCATCAGAGATGCCCACAGTGAGAACCAAAACTAGAAAACCACAAATCAAATAGCTCTAGGTTGAATCTTCAAAGAAGACAGATGAATAAATAAACAGGTGTTTAAAATCATTGTTGGCCTCGATCAACTGATGACTATTACTTTGACAAAAGCTTTTACAAAGTTTATTTAGTCATAAATTCTTTATTAGAATACCATACAATTTTTGATGATATGATATGAGTTAACTGAACATTAAATTAGATTAGTAAATCCTAAAAAAAATACAGAGCATGTTCAGAGAAGTTAGTGCTTCTGTTCACTTTTCACTCTGAGGAGCTGGACTTCAAATCATAACTGAACGTTTGTATTATTTGATGTAAACCTTTCATAAAGTATTGTATTCTGATAACATCTTTTTTTGTCATAATATTGTTTAACCTGACCAGTTTCTAGTATTTACACGATTTAGTTACCCCAATGTATTTTCTCCAAAGATACAACTTACCCAGCACTGGGGGCAAGTTGTGCCACAAGAGTTTTTCTGAATGGTATGTTTCTTGATTTCTATATTTCAGGTCCAGAGTGATTGTTCCCATGGATGCACATCCTGAAATATATGTACATATTTTAGTTGTCATGGTTTCGTTTTAATGTCACTTTAAGTAAAAACTGGCGCAACTCACCCCACTCTCCTCTATTTTTTGTATTAACAGACAGCTAAATTAGATTAACACACATAAGAATATACATTTGAACTTTGTATATGCAGTGACTCTCTTTGTCTTGTTAGACCAGATGCAGACCCCTGTTGGACATGTGTCTCATTCTCTATTCTGTTCTCAATTCTTGCAAGAATTAATAAAATGCTGATTGACTAATTCCTTCTTGTTAATTAAGGAATAATGGTAGTAATAACAAATAAGGGGAGTAATAAGGATTTTCCATCAACAGGTATACATTTATAAACTGTGTTGTATCTTTTTTTATTGATCAGGATGCAACCATAACTCAGGACTGGATTAAGCACCACTAAACTTTATTACCAACACTGTTTTATATTTGTTTGAGTATGGTCAATGGTTGTAGATATCTCAAAACATTTCAGCTCTAGACCTTAATAGGTCACAGTTACAGTTTTTGTACTCCAGGGGTTCATTGGAACATCTTGTATCATACTGATGAGTCAAAAAGGAGAGTGCTTTGTCCCCTGAAGCTTTTAAGTGCTCTATTTTTCCATAACTTGTCAGATCTTGATCTATTATTGATGGACACTCGGACCTTTACTGGCCACTTCAGTACTGCAAATTCTTCATAGCTCTGCATCTCCAGTCTTAAGAATTGTAATCAAATCAGCCAGAATGAACGTGGCCTGGCAGCATCTGTGTGTGTATGCATGTGTGTGTTTAAGGAGTCATGCTGCGTGCTCCAAAATGTCAGGGCTCGATTGATTTCTTCTCCCTCTGATTAATTCATCTTGCACTCTAATGCTCTGCATAGAAAATTGTTGAATGGCATTCACCAAGATTAAAACCACAAACAGTGCTTTTCATAATTTGACAGGTGATTGGCGGGAGGCAGACTCCTGGTTGATTGCATCATTAGGGGATTTTTCCTTTTCCCCATAGGAGAATTAACCTCACCATCAGCTTCTTTTATACATCCGTGTGGCCTGACTCAGAAACTGCTGGCTCTGCCAGTCACATTCCTTAAGAATGCTTTCAAACATTATTTCAGTAAAAGAATGAGACTTTAATATGGGCTGTTGTCTGTTTCACTATTTTAATCAACCATCATTTAAAAACCCTATCATTTTACAATTTGTGATTTTCAAAATGCCAAGCCAGCTTTTTCTAGATATCCAATTGGATTTTAATGCATTTTCAAAATGAGGGGTTTTGCAGTGGAACTGGAACTAAATCTATAGTTCAAAGGAAGAGTATGCTTTATTTTATGTTTGGCAGTTTAATCTAAATATGTAGTTTAAAAAAAAAGAAACCCAATAACTTAAATCTGCATCAATGTAATAAGATATTAATATTATTATTATTATTATTATTATTATTAGTCCATATTCCCATTCTGTATTTAAGTCTGTCCCAGAAAAACTGAAAAGAACAAATAAAAAAATCTATCTACAGAACTCAACAAAATTAACAAACCTGTTGTCAGAAAAAAAGAAAAAGGAAAATCTTTTTATCAGTCCCTTAACTTTTTCCACAGACATGGAAATCAAAACCAAAACAGAAAATATCCTTATTTATGATCTTCAAAAACAAACAAGACATTGGGATGTTTTGGTGTTTATAGTGTATAATTTCAGATAGAATTCTGAAATAAATTGTGTGCAATACAAATCTACAGATATCAGTAATCACTTTATAAATACACTCCCATTATACCCAGCATGCTTTGCAGAAACATGAAATATTCAGAGTCAAACTATGATTGAGGAAATGTGATATGACGATAAGGATAACCGGTAGTTTGTAAACATCCACTCAGGTGCAAATCTGCATTCACTGCCATACAGCAGCTTGTCTAATTCCTTATTTATCTGTTTGAATAAGAGCTCAAGAATAAGGCCAGAATGGAGCCATCATTCGAAGTTTAATCATTTATGGTGGGTAAATTGCTCCTTATGTGCAATAAATATTGATTCAGGCCTCATGCATATCTGGATGGATGTGCACTAGAACTCCTCATTGTCCACATTTCAAAGCTTTGTTGGTCCATCTCTTTTCTCCTCTTGTAGTTAACTTCTCTGGAGTTATAGATTATATCTCCCCTAATTTTTGACTTCATTTAAGATAAATATATCAACAGACAGTGTGAATAATAACCATGCTTTTGCAAAGTTTAAAGGAGTTCTCAAATAAACACTGCCTGCAAAGGAATTTAAGAAATAGAAAATAGTTGTTTAATCTATTTATTATATATAAAATAATATATATAAACATTACATATATATATATATATAATGTATTTTAAACAAATCAACAAAATTCTGTGCGAAACTATGATATGGTAGGAGAAGAATGAGTTGTTTTCAGGACAATTTATGACTAAGGCTGGGTGATAAATCAATTTTATCCATTAAATGGAATTTGCAATTATTTAATTTTTGGAAAATCAAGATTTATCTTATCTTATTTTTTTATCTATATGTACTTTTTTATTTATGTTTTGTCAATGCTATTTCTATCTATCTATCTATCTATCTATCTATCTATCTATCTATCTATCTATCTATCTATCTATCTATCTATCTATCTATCTATCTATCTATCCATCCATCCATCCATCCATCCATCCATCCATCCATCCATCCATCCATCCATCCATCCATTATATATATATATATATATATATATATATATATATATATATATATATATATATATATATATATTATATATATGTGTGTGTGTATTGTCAGGATTGTGCAGGCTTTGCTATCGGCATGGTCTGTTCTCTGCTAATTCTCCTTCACAGGTAACTGTAGTTGACATGGCCCGCACCTGCAGCTCATCTCGGCAGCTCCGGCTGGAGCTTAAAAGTTCTCAGTCAGCTGAAGGACGCCGGAGTGTTAAACCATTGTGACACGCTTAGTGGCCACTGTCCTATCAACAGTTCCTTGTTCCTGTGAGTCTGATATTCCAGATCCTAGTTCTAACTTTTGTCTCCTGTTTCTTGTAGTTTGTTTGTGCTTTTGATTACTCACCCGTCGTGTTTCTGTGCACTGAAGACTGGTTCACAAATCCCTGCCGCTCAGATCCTGCTCTGGCATTCCCCTCAAGCCCACTTGGTGTTACCAAGCCGGACAAGAGTTCCCTTCCCTGGATTCACCCTGGTTCCTTCAGCTCCTCACCGTTCCTGCTCTTCGCTGTTGTGCTGCTCGGGCTCCCCGCCTTTGTTCCACCTGCCAGCTCACCTGTCGCTCAGTCACCTTGTTCCACCAGAAGTAGAGAACTGCACAGTCCGTTCTTCCAATCAACCTCCCTGGAGAGGTTCTCCATACCTGGCGGTAAGCTGAGCTTCAGCAGCGTAGATTCCCGCACTAAGCTTTTGTTAACCTGTCCCCTTTCCCTCCTGCAGTGCTTCCAAAACTGACGTTCTGATCTTCATCTCACTTTGTGAGCGATTATTTGTACGATTAGCCTAATAAAAATCTTTAACTGCTTATTGTTTCCCGACTGTGTTCTGCATACTCGCTGGTTGCATACAAAGTTTGTATGAAAGAAAAACTGTAAGAAAACCTTTGAAAAAAAAAAAAATGAAAGAAAAACTTTCATGTCCTGCTGGTCTGTTAGTTGTTATTTGTTTTTGCTCAATTTGTTTGTAAATAAAGCCTTTAATGTTTATTTATGATACAAACAGAAGTACGTACTGTGCCTGCACAGCAGGGGTAAAAACAAGGAAGCAGCTAACAGCTATGAGCATCTCCCAGCAAAACAATGCACAATGGTCCGATATCCAGTGGGGAAAAAAAAAATATGATTCCCAAAGGGAAAAGACTGGAATGTCACTGGCAATACAGTATGAATGTCGGTGTTCACTGAAGCGGACGTTAAACCTGTCGAAGCTCAGATGTGACCACAGAGTTGATTGACGTGAGTAAATGTTCTGATATGAGGCTGTTAAAGTTTTTGTAGATTGGTTTACGTGATTAATGATGATTGGTCTCTCATCATGCCAAGCTGCCATTTTATTGCAAGGCATTGCAGAGGGTCAGGCTCAGTCCAGCATTATTTAAGACTAATTTATAGATTAAGCAAACGGCATTATGATAACTCCGCGATACTGCCGCTAGATGTCGCCAGGTCTGCTTATGTTTGTTAATCTCGCACAAGAGGGAATTATTTTTCAGATCAAAAATGATCAAACGATGGCGGCTTGGTGTATATACCCTTATTTCATCATGATCAAACGGTTTTTGGTCTTGTTTTCTAAGCATATTACGTGGCTATATACATTTAAGGCTCCCACATACTCAGGTGAACTGTGCACATACTGTGAGCTGCGTGGACTCTGCGCTGACTCTCCCAGGACCTTTTACCCTTCATAGCCTACATTTCTTGTGACAAATTCCTACAATTTCCACACCTCGGGAGAAGCGTGTGAAGGGAAGGTTACATGTTTGATTAGCTAGTTGAGCACCTATAGCCATTCTTTTCCAGCAGGCAACCAACCACACACCTGTCAGTGCACATAGAGAGAGGGACTGTGATGCCGCGCATCCGGTGACTGCTTACGTGGAGCAGCTCCATGTATCAAGCTCGGTGTCATATATAGACAGTTCAATGTGAAGATTTCCAACCACCGGACAGTTTATAGTGTTACTATGTTTTTCTATATTTATTTTTGATTAATCAGTCCTCCATAGAATTTCACGTTCTTCACCATAAACAAGCACAGGATTTCAAAAATAAATAAAGTCAAGATAATAACTATATTTAGCTTCTCCACATGACCTCAACAAATGTGTAAAATGTTTTTAATGTTATGTATGATCAAGTAATAAAAATTTCAAACATGAATAATACATTTTTGAGAGTCTTTGAACTTAAGGACTCTCAAAGATAGCTGCCTCTTAATGTGTTGTGTAGATGTGTCTGAGTTATAGTGTGTACATTAGGTGAACCACACATTACATGAGTAATTGCTCTAAAATATTGCATGTGGTTCATGGAAACAAACCCCTGAACCCTTCATGCTTCCTCATATAACCTCTTACACAGCAAAATGAACTTTTGCACCATTTTCATAAAATTTTCTGCTACTGTTTCCAGTTAAAATGAGCACATATATAGAGGAAAGGAAAACATGTTTAATCAGTCATGATTTCAAGCCAAAAATGTTTTTTATATGACACAATATCCAAACCACAATACGGTGTCCTTATGGTTATTGATGCCAACATTCAGAATTTAAAATATGAACATGGCAATTCTAAATTTTCTGAACAGGCGTATTTTTGGAGTGTTAAAGGTATCAAGAGTATCCAGAGATTCCACACGTGCACAGGAACAATCCTGGCTGGTATTGCTACAAGGTAATAGTGCTGGGAACTGTTGCATTGTATGCATTTTAGGATTAAATTTGCCATAATCATATATATTTATGCTTGTGTGACTTACACATTCTTTCTGCAAATATCACTTAATCATATATTTCAACTGGAGGCTAGAAAGTCCATCAGATTTCAAGTACTCTATTGTTCAGAGCTGACTGGGACATCAAACAATCACTTTAGCTCTCCTTTGTGTGTTGTGAGGAGACAAACTGCTCCTGAAGCTTCACGTTGTCCATTACCGTCAGCTCTCCTCCCAGGTGACCCGGCCTCCCGTAAACCTGCTGTCACGTTTATTTGCTGCTTTCAGCGACAGTGCTGGCAGCGGGGGAGTTTGTCCTGGACAGGGGCAGCAAGCCAATGAGCCACAAAGAGGAGAGTGATGAATTTGGGCCCTCGGCTCAAACGGGGGGCGCTGTCACAGGGCTCGTGTGGTCATTAGAGCGAGCTCCAAATACCGGCAGCCGGATGACAAATCACAACAAACTCCCAGCACGCCACAGCCATCTCTCACTCTCTTCTCAGAATCCACTGCAGAACCAATGCATGTCAGAGAGCTTCTGCAGAAATATGATTAAGTTGTCACCATCGAGGAGGCCAGTTTGTCAGCAGTTGGGATCTCTGCTGCAAGTTCTTTAGACAGGTCTAGTTTAATTGAGTATTCAGTCTCAGAGCGCTCTTGTTTGGTTTCATCGAAGCCTGTTCCCTGGAGGCCAAACAAACTGCAGTGTTAGCCAAGCAACCCTTTCCACAACAAAAAATATCCCCGGCTCCCAACCAAAGCAGTAGCTGAAGTAGCAGAAGCAGTGCAGAAGCAACACTTTTAATCTCACAAAAAAAACAAAACCATCTGGATGACTTTCTTGCTTCAAGTCATTGTGCAACTGTGAAACAAAAGCATTTAGCTTAAAAAAACTGGTAAACATTCCAGGTTTAGACACCTTTATTATTCACAAGAGTTCAGCATCAGTGCTTTCAAAAACTTTCCTGCATCATTCCCGCATACTTTTTGGTCCCTGGAGGCTCCTTCCCACCCGCTGTTCACTTGGCTAAAGCGGAGGCACCAGCTGATTGGCCAACCAGAACACCCAGACAAGCCGGCGTTCACCTGCACTCCACTCTTGCTGCCCAATTACCCACAAGTCTGTGGGGTCCTTCATTACCCAGAGGCCCAAGGGCTTCTTGTGTGCCAAAGTCCTAATGAGCGAGCAGCAAGACGTGTTCCTGCACCAGCACAGCGCTCATACTTAATCCAAGCAGCCAAGAACTTTAGTGAACACAGAAACTAGAACACGCCAGCTGCCTGCAAAATAACTTAAACTATAGAGGAATATAAAGTATATTACAGATATTGTAATTTTCTTATCGGTGCTCCTAATGCTGCAGGCCAAAACAACACTAATGTGTCGATTTCTCCTGAGACAAAAGCTGTTTTTACTGTTTGACAGTACGAGCCCAACTTTTTCACAGTAATTGCCAAGTTTGTGGGATTGTCCTTTGAGTTCTTTGTTTAAAAAAAAAGTTAAATTAACCACTGATGTCACTTTAATGCAATGCAGGTTTTGCTTGCCTACCTCCTTTTGCAGGAAACTGTTTATAAACTGTTTATATATATATATATATATATATATATATATATATATATATATATATATATATATATATATATATATATATATATAGTCCAAGCACCAGTGACAGGAACTGCTGACATCATAGTCTCCCGTTCATGACAGAACTTGTGGGTTATTTTTCATAGTTTGGATAAAGTTATTAAACAACTGTCTTGTATGCAGCAGGGTAACTGAAGGTTGCACTCACAGCTGATAATTTTTCCATGTGTTTTGTTATGTATTTATCTGTTATCTGAGAAATAAGGTAATTTTGCTTGTCTGTTTTTTGTTTGGTTTGTTTGTTTTTATGTTTGGTTGTTTTTGCTTTTGCGGCATGTAATGTAATGAGACATGTGTGAATTTAATATGCAGCCGGATATATCAAGTATTTATTGGGGACAAATGCACTTATAGAAATGTACTCCATATCAGGTACAAAAGGTTATTGTGACTGCAAATTCTGAGGTTTACCCAGGGACAACAACCTAAGGTGGGAACTCAAGGTCAATCAATCTTCTTCTCCAGCACATCGTGTTGGCATGAGGAAATCCCTAGCCAGCAAAGAAATAACCTTCTTTTGGGTTTGTACACATTTTTTCTTTTTTTTTTTTTTGTAGAAAAAAACTCTCTGTCTAAAGTCATTGCTGATGTCTTCCCTGCCATAGCTAAATGACCCATACCTGACAACCACCAAAACTCCTACTTTTATAGTGGCGGTAGTAGTGAGGGTGAATAATTAATTTGTGCGTTTGATCGGCGGCATCTGGCTGATGTTTCTCCCTCCGAAATCCAATGAGAGCACCAATAATGTAATTAAGAGAATACATTATTTTGTAGTTAAGCTGTTTGGACTTTGTTTTGTGTTTTTGTACTTTTGCAGTTAGATTAAAAAAACAACATAGAACATATAAGGCTACAATATTCCCATTATGTCCTCGAGTTCAGGGTTTGGCTTTGTGTTTTTACCATTACTGTGTTGGTTCAATGCTGTAGCCAGGACTAAATCTTTGATCAAACTGATAAAAGTGTTATGTTCTGCTCTGGATAATACTCCCTGGAACACACTGATGAATCCATCTGACCACAGGCAGGTTACTGTACTCACCACTCTTTTCCTCTTTGGCATTGTTTGTCAGTAAACAAAAGAGTAATGTTAAATAAGGTGTTTTGGCAAATATGAATTGGCCATGACTTGACTTCTCTCCAATGTAGTCAAACTCCTGAAAAAAGGCAGACAGACTGAACTGAAAATGTTGCTTTAACGGTTGAGTAAACAGATCACTGAGAGGAAGGGGGTAAAGGCAGAAAGCAAGGAGGATGGGCTTCTTTGCATTGCTCACATCATCACCTCTGTACAAAGGGCCAAATATATTCACTGGCTTTTCTATGGCACAAAGCTGATTAGCGGAAGGTAACCCCCATTGTGAGGAAAATCACTTCCACGGCTGTAAAGCAAGTGATTTCATATCCTCTTTTTATTTAAGATTACACAGCAAGTGCCTAATCAGCTGATCCTTAATCATCAGCATTGTGCTTCCCCATGTTTAATGTAACCTCCTGCCTCCTCCTGCTGCCCGCCTGCCTGTACCGCTCTACTGGCTGAAGAACGGGGTTACAAGAAAGCGCCCAAAGCTGTAGAAGGAAGAGAGCTATGTAGAGAGAGCAGAGGAGAAAAATAGGGAATCACTCCCAAGATAATCGTCTTAAACAGCCTTGCTCTGGCTCCATCTACAGCACCGGTCGCCTTGGTTGTTTCATCTATGCTCATATCATATTAGAACTCATAAGGCCAGCAAAAGAAGAAAGGGTGGAGGAGGGGTGATGGTTTCAGAGCTTGGGAGGGTGAAGGTAAAGAGAGGTAATGAATCAATTATCAGCTCCTGGAAAAAAGAAAGAGACAAAATCTCCCTCCAGAGGTGTTAAGCATTGCCAGAGAAGACTTCCCATTATGTGCTGTGTCAGCAGACCTGGAGCCTTAAGAGCATCCCCTTGTTTAGCTGCTTTACAGATAAGGAGATGAACAGAATATTTGCAGATTATATGGATTTGAAGTGAATGTCTTGTACTGTACATTCTTTCTAAATGTAAAAACATGTTCATACTAATGTAAGAAAAATACTTGAATAAGCCACAGTAACATTAATGTATAGAGTTTAGTTAAATGAGAACTTGGATGGTAAGGTTTGTACAAAATCTATTGAAAACATAATTTGCCATCTAATTTGCAAGTTTTTTCTTTGATTTTTGATTTGATTCAAATTACTGAAATATGTAAACAAGTCCTCTGATCTAATTCCTATTGAAATAAATGAGGAATGGGTGGCAAAGGAGATTTTCAAAAAGGGACGTCAGTTCCAGATTGTAATGGCTCTTGGTAATTCAATCTTCTATGAAGGTGGTTTCATGAAACAATGTTCATTTCAAGCATGCCTAAACAAAATTCAAAAGTAATCAACAAGACAAGCAAAGCTACTATATATGGAATCCAATGTTAAAACGTATATTTCATGTGACTTTCAATCTGAACTCATATGGATTTAGCGTATGTGAAAAACTGATATTTATGACTCCCAAGTAATTAATCTTACATCTACATGGCTCAAAATAATTTTATTTAATGAAAATGTATTTAATTTGACAATGGAATCTGGCATTTCCAGTTATCCCTGTTGCTTTACACAAACTGATGCCCTACATATTTTATTTCTGCTAAATTCTATCAAATCCATGTGGCATTGTCATATATAAAACTAGTGTACTTCGACTCATGAATATACTGTGAATATGTTGGTTATGGGTTACATTATTAGCGGCAAACTGTAGTGTAAAAATTGTGCAACGTGTTGAGGTTATGACTCTCTGCAAACTGGCAAAATTTCTGTCTTTTTTTTTTAGCAGAGCAAAATGAGAAACAGAAAAGCTCAGCAAAAATTCAGATTAATGGTTTACTTGCGTGCTCCTTTGAGCCTTTAAAGAATAACATACACAGACGCCAGGAAAAGACATACACCCATAATGCACCAAAAATATGCTGTTGATCTTAATAATGCATACAGAGCATCTTATTATAGTAGTCAAATGTCAGCTTGATTATTGTAATGCTTAAAAGGGTCAAGTGCTACAGCAGCTCTTTATTACTCCATCCATTTTTCATGATTTGCCACAAGGTATATTAGTAACAGGACAGGTGTTGGGTAATCTCAAAGTGAATGCTGAACTTTTAAATCATGTTGCAGGAGATACTTATTGAAAAAGAAACACAAAATGGATATTAATGAGGCTCATTGCATTGCTGTTTCAATATGAATGATGACATTTAAAATTGTATAATTGCTTGAATAAAACAGTGCACAGAGGATAATGACTGAACTCAGGAGAATCTTTGTTTAAACTGGAAAGCTCATTGAGCGGGCCCTGAAACTGGCAGATTAACTTCTTTAACATTAGTTCCTGATACTCTAATCAAAGTGGTGTTTTAACGGAATTATTTTAATTGAATTTTGAATGACTCCATTAAGAGATAACAGATAAATTACAATTATCCATGTTTTTTTATCATTTCAAAATATGCAAAAGGTTATTTTTAACTCATTCAACTGATACAAAGACTCATGAAAGTTCCCAGAAGGAGATTTCAAGTATTTTGTAATTTTGTGCATTGCATATCTGCAAATGAAATCAGCACAGGTGGATAATCTGATCAGGATGAATACTGGACACCTGGTCTTCGAAAAGTTTTCACAACCCTTCTGACCTGGGAACACAGTGGGCTCCACCAGAAAAAAAAGCTATTTTGTTAACTGTGTACAGTGACCTAATATTATGATTCTGCTCTGACTTCAGTGTCTTTCTTCCATCATCTGTTATTTTTTGGGCCAGCTGTCTGTTTGGCACCCTCTGCACTCCTCATTGGCTCTCTATTTTCTTAACATGACTTGACTGATTGTTTTTTTTGACCACGCACCTAGCCCAGCCCTCTGAACGTTTCCGCCTTTTCTGCCAGCCTACTCTGTGAATGACCCAAGCTTGTCTCCAGCTCTCAGCCCTCTGAGCTTTATCGTAGCAGATCTCTTCCTCCAGCCTATTTGGCCACTCTTCTCCCACTGTGAGAAGCCTGCTGCCTGCACTGCCTGTATCCTGCTCCACTCTGGTCAATAACCAGCCTGCACCAAGTTTCTGCTTATTGTTTTAGTTTTTAAATAAACCTGTGTCTCGCTTGAATATCGGGTTATCTGCCAGTTGGAGCATAACACCTCACACAAGAGGGCAGCAATAGATGGATTATCAACTAAGATTCATTGCATGAAAAGCCCATATATTTATTTTAGCCAAAATATTCTAAAAGCAATTGTTATAAAATAAATTAAGCAATTTAACAGAGGGCAAGTGTATGTAAACTCAGATGTCTGTCCAAAAGTGTTTTTCATCCCCCTAAATTAATCCTAAAACAAAAACAAGTGTCCTTTTCTGTAAATATATAAATTATTTTAAACAGAGATGGAGAAATTGATGGATTTCACACTCTGAAAATGATCAGTGTTAGTGTTAGAGTTTCATGTGAACTCAGTTTTTTAAGCAATGCCTTTGCATTGTGGATCAACAAGTTTAACAGTGATAGCCAAAACTGGTTGTATGTATGTTTGTGTGAAAAAGTATCTAAAACCTCTTGTGACTTTATAGTGAACACATTTTTTCATAAAGATGGGTATAATGACCACTGGCTTCCGACAGATCCATTTTTGCACTTCTATGGAAATCAAAATTTTTCATCATAAAAAATGACCAGCAGATAGATCAGTTTGTAGTGATTAAGGTCATTTATTACTTAACTGGACTCAACCTGCTAGTTGTTCCTTCCTGTAGTTTGTGACATCTTACAGCAGAACTGTATACAGCAGGGGTGTCAAACTCGTTTTGGTTTAGGGGCCGCATACAGCTTAATCTAATCTCAAGAGGGCCACACGAGTAAACTCAATGCAAGATTAAATAGAACTAATAAAAGTGGACTTGTTGTTGATTTTTATATTAAATGAATTTCACTTTTACACAATATGTTATGAATAACCTCAGCGTTTTTAAGAAAAGTATGTGCAATTTCAACAATACTTTTACTCAGTTAAATATTTACTTGTGCATTATGCATAAGAACTGATCACAGTGATTGTACAATGTTGAAAAAACATTCACATTTTTTGGAACATAAAAACACTGTCATGCATGACAAAATACATCAAACAGATAAAATTTAAGAAATTATTTAAAATCAATATTCCACATCTGAAGCTCAGTGCTACCATCTGCTGATAAAAACACAGTGCCCTTCGTGGACAATATAGGAACTGCAGATTTTCAATTAAACAAATTACCTTTTTTTTAAATAATTGTTTTATCATTCTCTTCCTTTTATGTCCTCTTTCTTTCACCTTTTCTTTTTTCTTCTTGTTCTTCCTTTCCTCTCCTACTCTCCCATTGTAGTGTCCATATCATTTGAGAGATTCCCCGCATGAATCATAATAAAACTATTCACATTCATAAATCAAGCAGAGCACTATGGCAAAAGCAGTACTGCTCCACTTGTGAAAGTCAAATCTGATGAGCTCTTTTTGGCATTAAGACAACAATTCTTATTGCCACATTGCCAGACAGGACACTGAAAAAAAAAAAAAAAAATTTTTTTGTTGAATAATGATAATGCATTTAGCCACCGGGCCGGACTGAATTGTTCGGATGGCTAAAACCGGCCCGCGGGCCGTATGTTTGACACCCCTGGTATACAGCATAGGTTTGTGTCTTGTGCTGTATTTGTTAGTGACCCTCGAGGCCCCCTGTCTCTTTATTGTTAACTGGGATAGGCACCCTGCAACCCTCCAGACCATAATGCATTTACAGCTTATGGAGGAATAGACGGCTAAATAGATGTGATGAATTAATGATGATAAAAGTTCAGTAAAAGGCTATTACCTCACCTATGCATAGCAGTCATTTAAATTATGTTGTTGATGTAGCTCTTATTATGGAGCAGACTAAGATCAATAAAATAAGTAAATTGGATTAAACACAAATGTTTCTTTGAGCTCAAGATTTTATGTGTTAATGTTATTGGCATAAATTTTAAACTACTTGCTCTCTAGACAAGTCTTTACAAAGGGCTTCAAAAATGGTACTATTTTTTCCATGTATCGCAGACTTAAGACTGGTACTTTTTTTTGTTAGTATTAGACTAACTTGTTTTACGGTTTATCAGTTGACCTGTTCAGGGTCACGACAGGGGATGGTGATTGGGTGAGGCTTTATCTCCATCAGAGGGTTAAAATACAAGAGAAGAAGATATGCATTTGAGCTTAAGCAGCACTTTTGCTCTTTCTTTCGGGGTCTACACATTCCCTAACACATTTGATCTCATGACCTGAGCCATGAACGTTTACATTGATGCAAAGCACATTTAGAAGTTATGTATTTATTTTTTAGTGGTTATACATTTTTGTGCCATTCTTGTCCAGAAGTCATGGCCGAGGCATATTGCACATTAAACACTTTTCCAGAGTATCATGATCAAACATCAATACGTTTTTTTTTATAGATACTGTTATAAAGTCATGTGAAAAAAAGGAATATATCATCAAATAATCAGTTGTTTATTTATAAATGTTAATATATTATATTCCATCCTATTTCTTACTTATCTCTGTGAAAAGAAACTAATTCATCCATCCATCCAGTGTCTTCTGCTTATCTGAGATTGGATCACGGATGTAACAGGTCCAGGAGAGAAACCCAGACCTCCCTCTCTCCAGCTACAACCTCAAACTAATCCTTGATAACCTCAAGGTGTTCTCAGGCCACATGAGATATACTGTCTCTCCAGTGGGTTCTGGGTCCTCCCCAGGGTCTTCTCCCAGTGGGACCTGCTCAGAAACCCCCAAAGGGAGAGACCCAGGGTGCTTCCTAATCAGATGCCCAAATCACCTCAAAGTAGGCGATTTTTCTGGAAATGTAAGTATTGCCCTTTGAATAACTGCGCATGCACAAGATCGTTCTACATGCTCCTTTGTTCATCAGTGGGATTGTATGATAAAATCTCCCTACACTCTGGTCTTATGTCTTTCTTCTGAGGTCTTCATCCTGTAAGACAGTTTGCTTCTTGAGACTCTTAGCCATTTTCAAAGTATACAGTGAGAGCAGCGCAGAAACAAAGAAAGGCTAAAACCAAATCTCATTGCCATACACCAACAGTACAAGTGTGCATACAAAGCAAGACAAAACTAGCAATTATAGTGCACACACACTGGTGTTACATGAGCACGTCAAAAAGATTGGTATGCGGGACAACCAATAGATAAGACGATTCCCCCAGAGCTCGAAGCCGAAAAATATTGTATGTACACCTTTAGCTGACTCCTTTTGATGTGGTGTTCAGTCTTCTGAACATCATGCCTGTCCTGTTCCTGCTCGTGTCCTGGTCCTGTCTGTTCCCGTCTGCCAGTTCCTGTACCCCTGCAACCTCCATCTGGTAAAATGACTCTGGCTTTCATCATCCACTTCTTGCTGCTTCAATAAACTCTGGAAACCAGCTCTGTGTGTGCTGTGTTCTGGTTCATCCAAGACAAATCATGACAGCACGAACTGGTCAAAGGATGAACTCAGTCACACACAGAGCTTGGTGCAGGAGCTGGCAGGACTCTGGATTCGTCTCTCCGGGGTCACTGTTGCGACACCCGCCTCTGTTTCGCCTCGCCTGGGTCACTGTGCTAAGACGCCTCGCCTCTGGTTCGTCTCGCCTGGGTCGCTGTTTCTGCGACGCCTCGCTTCTGGTTCGTCTCGCCTGGGTCACTGTACTAAGACGCCTCGTCCCTGGTTCGTCTCGCCAGGATCGCTGTTTGCGATGCCCTGCCTCTGGTTCGTCTCGCCTGGGTCGCTGTGCTAAGATGCCTCGCCTCTGGTTCGTCTCGCCGGGATTGCTGTTGCAACGCCCGCCTCTGGTTCGTCTCGCCTGGGTCGCTGTTTCTGTGACGCCTCGCTTCTGGTTCGTCTCGCTTGGGTCACTGTATTAAGACGCCTCAAACCCTGGTTCGTCTCGCCAGGATCGCTGTTTGCGATGCCCTGCCTCTGGTTTGTCTGGTTCCGGCGGTCTCAAAGGTTCTGGCGCTCTCAAGGGTTCTGCGCTTACAGAGGGCCCCGTGCTCATGGGTTCCGACGCCTTCCCCACGTCCACTTGGTTCCTGCGCCGACAAGGGATCCTGGACTCCTGAGTTTCTGTGTCTGTGAGGTTCCTGCGCTCGATGGGTTCCAGCATTTTGTTTTGTTTTTTGCCCACCATCCGGATACCCCCCTCCACCCGCCCAGGTAAGGAGGTTATTGGTCGTCTGGAAGCCGACCATGAGGGTGGGGGGGGGGGGGGGGGATGTCATGCTGCATACTGAACAGTTCTCGCTCTGTCTTCAGTGCAGTCCTGATTAGGAATACCTGTCAGGCTGCAATCACCATGGACTCGTTCCACCTGCTCACTTCACCATATAAACTCACCTCAGTTTGTCCATGGTTACCGGTTCATCGCCAGTCCTCTGAACATCATGCCTGTCCTGTTCCTGCTCGTGTTCTGGTCCTGTTCCTGTCTGTTCCCGTCTGCCAGTTCCTGTACCCCTGCAACCTCCGTCCGGTGAAATGACTCTGGCTTTCATCGTCCACTTCTTGCTGCTTCAATAAACTCTGGAAACCAGCTGTGTGTGTGTGTGTGTGTGTGTGTGTGTGTGTGTGTGTGTGTGTGTGTGTGTGTGTGCTGTGTTCTGGGTTCATCCAAGACAAATCATGACAATTTTAAGTGGGAATAAAAGTGTGTGTATTATTTTATTAACCAGAAATGGCACTTTTGTACATTCTAGTTTACCACAATATCATAAACAAACTTTTGTTAAGATTTTACTAAAACATCCCTACGCCCAAACAGGACAGGAAAAAAACTGACAGGTTTTCATGATTTTCCAATATTTTCAAATAAATGCATCAAATAATAATCCAAATGTTTTATGGTTTGATATGGAACATAAGAAAAATTTCCAAATAAGTTATCATCTTTACTTTCCAAAGATCTTGCAGAAAAAAACTGCTTATTTTTTTTTATTTTAATAAAGGAAATAAACGCTATAATCCATCAGTGTCTCTCTTCCTGCAGCTGCAGGAGCATCAAACTCTGCAGGAAAATATTCACCTAAAGGCTTTTTTTTCATTGGGTATCACAAACAAAACATTAAAGGAGCAAATGAAGAAAAGAGGCCGAAGTACTCACTCAACACATCTTATTGTTATCCAATGGGGTTTTAAGAGTCTCCAGAAGACAAGTTCGGAGGCTAAATGAGAGTGTGGCAGTAAAAATCAGCTTTTGCCGCTGCTGGAGAAGAGGTATGGAGGGGGCCACCAAGACGGGTAGATAATGGAAAATTTATGTTCTCCCTGAAAAGCTCTCTTAGCCCGATTTAATTCTCTTAATAGTGGCAAGATCTCAGCCGGTAACAGTCGGGCACTATCCTGCTCTGCAGTTTGAAAGCCGGACGTGTGGTGGATAGGTGGGGTGCAACAGATGCATAATGAATGAACAAAGCCTTCTGGCTATGGAGAGACGTGATTGCTCTCAGCATTGTTAATGTTTCATGATTTTAATAGCTGTGTTCCAGCGGTTTCACAGATATATTTGGCAAATGTGCTGATGTCACCAGGATGATGGTGCAAGTGAAGCCGTGATAAGTGAGGGTTTTTGTCTGAAATGTCTTGGAAAACGATGCATAAAGCTGAATGTACAGGGGATTGACACCCACCCAAGTCTCCAAACCTTTTGAACATTTGAAAGTTCACATTTGAAGGCAAATAGCATAGCTTCTAGACAACACCAACAGGATGTGCAGAAAATCCTCCAACTTCAGATTTTCTACATTAGTTTGACTTTGATGTTTAGTTCTCATATGAATATAAACATTCAAAAGGGACAAATATTATTGAGGATTATATAAATATGAGGTAAACATTGTCTTTAGGTTTTGTCACAAAATACCATGAAACAGAAACTATATTAAAATTCATGATTGCCGTCTGATGCAACTGGAAACTTTTCAGATTTTGACACCTTCTTTTCTGTTAAATTAGAAAAGAAGGTGTCAAAATCTGAAAAGTTTCCAGTTAACACATTTTATTTTTGTTGATCATGGAAAAATGGGGTATATTTCATAGTTTTACAAAGTTTCTTCCCTATTTCTTTGTCCTTTCCTGCCATCCAGTTTCTATTGCTCTTTACCCAGGGGTGGAAAGTAACTAGACACATTTACTGATGTTACTGCAATTAAGTATAACTTGTGTATACCTTTTACTTGTTAGTTTACAGAAGCTGAACTTTTACTTACACCTGAGCAGTGGCGGCTGGTGAAAAAAAAATCTTGGTGGGGCTGGCAAACAGATTTCCCTGCCTAATCCAGTACATTCCATCAAATTAAAAGTCAGAAAATTACTACAATTGTAATATTCTGAGTTCTGTTATGGTTTATGTTAGTTTTAGTTTTCCTTCTCTTTCCTGTCTTTTATTATCTGGCTGTTTTGAGTTCTGTCTAGTTTGGATTCTTGTTTAGGTTCATGCTTACTGTTTTAGTTATGTCTTCAGATGCTTCTTAGTTTAGGTTTTGAATTTGTGATCTGTTCCTGTTTTGAGCCTCAGCACTGATGTCTGGTCTAATTACTTACTCTGCACACCTGCCTAACTCCACCCCTGCTGCAATCACCTCTCACCGGTTTCACCTGATTCCACCTCCATATAAACTGCTGAGACCAGACATCAGTGCCAGGTTGTCCTGTTGAGTATGGGTGAGTCTCCTCCTGCAAATTCTGTATGTTAGGTTTGCTTTTTGGATTTTTGACCCTTTTCCTCCAGAAACCTGAGCCATTCTGTCCGGTCTGTTCCTGCCTTGTCTGCCCTGCTCGTTTGTTTATTTTTTGTGTCATCTTTTTGTTCTATAGTCTGTTTGGATTTTTCCCCTGTTTTTTGAGTTGGTGATTAAAGAGCTTTTTTTAAGAAACCTCTGCTGGTCTGGCTGAATTCTGGGTCCTTTTCCTTGGAACATTACAACGATTCCACAATAAGCATTTAATTCCCTTCTCAGAATCAGCAGCTTACAGATACATTCAACCATTTACAGCTATATTAGGTCTTGTTTTGGAAAGGAACAGTATTAAATACAACACTAAAATTCACTATTTATCACCATAGTAGGCATACACAATGAAACAATTGATTTCACAACAGAACAGAAACAGAACAGAATTTCAAAATATGAAAGAAAATTATCAGCTGACAAAATTATGTAACTGATACAATGTTCACAGCACCTTCCAAAATCCTTTTAACATATTGCCCAATATTCAAACTCACTTACCATATGACAAAATGTGTGTGTCTCTCTCTCTGTCGTTGTCGCCGTAATCTCTACGTAATCTCTGACTGACTGCTAGCTACATTACTTTATGTTAAAACAGCTTGTCATATATCTATATCACTGTGCAGCAAGGGCTATGATTCCAGTAGCCCCAAAGCCATTCATTTCAGCAATGCTGATTGGCCAAATATTTAAACATTTTCCCTAGCAACATTATACGATTAGTTATTTCGCTACACTTGTGAGGCTCCTTGAGTGACAGCCCTACGGGAGAAATGCTATGTTCTGTCGGTCGAAATGCACTGTTAAATGACAGTGAATTGGTAGAGTCAATTAGTAGAAGTGTTTTAATACCTCATATTACATGTAGCCACATTCTATTAATTAAAAACTGACATTAATAATACTTTTGAAATCTAAATATATTTTGACTTTTCCCCTCCACATCTAGGGAGGGCAGCGCCCGAGCGCCACCTATCGGACAGCCGTCACTACACCTGAGTATGATTTAATTTAAGTATTTTATTCAGTTACCTTTGAAATCAAATTTGTTACTGACAAAAAAAGAAGCAAGCCAACAAAAACAAAAAAATACTGTGTTGTGCTATATTACCGCTATGAAAAATAATTGAGGTCAGATTTAATTCTGACCACACAGCCACATAGGAGAGAGAGGCACAAAGGACGGCCCTCTCTCTCAGCAGGGTGCTTCTGTAGACACCCCGTGGACAGACAAAAAGGGTCAGAGTGCTTCTGACCACTCTCTTCTGCAGCTCCCACACTCTTCAGACAACTCCTCTTCAGACTCAAAGCTGCTCTGACCACCTCTCCCTGGAGCAGACCAGGAAAGAGCTACTTTGCACCATGAGCCCTGGCCGGGCCTGACCGACACACAAACTAACACCTGGGAGAAACTTGTCGCCCGGAGGACATGTCCGGGCAAATCAGAGTTAAGTCTGCTGTCTTAACCTCATCATCAGTAGCAGGAGGAAGAAGTCCTGCCTGCCAAAAACAGCTTTGTTTATTTTTGTCAGCCTTTACAGGGAAGCAAAACACAGACGGAGCTGAAAAGCCGGCAGAAGGACCCGCTGGCGAGTGCTGAGGAGGACCTGCTTAAATCGGACTGCAATCGGGTCAGAGAACGGGGCAGAGACCAGGCCTCCGATCCCGCCTCCCCATGCTGCTGCAGAGCTAAACGCTAGCCTTCCAAGAACAAACCAACGATTATCCCTGCTTTTCAGTGCTCCTTCCTCGGACGGTGGACAGAACTAACACAAGGCAAAAGACAGGTTTGGGCAGAGAAACCTGATGGAGAAGTTAAAAGGTTTATTGGGAAATGTTTTGTAAATTGTTGTGCACATTGTGCCTTTAAAACAAAGGGCTAACTGTATAGCTCATTGCTAGCATTCGGTAACATGTCACTGTCAAGTGTGTTTTTATGGTTCTAACAAAGGTTATCTCCATCAGGGTTCTCTGTGTTTTCGTGCTCTAACTCTGCTTCACAGGTGGTTGTACTTGACTGGTGGGCGTGGGCCACACCTGCTGCTCATCAGGAGCTTTCACCTCGGGCTTCTTAAGGAGTGCTCAGACAGATAGAAGATGCCAGAGTGTTAACCCAGTTGTGGTATGCCTAGACCTCTGACCTGTGTTTTGTGCCTCATACTTGTGAGTTCTTGGAAACCCTGTTTTTGATATAAAAAAAAAAAAAAAAAAAAGGAAACCCTGTTTTTGGACTAACTTTGTCTCCTGTTCTCCAGTTTTATCGTGTTTGGATCTACTCACCTGTCTTGGCGTCGTGCTCAATGAACCAGCTCTTCAGAATCCCCGTCGCTTACATTTTGCTCTGGCATCTCCCCTCATACTCCCTGGTACCAAGCCAGGTGTAAGACCTCCTTCCTGGATTCACCTGGTTCACCCACAACACTCCGGTTCTTCCATCTGCTCCTCCCGTCAGCTGTTTTCTGTGGCGCTCTCCGGACTCCTCGCCAGCATTACATCTGTCAGCCCTCCAGTTACTCAGCCACCTGTTCTGATCCGAGTTCCCTCGTCACTTACTTTTCCGACTAAACAGTAAGCGACGCAGCTTCTGATATTTTCCCCTGGTTCGATCCTTAGTAACATTATTCCCCTTTCTTCCCGCAGTCGATCCAGCTCTGACGATCAGACCTTGCCTGTCTCACACACTGTGTGCTTTCCCGTTATTTTTGAGCCTTTAATAAATATCTTAAAATTGTTTTTGCCTCCGTCTGTATCTGCATGTGGGCCAAACACTTAAAAACCATGATACTGTCCACAAGGGTCTCATACAATGATGGGACATTAATGTTTACATTATCCAGCCCACTCATTATGACTAAAATAAGAACCGAAGCTTTATTTGTTAGCACCGAAGGTCCGCTAGCCAAAATGATATTAGCTCCTGTTAACATCTGTTTCCGGACATTCACAAGGAGCTTGTTTTAAAGCATACAGCTTAACTGTTCGGCTCCACCATCGACAGATATGGCTATGAGCCTTATTCCCGCATTGATATTGAATATTAATGTCGGTTTTAAAGGCAATTTTGATAACTTTAGACTTTTCCCGATTTAGTGACCAATCGCTACAGCGACCCCTAGCGCCCGAAGGTAGAATCGCATAAACAAAGGCAAGCGTTCCTAAGGTAATCATTTTACTGAGCAAATCAGTCTTTAGAATATTATACACTCAAAATAATGTTCTGGTTAACTTGGGCTTTGCATTGTAAATGGATTCACAATGGAAACACATGCCAAACGGTTTTTACTCCATTCCATGTTTTTTTTGGAATCAGATCTGCGGTGAACAAGGATTCACTGAATTATTCTGATTATGATCAACCACTTTTGTTTTGTCTTGTTTGTTTTTGCATGTAAATAGTTCCTTAGCTTAGCTTCTTTTTATCTTCATTTTGCTTAGTAGTTTATTTAATTTTCACTAGCCTACTAGTTATTAATCGAAATTTTGTGTTAATTCAGATAAACAGCATTACATAGTGATGATCCCTGGATGTTCATTTTATTTCTGTTATTAAATTGAACTTGAAAATAAGTTGTCACTCCTTTATTCTATGAGTGTGCAGGGTTTGTTGTTAAACGATCGCTAGTGCCCAATGATACCACTGTCCTGATATCAGCTAAAGAGCTGATTATCACCAGACAATAACTAACAGACAGAGGGTTATTTAATAAACATTAAATTTTGTATGTCACTTTAAACAGTGAATAATTGCACAACAACTATAAGCAAAGGCAGTGATCCACTCAGTTTGAGGTCAGAGATATCAGATCCCAACATTGAGGCCCATCAAAAACACAAGTTCAAGTTGACCATTGTGAAAAAGAAGAAAAACAATGGGCATGCTTGAGGGACCAGTTTGACTTTTAAATACACAAAATGCAACAAAGATTACATCATCAACAATTACAAATTCAACATTGAACACAGGCATCTATGTGGAGGTAATTAACAAAGGGTTTAGAGTTTAATGAGAAAATATGTAAATTTTTCTTGGACAGTGGTGCATGACATGCTAATTTATTTTCTTACTTTTTAATATAGTTAGCAGAAGCTAAATGCTAGCATGATTAGTGCAAACCAGGTGGCATCAAATTACTTCATGTTGGAGTGAATAAGTTGACAGTTTCTGGTTTATGTTCAAGAGTGTCCATGTCAAATAATATCTGTTTTATCTGGTACTTGTGGTTATAATTTGTATTGCTTAAAGATGAAAACAGAAGATTGCGTGCTTAGTTTGTAGTCAGGTATTTAAAACTATTAGATATGCGGCAGTGGATTTATTGCATAAAAGGATGGGATAAAGATCAGAACTGCCAGGTTCTGAAGAAAAGATAAATCATAGAGAAGCTTCATATATATAGTGAAAAAATCAGGGGGTTTGGTGTGACAGAGAAGGATGCTGCTCCTTTAAAGGAACTATATCTGATCCTGCACAAATTCAAACCGTAAGTGAGGAGAACAGTTTAGTTTGAACTCTTAGCCCTGCCCCCAACAGTTTTTCCTAAACACACATCTCAAGCTTGTGCAAAATCCTCCAGAGGAAACAAGGCTTAATTTTTTTATTCATTTTCTTTGACATAAATGGCTACATGTCAGGTAAATGACATTTTCTCATGCGAAGGGTCAACACTTACATACATGTCATGCTGATCTCTTTACGTATCCTGTCGTCCACCTGCTGCAGGAGCTGCTGCTTAGCAAAGGCTCCACACCTCATTGTGCCATTACCAGAGAATGTCTTTCTGGGTTTTCTCAGTTCACTGCTTATTACTGCCGGGACTCACTTGACTGCACAATCAATTACTAAATTGTTAGTATTGAATTCCGTCTTTTAACTCATAATACATTGTTTAAAAAGCATTTTTCTTAACCAGACAAAAATTAATTCAGGTATAGTTCCTTTAATTAACACTAAACTAAATAACTTTTACTTAAAGTAAAACTTTAATTAGATATGCTTTACTTTTTATTTGAAAAACATTTTACACTGGTAACTTTTCTTGTGTTTCAGCAACAATGTATCAAAGTAACTGTACTTTTACTTAGTACATTATTTTGGTACCCCAGATCTCGCCCATTGACAGCTGGAGATGGGCACCAGCACCCCTCGCGACCCCAACAGGGATAAGCGTGTAGGAAAATGGATGGATGGATTGTTGGACATTATGTTGGTATTCTTTCCACCACCCATAGACAAGGCAAATTTATTTGTATAGCACATTTCAGTAACAAGACAATTTAAAGTGCTGTACATAAAAAGAACATAAGAAAAAAAACGTTCAGCGGACAGTACATTGCAATAGAATCAAGAGAAGTTGCACTACAACTTAATCTAATTATGTTTAATTTTAAATTGAACATTAACATCAAAAGAAAACTATCAATAAATCCCAGATTTAACTGAACTAAGGGTTTCAGCATTTGTACAGTATTCTGAAGGTTAGTTTGCTCAAGATTAGTGGAGCAAAATAAATAAATGCTGCTTTTGCCTGTTTGGCTCTGGGTATGCAGAGCATACCTAAGCCAGAAGACCTTAGTGGTCTGGAGGGTTGATACAATGACAACAAGTTTGTAATGTATTTAGGTGCTAAGCCATTCAGTGATTTATAGACTAACAGAAGTATTTTAAAGTATATTCTCTGAGAAACAGGGAGCAAGTGGAAGGACTTTAGAACTAGGGTGTTGTGTTCTACTTTCTTAGTCTTAATGAGGACGCAGGCGGCAGCATTCTGGATCAGCTGCAGCTGTCTGACTGACTTTTTTACGCAGACCTGTGAAGACCATATGAACATGGCTTTCACTTGTCTCTTAGTTTTCCAATTTCTAGGCTAAATTTAGGTTGTATTTCAGTGAAATCTTTGAATCTGCTTTAGTCTGTCCCATCCCCTAGAGCTTAGTTAGACATCAGAGACTCTATAATAGATGCTAGTTAACACATCCAAGTTTCATAGGAGAACTCCATTATGGAGACATCTCGTTGACTAGATCTTTGTTGTTATTAATAGGAGAGTGTAAAATTTAGGAAGCTCAATTGTGGGATCTTTACTTTGCAGATAATGCGTTTGTGTTCTCTTACAATGACAGAATGTGTGCCGGAGCAGCTCACAGCCAGAGATTAGTGATTACATTAATGGCTACCGTCATGGCTATCTCTATTTCTGTTGAATACCACCTAAAGGAGACTGAGGACATGCAGCACCTCCTGAAGGAGCCATTCTTCATTCTGAGTTTGGAACATCTTGGGATCCCCCAGAATCTGAAAAGTGTTGCTGAGAGAGGAAGGTCATCAGCTCTATTACCTCCACAGGGATCATTCACTGCTGCCAACTGATCGAAGATATGACTAAGATAAATGGTAATTTCCTCCTATTTTGTGTGATAAGTAAGCTCAATAAATATCTCAATAAATAGCCTTTGCGTAATCCTAATGCACATTTAATTGTTAATAACGAAGGAGGTCCTTTTCTTGAACTAATAAATTCCATTTAGAGATGTAGGAAAATCAAAAGTACTGAAAAGCAGCTCTCACTGTAAAACACGTGTTTTTGGTACAACATCTTGCACTTTAGCTTTGAGGCATCAAGAGCATAAATTAAAATAAAAAATTACAACACATGCATACCAGAAAGACCAACAAACACTTTAGTAAAAAGAACATACTCGCCAATACGAATAAATTGTATATATTATAGTTAGTTTCACTGACATTTTGTTTTTGCATTTATTGTATACCTATGCATGTGAATATGAAGAAAATGTTTTAAACCCCATTATGTTATACGATCTGCCCATTTTTATATTTATGTTGCCATAATTAAATGCTATCCTTAACTCTCTCGCATTCTCTCATCCTGTTTTCAATCAATGAAAATGTTTTATTCCAGATGTTTTCTACATGCTAATTGTTTGCACAATCTTCACTGATGCTGGGAGTCAGGACACTTTTCCAACTTCCAGATCATTTGGCTTAGCTCCTTAAAACTAATAATACAGTTGGTAACACTATTACCGATGGAACTATTTCTAGATGATAGATACAGTGTGTAGGTAGTTTATCTGACATGAAATTATTACGTATTATGCAAAAAAATAAAGGTTTGTATCGGATAGGCATTTTTAGGGCTCGTTCACAATTTTCAGTCTTTCCACAAGGGTACAAACCATACACTGGGGAGGTCTTGTGTACGCTAAAATTATGTCTTATTTAATAAGGCCCATATTTTTGCACATTTTGCTGTTCTCCGGCAACAAACCTAATAGGCAAAGCTGTCAGGTCTCATGCAACCCATGAAATTCCTTACGCAGAGAAATAAAGCCCATATGACCTGCGAGTGATCCCTTTAACTACACTGTCAAAGAGCAGTCTATTCCGCGCCTTCTGTGGAGCTGCTTCGGCTGCTTTTCACAGCTCCGGATGCCTACAGAGAGCGGTCCGGAACGTCGGCCACCCTCCGCATCTGACAGCTTTGTGCAGACCAACCCGATAATTCCTGCATGTTACAAAAGGTCCCAGAAAAATCAATAGGAGAGTAGATGTGTCATGTTATTTTGATCCATTTTAACAACACATAACAGCTCAGAAGAACTGCTTAGCGAACGTCTGAAGTTCCTTTAGAAAAGGGGTCCAAATGCACGTTGACCGCCTAAACAAAGCGGTACCTAGGTGATTGGTGCAATGGGACGTTATTCAGATGTCAGAAAACACTGCATCACATGCGGTTGTGAATGTGACAGGTTATCCATGTATTCTTTTATTTTTTTTTAGGTATGTTTTCTACCTAGCAGACAGTGTTTGATGCATAGTACAAAAGCAACAATAATGTTCAGTCATTTTGTCTTTCTGTCATCCTGATAACCCATGATGAACAATTTTATCAAAGAGCAGCCCCATATATACATAGATTCTCTATATCCATTATAATAAATGGGGGCTTGCCAATGTCAGCCTTTTTATGTATACTTTTTTTTGGAGGGTGGTGTTTCCAAATAAGAGTATGTTTTGTACACATTTGAAAATGTTGAGAATTGTGAATGACCCCTTTATTAAATTAAATATTGCAGTGATTTAAACATTTAAAGACTGTGTGCACATAACTTATATAAAGATACACCACATTTACAATCCTGGCTTTTTGGAGGAGTGTTTATAGGATGTCACTTGTACAAAAAGAGATTTTAGAATTTGGCTGATGCATCTAGAAAATATAGAATGTTCCTAAATACCATGTCGATGTGAATATATGATTAGAATGTTATTTCCTTGCCTAAATCCTGAATTCCTGTGTCTGTCACAAAAACTACAAACTAAAATCACTATATATCAACAGTAAACCATCACTCTGCAATAAAACTGATCCCATGAATACCAAGATAATATGTACTCAGTTTCTTTTTGTATTTTTTCTGTCCTAAGTCTCTAATTCAACCTTTTCACTTTTTGTCAACCGCAAGCCTTGACATAATCAATTCAGATTTTTGAAATAGACCACCTTAAAATGTGTAAACATAGAATGGTAGTAAAGTGATTTTTACATTTTCAAGTAATAAAATCATGAAAGTTTGGCATACATTTATATTGACCCGCATTTACTTTGACAGTCCTAAATAAAATACCAGGCAACCAACTGCCTTCATAGGTCACCTTATCAGTAAAACGTGTCCCTTTGTCCACAATTTAACCTCAGTATAAAAACAGCTGTTATTTGAAGGACTCAGATTCATTAATGAACATCAGTAAACATCATGAAAACTGAAGAACACACTAGAGATAGCAGGAATAAAGTTATGGGAAAAATTAAAGCAGAATAAGATAAGAATCAAAGATTTTAACATCTCATGCAAGACTGTTCAGTCCATCAAATAAAAGTGGAAAGCATATTGCACAACTACAAACCTATCAAACAATAAACGTACAAAATGGTTTGACAGAGGAACTATTCAGTTGTGCATTGCGTAAATTAATGACCTATTGAAAAAATTGGTGTTATTAGAAGGCAGTTGGGATGTCTCAATATCTTAGGCCATGGATTCCCAAAGTGTGGTCGAGCTGCCACTAGGGGGTGCGCAAGCTGAAAACTGTAATGGCGGTCTGACAGTGTTTTTCCCCCCCACACCATAAAGACGTCTAAATAAACATTTCCTTTGTAAAGATTAAAATCAAAAACTGTAAATTTAATCAATAAGCAAAATGTATTGTAATGATCTGTATTAGACTTTATTGCTAAGTGCTGTTGTACACTAACTGTTCCTTTTAAGTTAGGTTGTTTTGGGTTTATACCAGAAGAAATGTGTGGCTTCCGGGGGGAAGAGTGGTGGTTCAGGGGACTGGCTTGGTGAAAGCTGTCCCGTTCTGTTTGTCCTAAAATAAAGCGCTAGCAGCAAAACCTTGGTCTGTTGCTTGGGTGTCATAATGGAACGATACATTATTAACATGAAAATGTACTTATTTAGAAGAAATCTTCTTCTACGCTACATTTTTATATGAAATATCCACATTTTGCTGTATATGCGCACATGGCTTGTGATCTCTGCTTCAATCATTCTGGCAAATATGCTCAATTGGCTGAAACCAGGGGAACTGTCATGCAGGTGAGACACCTAAGGTGAAAGTTAGTGATGGAGGAGAAGAGGGAGTGAGGAATTGGAGGCAACAGAGGAGAGAATTGCAACGGATCCGGGAGAAGAAAACGAGCAAGAATCAAAAAATGTCTCCTTCTCCCTCCTCGCTTCACGTCGTTTATGTCAGCAGAGGAAAAATTTAATTCGGGCCGAAAGTTTTATTTACAAGATTAAATAGAGTGACACAGTCTCTCTATTGATCGTGCAGTGCCTACAAACAGCACTGCTAATGGGGCCGTGATTGAACCGGTGACAAGCTCCGATGCACATGACATGCCCACATGATTGCTGATAGGCCCGAAAAACTGAAGTCACTGGCCACCATCTTGCTACTACTTACTGTTACAGAATCCCATAGGATTTGGCTGCAACAACAAAGCATTTTTCTGGTTGTGGGAAAACGTTTCACAGGTAATACAGTCAGTGGATGTGCTAACACTGTCAAATACTGAGAAAGTCATGTGCTGAAATATTTAGCATGTTAAGCATGTATATATATATATATACATGTTTAGCATGTATATATATATACATACTGGGTGCGATTTGCTGGGGGGGATGGGGGGATTTACCCCCCTCTGTTTGTGACGACCCCCCCCCCTCTGGTCATTCATGTTTTATCCCTGGGGAGGATACATTCCTCCCCCCCTCTAGTCTGAATAAGTAATCCGTCCGTCCGTCCGTCCGTTGTCTTCCGCTTATCCGGGGTCGGGTCGCGGGGGTAGCAGCTTCAGTAGGGAGGCCCAGACGTCCCTCTCCCCAGCCACTTGGGCCAGCTCCTCAGGAGGAATCCCAAGGCGTTCCCAGGCCAGCCGGGAGACATAGTCCCTCCAGCGTGTCCTGGGTCTTCCCCTGGGTCTCCTCCCGGTGGGACGTGCCCGGAACACCTCTCCAGGGAGGCGTCCAGGAGGCATCCTGACCAGATGCCCGAGCCACCTCAACTGGCTCCTCTCGACGTGGAGGAGCAGCGGCTCTACTCTGAGTCCTCTCCGGATGACTGAGCTCCTCACCCTATCTCTAAGGGAGAGCCCAGACACACTACGGAGAAAACTCATTTCAGCCGCTTGTATCCGGGATCTCGTTCTTTCGGTCACGACCCAAAGCTCGTGACCATAGATGAGGGTAGGAACGTAGATCGACCGGTAAATCGAGAGCTTCGCCTTTTGGCTCAGCTCTCTCTTCACCACAACGGATCGGTACAGCGCCCGCTTCACAGCAGACGCTGCACCAATCCGCCTGTCGATCTCCCGCTCCATCTTCCCCTCATTCGTGAACAAGACCCCAAGATACTTGAACTCCTCCACTAGGGGCAGGACATCCTCCCCAACCCGGAGAAGGCACTCTACCCTTTTCCGGTTCAAGACCATGGTCTCGGATTTGGAGGCACTGATTTTCATCCCGGCCGCTTCGCACTCGGCTGCGAACCGCTCCAGTAAGAGCTGTAGATCACGCCCTGATGAAGCCAATAGGACCACGTCATCCGCGAATAGCAGAGACGCAATCCTAAGGCCACCAAAGCGGATCCCCTCAACACCTTGGCTGCGCCTAGAAATTCTGTCCATAAAAGTTATGAACAGAATCGGTGACAAAGGGCAGCCTTGGCGGAGTCCAACTCTCACCGGAAACGAGTCCGACTTACTGCCGGCAATGCGGACCAGACTCTGACACCGGTCGTACAGAGACCTGACAGCCCTTATTAAAGGGTCCGGTACTCCATACTCCCGGAGTACCCCCCACAGGATCCCCCGGGGGACACGGTCGAATGCCTTCTCCAGATCCACAAAGCACATGTAGACTGGTTGGGCAAACTCCCATGCCCCCTCAAGAATCCTGCTGAGGGTGTAGAGCTGGTCCAGTGTTCCACGGCCAGGACGAAAACCACACTGCTCTTCCTGAATCCGAGATTCGACTATCCGACGGACCCTCCTTTCCAGAACCCCTGAATAGACCTTACCAGGGAGGCTTAAGAGTGTGATTCCTCTGTAGTAGCCTTGCCACCGAGGAGCTTTTTAACAACCTCGGCAACCTCAGCACCAGAGATGGGAGAACCCGACCCAGAGTCCTCAGGCTCTGCTTCCTCAATGGAAGACGTGTTGGTGGGATTAAGGAGGTCTTCGAAGTATTCCGCCCACCGACGCACGACGTCCCGAGTCGAGGTCAGCAGCGCACCACCCCCACTGTAAACAGTGTTGGTACTGCACTGCTTCCCCCTCCTGAGACGCCGGATGGTGGACCAGAATCGCTTCGAAGCCGTACGGAAGTCTTTCTCCATGGCCTCTCCGAACTCTTCCCACGCCCGAGTTTTTGCCTCGGCGACCAGCCGAGCCGCCTGCCGCTTCGACTGCCGGTACACATCAGCTGCTTCCGGAGTCCCACAGGCCAAAAAAGCCCGGTAGGACTCCTTCTTCAGCTTGACGGCTTCCCTCACCGCTGGTGTCCACCAGCGGGTTCGAGGGTTGCCGCCACGACATGCACCGACAACCTTGCGGCCACAGCTCCGACTAGCCGCCTCAGCAATAGAGGCGTGGAACATGGTCCATTCAGACTCAATGTCCCCCGCCTCCCTCGGGACGTGTTTAAAGTTCTCCCGGAGGTGGGAGTTAAAGCTCCGCCTCACAGGGGACTCCGCCAGACGTTCCCAGCAAACCCTCACAGTACGTTTGGGCCTGCCCGGTCGGACCGGCTTCCTCCCCCGCCATCGGAGCCAACTCACCACCAGGTAGTGGTCGGTGGAGAGCTCCGCCCCTCTCTTCACCCGAGTGTCCAAGACATGCGGCCGCAGGTCAGATGAAACGACAACAAAGTCGATCATTGAACTGCGACCTAGGGTGTCCTGGTGCCAAGAGCACATATGGACACCCTTATGCTTGAACATGGTGTTTGTGATGGACAATCCATGACGAGCACAGAAGTCCAACAACAAAACACCACTCAAGTTCAGATCAGGTGGGCCATTCCTCCCAACCACGCCCCTCCAGGTCCCACTGTCATTGCCCACGTGAGCGTTGAAGTCCCCCAGCAAAACGAGGGAGTCCCCAGGAGGGGCACTCTCCAGTACCCCTTCCAAGGACTCCAAAAAGGGTGGGTAATCTGAACTGCTGTTTGGCGCATAAGCGCAAACAACAGTCAGAACCCGTCCCCCCACACGGATGCGGAGGGAGGCCACCCTCTCGTTCACCGGGGAAAACCCCAACGTGCAGGCACCGAGATGGGGGGCAACAAGTATGCCAACCCCAGCTCTGCGCCTCTCACCATGGGCAACTCCAGAGTGGAAGAATGTCCAGCCCCTCTCAAGGAGACTGGTTCCGGAGCCAGAGCGGTGCGTCGAGGTGAGTCCGACTATCTCTAGTCGGAACCTCTCAACCTCGCGCACAAGCTCAGGCTCCTTCCCCACCAGAGAGGTGACATTCCACGTCCCAAGAGCCAGCTTCTGCAGCCGAGGATCGGAACGCCAAGGTCCCCGCCCTCCACTGCTACCCGTTACACATTGCACCCGACCCCTTTGGCCCCTCCGACAGGTGGTGAGCCCATCGGAAGGGGGACCCATGTCACCTCTTCGGGCTGAGCCCGGCCGGGCTCCATGGGCAAAAGCCCGGCCACCAGACGCTCGCCAACGTGCCCCACCTCCAGGCCTGGCTCCAGAGTGGGGCCCCGGTGACCCGCGTCCGGGCGAGGGAACACGAGGTCCAACAATCGTACTCATCATAAGGGGAGTTTTGGGCTGCGCTTTGTCTGGTCCCTCACCTAGGACCTGTCTGCCTTGGGTGACCCTGCTAGGGGCTTAAAGCCCCTGACAGCATAGCTCCTAGGATCACTGGGACACTCAAACCCCTCCACCACGGTAAGGTGGCAGCCCAGGGAGGGGCGAATAAGTAATATTATGAATTTTTAAAAATGTATATAAATTAGGGCTATCAGTTTTAACGCGTTATTAACGCTTTAGACCACAACGCCGACATTTTTTTATCGCCGTTAATTGCGTGTCAAAACACACACACCGTTCCCTAATGTTTTTTTCCCCACCGCGCTTTCCACACTGTGTTTCTTTTACCCTCGGCACTTTCCGTAGTTTCAAGAGCAGCTAGAGACTGTAGCAAAACAGACCCGCGCTCACTGTTATACAGATTGTTTATTTCATGCGACTTTGGGCTTCTTTTTTCTAAAGGCGCTTGTAAATTTCATGAGTCACTGGTTGCGGTTTTTTTGGGCACGTTTCTGAAAGTGAAATCGCTTATTTGGGCTGTAAAATAAGTGACGAACAGTGGTTATTAAGAGACCTGCCTGCACTAGACACTTTGTATCCAGCTGAAATATCACTCCGCCATAGGAGCCGACGGTAGTAAAGGCAGAGAGAGCAACATATTTTCTGCAGTTTACGGTGCAATAATCGGTGATAACTGCTGAAAGTAGATTACTTGGTGCAGATCACCATTTTGAGCAGACATTGGTTCTGAAGATGAGTTTTTATCGCTGCCAAACGAAGGACCTGGAGTTACTAAACAGTTGCTAAATAGTCTCATTCAGGGTACTAAGCTCCTGCCAGTTGCAAGCAAAGTGTAAGACTGGAATGACCTGGAAATTTAAAACCTTTTTCCAGGCTTAAACTGTATGAATATGGATATAAACAGCAAGCAAAAATATTGTTGTTGGTGTGAAAGCTCAGAATTAGATGTGTGAGAGAGAGAGAGTGTGAAAAAACTAAAAATAAAACTTATGACTTTATTGAAATGCAAAATGTTTATCAATTTATATGTATATGCCTAATACCATGTCTATATTCAGGGCGTCATGATTAGTCATTTAGCCATTATAGTCCAGAGTTTAACATTTGGCACTAGGATGTTTTCATTCCAATTCTCAAAAGTGCTTGAAAAACAACAAAATAAAAATATTTTTTTGTACAAGCATGTATTTTATTAGTGTCATTTATTGCAAAAATGCATATTAAAATGCCCAAACAGGCTATTACACTTTCAGAAATAAAAGGATAAAACATGCAATTAATTTTCAATTAATCTCGAGTTAACTATCGACATTATGTGATTAATCGATTCAAATTCAAATTTTTAATCGTTTGACAGTGTCATGAATCAGAGAGGGCCCAGTATTCAACCAGACAAGCAGAGGTTAGGTTAAAGATAATTTATTAACAAAATGCAAAAGCCAAAACGGGGATCAAGACAAAAATGGGAAGAATAACCAAAGATAACAAAAAGGCAGTCACAGACAAAACTATATGCAAAAACAGGGGACAGGCTAACTCAAATATCCAGAGGCAAACAGGGTCAGAAGAACAGGGAAACCGAGAGCATTGAAAGCTGACTTTGACTCACCAACTGGGCACAGAAAAAACAAACAATAATGTGGCAGATTGCAGGGGGCAGAGGCAGGTATAAGTAAGGGAGTGATCAGGTGAATGGAGTGAAACTAATTACTGAATTGGGTGGAGCTAATCGGGAACAGGCAAGTGTTTGGGAGTAAACTGAAGCCGATTGGATGGTGACTGGTGAAGGGGAGTGACAGGAAGACAAAAGAATGCTGGCAGGTGAACTGATCTCAGACTGGTGACAGAAATGGTCTGGGCAGGCCGGATAAACTTATAACCTAAAACAAAATCAAACACTAAGACAGAACCTAAAATAGAAACTGAACTTAAGGCAGGAGAGAGAAGTAATTGATCAAATAACAAACAAAACCCATAACCAAATCCAAATCATGACAGACAGCCCTAATATAAATACATGTCTTGTGTCCTTCACGTTTGTTAATTTAATACGTTTCCTACTCGAAGCAGTTAAAGTAAACTAATACCCACTCCCAGTATTTTGTCATATTTCGGCCCGGAAAATCAACAGAAAAGGTCAAGAGTAGATGACGGGACAAACAGCCATGGTAATGTTACAGGACGAACTTTGGTGGATTATGAAGATTTGCAGGCAGCGTCACAAGACAAGAAGCAGCAGCGGCCGATTTCTCCACCCTCCTGCCCAAAACAGGTTGCATGCTGTCTCGAGCCAGACAGCATGCAGGACACATAACCTTGTCGTTATGTTCATTTATAAAACACTTGATATGATCCCCCCATCTGTTTTTTTTTTTTTTGCAAATCGCACACTGTATATATATATATATATATATATATATATATATATATATATATATATATAGTATATGTGTGTGTATATATAAAGAACATGCAAAATATTTCAGTACATGATACTTGATAGTGTTAGTACATAACACAAAAGTATATGGCATTTGACATTTTAAAAGTCTTAAGCCCCCCCCCAACATGAGAAAATTATCGCTGTTCGATGCTGTAGCGCACGTATTCCCTGGTTACTGGGGGAAAATAGGGAGTACCAATATGCCGGCTGGTGGCTTCACAGCTAGCTACGTGTATTATCAAGGGCGAATCAGCAATCCAATGAATAAATAGAGATCAGTGGGGTAGTCGCGGTGTCATGACTATGCTCATGCACAGAGCTGCAATACTTTTTATTGTGAGTCAGACAGGCTAAGTTCATTTTACATATGCAGTTTTAGCGCATATTCAGACAGAAACCCGGTTGGGACACGGAAGGGGGTGCGTGGCCGAAAAAGTTTAGGAACCCCTGTTTCAGGCCATTAAATGCCCCCCTGACATGATTTTTTTTGTTGAGTTTGCATCACATTAAAACTTGCTCTGATGGTTGACAAGCTCTCTGTATAGCGTTATTTATTAAATATATATATTTTTTTCATTTGACAGACACAAACAAGACGTGAACAATAGGACCATAGGTGTGGAATAATAGAAAAAAAAAATCCTTCAAAATTCAGAGCATGTTTTTTTTTAAGTCTTCAGCTTTTCTTCCTTCCATTCTGCCCTCTTGGCTTTCAGCTCATTGGCTTCATGCCCCACTTGACTCTGATGATAAGATCTCAGTCCCCATGGCAACTGGTGGGACTCGGAGCTATCTATTTTTTCCTGTTTCTAATTCCTCTCCATTCATTTGCATAGAAATAACATTTTGGGATGAATGAGTGGTCCCCTCTAGGTCCAACTGGTGTCTATGTGAGCATTCAGAGCATTTTATTTGTGTTCCTGCCTGCCAGTATGACAATGAACATTTACCTCGTGATGTGAATGATGAAGCTGACAGCAAAGAGGAGGCTGATCAGGTCTCTCTGAGCTTTGGGCCTCATTTTAATATTGCCTTTGGCCATGTAGTTTTATTACAATCATATTTCATCAAACAACCCCACTAACAAGTTGGTAATGACATAATTAACCTACAGGGGGCAGGACGAGGGGTTTAATTGGGGAGGCCGGCCAATCGGAGAGGTCGGAAAGAAACGCGATAGCAAGGCTGAGTGGCTGCCATGAACTGAACACAGACATCATCAGGCAGCATGGAGCTAATGAGGTTTTAATGACAATAACTCTCAGGTCCTGGTAATGCTAAGCTTTGTGTTTTGCATCTATCTCATATTAAAATTACTAAAAGGCTTGAGTCACCTTTCAAAATAAAACTTTTTTTACCATTTTTTCAGATGTCATGTTTTGACATTAGTCTTTAGAAGCAGAAATTAAATTAACATAGATTTAGGTTCATTGAGGAGTTGTCCTGTTCTGTACTATAAACTTAATCTAATCTGTGCACAAGTTGCAGCTTTAAGGGATTTTTGCCTTTAAACCACTGGAGGCCATAATTCTTTCCCCTTTCAAATCAATGTGGAGCTAATGGATGATCTGAACAGCTCTTGCACACTTTTGCATTTGAAATAAGATTACTTACACCACTGGAAATTATTATCTAAATTGTCTTTATTTGCTGTCAGTGGACTAAACTGAAAATACCATATTTTATATTCATTTAACTAAGTGAACCATAGTTGGTTATCAGGAAATCCAAGCTTCTTCAATGACTTTGTTTCTAAGGGTACAAGCTTAATGTCGATGTGCTCAGTCCCAAGAGAGAAAGGCTTAATGGCCTTTATGATTGCTCAGATCTCCTTAGCAGCAACAATAGAAACAATATTTATTTTAAAAGGCTGAACTTAGAGACCTTTTTAGACATGAAAATAACTTGACATTTATTTTCAGCTGTTGTTTTACATATTTGCATAAAACACAGTATATTGTACAATCAAAAATAGAGCATATTCGTTTATGAACCAGAAAAGCTTTCTTCTCGGTTTCTTTTCTTCATTTTTTGGAAGGTCAGTGGATTAAATCATCTTCTTTATCTTCCTCTCACACCCTTGCAAGCATTCTTTTCTGTCATCTCCACCTTCATAACACCCAGGGATCTTCTCTCTGTTCTTCATCTTTTCCACCTCCCTTCCAGACACATAACTTATATCCTCCACCCCCCCCCCCCCCCCTTGTAACCACTATCCTTACCATTAATAGACTTTTGAACAAAAGTTACGTACCCAGAGAAAACCCATGCATGTACAGAGAAAAAAATTTAAACTCAACGTTCAGGTTACTCTCTAGTTGTGAGACAAACTATCCAAATACCATACATTGAAATGGTGCAGTTGTTATCCCCCTCCCTGCAGGATGAGATATTTCTAAGTGTAATAATTGTCTAGAGATTGATGATGCAGAATTCTAAACCCGATGTTTTCAGCTTCCAACCCCCTAAATAACAGCAGATGATTGTGGATAGTTAAGTGTACTACTGAGTTATTAAAAAAGTTACTTAAAACAATAGAAAAAAAAAACCTGTTCTCTAATTGTGCTCCTGAGCGGGGGTGGGTAGCTCTCCATCTCTGAAGCTCGGGTCCTCTACCAGAGGCCTGGGAACTTGAGGGCTCTTCTTAGGATCTTAGCTGTTCCTAAGATTACACTCTTCTGGACTGAGATGTCTAATATTCCTCCAGGTATCTGTTGGAGCCACTTCTCCTGAGTGGGGGTTACTGGCCCGAGTGCTCCGATGACCACGGGCACCACTGTTGTCTTCAACTTCCAGGCTCTTTTTAGTTCTTCCCTGAGCCCTTGGTATTTCTCCAGTTTCTCATGTTCTTTTTTCCTGATGTTTCCATCATGTGGGATGGCCACATTGATCACAACAGCTGTTCTCAGGTGCTTATCAATGATCACAATGTCCAGTTGGTTGGCCATTACCATTTTGTCTGTTTGTATCTAGAAGTCCCACAGGATCTTAGCTCTGTCATTCTCTACTACCTTGGGAGGTGACTCCCATTTTGACCTGGGGGTCTCCAGTTGGTATTCTGAACAGATGTATCTGTACACCAGCCACTTGGTTATGGTGTTCCATGTATTCCTTCCCTGCCAGTATCTTACACCCTACAGTGAGATGGTAGATGGTTTCTGAGGCCTCTTTGCATAGCCTGCACCTGGGGTCTTGCCTGCAATCATAGATCTGGGCCTCTATTGCTCTGGTGCTCGAGGCCTGCTCCTGTGCTGCCATGATCAGTTCTTCAGTGCTCTCCTGTAGTCCAGCCCTCTCTAGCCATTGGTAGGATTTGGTCATATCAGCCACTTCAGCTATCTGTCGTTGGTGCATCCCATGCAGGGGGTTTTCCTCCCAGTTCCTTCTCTTCCAGCTTCCATTGTCTGAAACATTCACTGAGTGCTTCATCCCTTGGGCCCATCTTCCTGATATATTCTTGGGGCCTCGACGTTTCATATTCAATGAGGGCTTCGATGCTCACTAGGCCTCGGCATCCTTCTTTGTGCTTAGTGTATAGCCTGTGAATACTGGATTTGGAGCGTAATCCACCACGCATGGTGAGTAGCTTAACATCAGAGGTCTGGATTTCCTCCTTTGGCCAACTTATTACCCCAGCAGGGTATCTGATTACTGGCAAGGCATAGCTGTTGATTGCCCAGACTTTGTTCTTGCCATTGAGTTGAGTTTTCAGAACTTGCCTTACTCGTTGCATGTATTTGGCTGTTGCTGCTTTCCTTATGTTCTCTTAGTGGTTGCCATGTGCTTGTGGTATTCCATGGTACTTATAGCTCTTGTCAACATCTGCTTGTCAAAGACTTGATGCAATCTGCTGGGTTTCCCTAGATAGGACACTTTTTGACCAATCTGTTGGGATGATTTGATTTAATTAGACTTTGTAAAGTGCCTTAAGATTACATTTGTTTTGAAATTGCGCTATATGAATAAAATAGAATTGAGATAATCTGAACATTTAATTGGATGTGGTACATGCAATTACAGGCAGGAAATCATACGGAAATAAAAGAAAAATGTTAATTTCCATGTGACCTTCCTAATTGGTGAATGACTATGAATTTAGAAATGTTACAGTCAGTCATGTGATTTATACTCATATAAATATCCGTATAGCTCTGATGTTGCTCATGTTTGAAACTTTGGAAAACCCATCTGTAGTATCACTTTCACAAGATGTTGTGAAGCTGCTGATGTTGTGGCTGACCCCCTTCTACAGTTAACACTCCACCTCTACAGAGACCACGTTGGCTAGGCTTCAGAAGGAACCAGTGCTCTGAAACCCTGCGGGGTCACAGCAGCTGGATTCAGCCCCAGTGGAGACAGTGAGAGACAGAGGGGAATGGAAGTCGACTTACTGGCTGCCTAAAACGTCTAATCTTATAAGAAGGTTGCTGCCTGCTGACTGGGGAGTGCCGGGACACCAAATACAACTTTAAAAGCTTTTTATTTTGCACTCCACATCCCTTTATCACAGTCAGGCCATGTGCTGCAAGCTGAAAGGGGGCGCAGCAGAGGACTGCCTGGAAGCAAACCCCAGTGGAATCTTGAGAGAGAGAAAAAAAGGCTTTGTGTGCATTTAGGAAGCATGTTTCTTTTCTTTCAGTGTTTCTGTCAAATAAAACAACACTAAATATTTAATGTTATGTATTTCCTCTGGAATAATGCAGCTTTTGTTTTTACATGCTTTCCCTCTAACGTCGTTAATATTAAAGGCCACTGCAGCAGAAATGACTAAATTGATGCATTGTGTGGGCTGGCGGTCTGTGGTGGAGCGGGTGAAGTAATTCTCAGAAAGGGTCATGCAGACACATAAAAACATTGGCAGTGCACACAGCAAACACTTTGAAGAAATGACACTGGCCTGTTTAAAGTGAAGCATGCATCTAGTGCTGGTGGGGGCAGACAGCACCAGAATCTGTCTTGCGTGCATCAGTAAATATTCATGAACTGAATTTACATATATTCACAGAAACAAGCTGAACTAACAATGAAGCACATAAACAAGTCTAGCTGTTAGTCAGCTGGATCTTCCACAGCCTGTAATATGTAATTTGTAGCAATAAAAAAATAATAATTCTACAGGTCAGTGTGCAGGTGAATTTACAGATGAAGTTGGTTTCTTTTAGCATGACTTAGGGTTTTTCATTTCAATTTAAAACAACAGATAAACATGATGAAATGCAGTTATTTAAAAAAACTTTAAAATAAATGTTCTTTCTCTGAGAATTTGATTCCAGAATATTTGTATATTTTGTTTACTGTCTTTTCATCCTCATTTAATCTGTGGATCAACATGCAAACTACCATTCCAGGCAGCACCACATTCAAAAAGTGGGAATAGGTAAAAGTTATGTTTAGCAATAGGGTAAACATCAGATTTTATCTGGTGGTGGGATCTGATTTAGGAAAAAAAATACATAATTATCAACGGACTTGTTATGAAGTAATCATAATTAATGTATTTTTTAAAAGACATTTTATATTTGAGCAAGATAAATAATCAAAATGCCAGTAAATAATAGGGGTTGACCTTCCCTCCATCCAACACTTGTGCAGGTCTTGATTCAGCCCCAGTGGAGACAGGGCAGCTAAAATCTCTGCAGGCCCCTCACATCCTGCACACGAATTTAAGACGTTTACCTTCAGGTAAGTTTCACTGAGAGCAAAGCGGAACCAGAGGCAAAGTCTTTGTCGTATGAACTAACTTGGCAGTTAAAGCTGACTGATTCTGATTTCGGTTTATGCCAAGGATAACTACCAACCGTAAAGACTTGGAACAAAGATTTTCAAAATACCAGTGGAAACATGCAAAACATTTGTTAATCAATAATAAGGAAGGTTTGATTCTTGTAATACCCACAAATATTTCTTTTCATTTTTCCCCTGACAAAAAAAAAAAAAAATTCTAGACATTTTTCACAGTGTTTTACCATCTTTTTATATATTCCTGAATAATTTCCTTTCAAAAACATTTTGGGTGAATTAAAAAGCAATCAGATTCAAATTTTGCAAGGTTTGGGAACGTATATTTTAACATTTCAAATATCAAGCATATATTCAACTAGCACCTGAGGGCATATTTGGTGGTATCACATGCTCAGCAATAGTGTTAGTATGTGGTGGACCATTTAACAATCAGAACACTAAGTGAATGACAGCAGACAGACAAAAAGCATTGTGGACATCCTGACAAGTATTACCAGCACCGTATCAGTGTAGATGGATTTGCATGAGGCCAGGTTTGTGCGTTGTGCAACTACCCATCTTTTGGAGAGGGTCTGAGTACTTGATCCATATACTGTGACTCACAGAGTGAAACAGGGTTACTTAAATAAATAACTTTTCAATAATGCAATCTATGGATTGGATTTGTAAATGTCTTGGTGGTCCAGTGCTGTAAACAATGTATACTTGTGATCAGCCAGAAATGTTGTGGCAATCACAGTACCATTATCCAGTCTCACGCAAATTGAAAGTGCACTTCTTACTAATCTGAATGACTGATTACCAGATGCTCTGGTAACTGTCTGCAACCCACTATTGTTCTTGTGATTCAGCTATTTACACTCTCTGTGGGCAGTATTAGGTGTACCACCTGAAAGCAGATTCAATCATTTACCAGACCCATCACTGCTATGCATGGACTTAATTGCATGTGAAACTGACTCTTCTAGACTGTTGGTTGTGTTGGTGTATGACTGTTTTTAGACAGTGTCTGAAGTTCAGCTGTAATAAATTGTTTGGGCACTGTAGAGGGTATTTTATAAACCACATTAGAAAACCAAAGCATGATACAGTAAATGCTTTTATAGTCTTAGCAGACTGGGTTGGGTGGCAACAAGAGTAATTGTTCACAGACTCATTTGAAGCATTTTAATTAATATTAGGTCTTTTGTTATGTTTTGAATTGTTTACCCAAAGCAGAATGCTTGTCCTCTTATTCAAGATACAATTTCTGAATAAACATGTTAGCCATGCATAATAAAACAGAAACATTGCAATAACAAAACAATGTATCTTGCATGTAAATCCCAGCTCTTTATTATATTGCACCTCATAGGGTTTATCATTGAGGTCTCATCTTAACTAATCTTAGATAATACGGAAATGGTGTCATTGAGATGCCTTCTGGCTTTGGTTGCCGATGCAAACTGCCTTTTGGAATTGTTTTAAACTAAAATGCTTAGAGAGCTATTGCTTGACATCGATTCCCCTTATTCTCTACCTCATGGCTTTGATGTATTTATTTTCAGTGTAACACAAAACATGAATTCAATATTGCTTCTGTTTATCTCTAATTTGTGGAGCTTCAAAAAGCAGGACATTTCCTGCAGCCCAGTTCAAAGTTATTTTATAGGGCTTGTCTTCTCAAACAACTTGCCAGCTCTTTTCAAAGACTAACAGTAGAGTTAACACTGAACACCTCTGTCTAATTCAATTTTAGAGGTTCCACAACACTTTAAAGCAGCTGCTTAGCATCCATTTTTTATCAGCCATCTTTAGAGATGCAGTGGAGATCTGGATGTACTGTATGTGCCTGTGGTGTTTGGTTTGGTGTTGTCTCTGATCCATTTCACTGCCTCGGGTCATTTTGCACTCTTTCTTCTCACTGTTCAGATTTCTTCTCTGGCCGAACCAGAGGTTCTCCTATGGAAGTGAAGAATTAGATTTTTCTTTTAGCTCAAACACTTTAAGGATCACCATACACTTTTTGTCTCTACAAAATGTTCAGTGGAGTATTAAAGGAGAGTAGGATGAAGTAAGGAAGCTGTCAAAAAGATTTGTGCAGATTCTAACAACTCATGTTGGGATTTTTTATGTCAGAAAAATACCATACACACAAGTCTGCTGTATATACAAGTCTAAAAAATGTTATAGGTTAGGATTGTTTTTATGTGTATATGAATCTTAAAGCTGTGAGTCCAAAGTCTTGTGAGTACAACTCTAATTTCTACGACTACAAGTCTTTACTACTGTGGACGCAAATTTAAGTGTGTCGGTATGTGTAGAGAAGTGTTGAAATGGCATCACAAGGGGGTGTTATCCAAAAAATTGTATGTTAAACGGCTTGCCATACTGTGCTTAACCGTCAATCTCTGATGCTGGCTGACTAAGAAGTCATGGGATAGACGGTCCACTGGGCCAATATTTTGACCATACATGTATAACTACTGCAGTCCTTTTGACATTTAGGGACAAACCGACATAATAACATTTTGGAGACTGGTTAGAAGTTGTACTGCTGATAGAGCTTTGTGCAAACGGTTAATAAACAGCAGCCAGATTTAGCATGATGGTTAATTGCTAAAAAATGTTTGCCACTGAGCAGTAGCAAGTGGTGAGCTGTTGGTGCTTGTAACTACAGTTTGTTGACTGTCCTGGTCCTAATCACTTTGGTGTTTGATAAAAGCAGGGTTGGAAGCTGGCAGTGTAGCTTAATAAAATCAAAAAATAAAATCAAAATAATTAAAGGGGGGGGGGGTCCTATTCTGCACAGTGGCGCAGTGGGTAGCGCTGTTGCCTTGCAGCAAGAAGGTCCTGGGTTCGAGTACACCCCTGGGTCTTTCTGCATGGAGTTTGCATGTTCTCCCTGTGCATGCGTGGGTTCTCTCCGGGTACTCCGGCTTCCTCCCACAGTCCAAAAACATGACTGTTAGGTTAATTGGCTTCTCCAAATTGTCCTTAGGTGTGAATGGTTGTTTGTCCTGTTTGTCTCTCTGTGTTGCCCTGCGACAGACTGGCAACCTGTCCAGGGTGTACCCCGCCTCTCGCCCAGTGAACGCTGGAGATAGGCACCAGCAACCCCCGTGACCCCATGAGGGATTAAGCGGTTTGGAAAATGGATGGATGGATAGATCAATCATGTTAAGAAAAGTATCTTAGCCTTATGTATCTTGTTACCTAACACTAGTTAGTGGCTGTGCTGCAGCTCCATTTCAACACTTTTCTGCTCATACCCACAAACTTAAATTCATGTACACAGCAGTGTAGACTGGTAGTCATAGAAAATGGAGTTGTATTGATAAGACTTTGGACTCACAGCTTTAGATTCATACACACATAAAAACAATCCTAATAACCCTTATATTTTTAGACTCATATATATGACAGCAGAATTTTATATTTAAATTGTGTACAATACTGTTATTGAAATACAAATATGAAAATTAATTAAAATCATACACATCTTTTTGACAGCTTCCTTATTCCATAGGGTAGTTTGAGTTATTTCAGGCCCTGTTTACACGACACCAGTACACTGAATATGGGAATTTTTGTTCCGTTTCTGTTAACAAGTTTAAACGACAATGTTCTAATTGCAATCTCTGTTTAAATGTCAACAGTAGAAACTTGAAAAGGGTGTAATTCCCACGCTGCCACTAGTGAAAATGTTCTTTGAAACTCAACATGCGCAGAAATACTGCATAATAGCCGCTACATATAATACATGCTGAAGATGGCAAAGAATAAAGTTTTCCTATGGTGCGTTCATGCCGAACGTGATTCCTGCAAAATATCTGCCTGAACTGGTGGCTGTGACTCTTTGCGTACATAAATGGAGACAGCAGCTTCGCTGTGCTTCACAGCGTCATTGAATAGCAAGAGCTTTTATCCGTTTGTCTGTTCAACTCAACAGAGTGGACCAATATTTTACCGAGCGAGTCCCGATGATATATTTAATGGGGAAAGCCGAACAATAGGCAGTGATGCAGTTGTTTTTTTTTTGCATTGTGAACATAACATTCAAAACATAATCTCTGTACTACCAGTGGAAATGTACACAGTCTGAGATAAATCGCCTTGACTATTTCACATACCCATGGAGATGTTTCTCTGAGATTGAATTTGTTGGAAATTTTAACTTTGAGCAGTGTGTGAGGATCTTCTTTGTGGCAGAGCTGCTACAATCGAAGATGGCAGCATAATAAATCAAAATGTTTCTCCTGGAGCCTTTTCTTCACCACTGAATAGTGGTGAATAAAGTTTTAACATAACACACTGATATTTAGAGGATCTGTAGACTCTTCCGCAGACTGACAGAAGGTGATGGAGGTTGAGCTTGTGAATCCTCTTTAACATATCCTGCATTAGTTTGGTGTCAGTCAAAGGGAAGTCAAGTTTTAATAAAGAATATTTCAGTGTTCTGCCATCAGATAGTGTTAAGATAAAGGTTAAATTCCACTTTTTGTTTAAAAAGCTTATAAATCATCTGTTCTCTGAGTGCATAAAATGTACAAGGTCTGCTTGTAAATTTTCTTTGGAAAAAAACAAGAGAGAAGTTATACTTTTTCCCAACATACATACCCCCCCCCCCAAAAAAAAAACAATAAAAAAATAAAATAAAATAAAAGGGGCTGCAGCCTTAGTGTCATGGCTGTTATCAAAGGAGTTTTTTATCCAACTCTGCAAAAGAATGCTTGCTAACAACTGCTGCTTTATTTTTTTTTGCACCAATATATCCCAAAGAATCAAACTTTAAAACTTTTCAAACCATGTACAATGCCACAATTCATAACGTTTCAGTTGCATCACTTGAAACATTGTCTGGATGAAAACAACACAGTAGCCTAGTTTGATCTGGTCAAAATCTGTTTGGTTAGACAACAGCAGAACAAACATGGCTGTAAAGGCTGCAACTTCAGACAACTGGGGTTGACGGGAAATAAGAATAAATTCTTTCTTTTATCCTATTAGAGCTGGAACCCACCACTAGTCATCAAAACCGTTGATGGTTTTTAAACCCAAGATAAATGGAAAACTGTACAGGAAATAAATGGTTCTAATGACTCCTATTATAACTAGTTAATCTAGCCCTTGTTCTTATTGATTTTAATTTAAAACAGTAAATTTAGACACAGATACATCTTAATTAAATTTGAATAATTTCAGTAATTCACTTCAAAAAGTATATTTTCTACACATAATAATATACAGAACTTACAGTTGCCCTCATTTGGGTTAAATAATATCATATATTATTTTAATCCAGTTTACAAATAACCCAACATTAAATCACTTGTTGAATCCCTTGTTTAATGTCACTAAACAAATTCTCTACAATATATATTTTTTCTAATCTCTCCTAGAACAAAAACATCCTCTGCAGAAATATGTCAATTGGCATTTTATCAAAAATAATACATATATGTAGGTAACCATGCTGAATCTAGTGGGAAATTATGTCTTTAAAAAGGGTATATCTATTTTGTTAAACAGTACAACTGTCCTCTGCCCTCCAAATGTATAATCTCCATAATGACCGTCCCTAGTCTGCACATGCACTAAGTTGTGTAAAGGTTTAACAGTCTAGAAGTTACACTGGATGTTGACCTTTTTTGTCAGTGAGTGCATTTTAAGTCTTTTTGTCTCTCTCCAAAATCCATGAACTTGTCCTATTCTGGGAAATTTGGAGCCCTGCTTAGAGAGAAGAGTGAACTTTTTCTTCCAGACACAAAGTTAAACTTTGTTTGGGGTTGACGTGTTACACCCCCTAGTTTGGAAAGTTGTATTTTCTGTGGGGATGAAAATAAAATAAATACCTTCAAAGCTTAAAAGAAAGTTTTGTTTCTAAGAATTTCAGGGCTGATGTTAAGAGCACCTCAGCCTTAACTGCAGAGCCTCGGAGAGAAGTTGGGAATTTTCCCACTTTACCAACTTTTTTGACTTCCACATCAGCTCATATGTCAGAGAGAAGGTAAGTTAAGATTCAGTTTCAAACTACTATGTTCAATGCAGGTTTTGGGTCTAGGAGCCGCTTTTTATATGTTTAATGTGACAGATATGTTCAAGAACATTTGATGGAATACAGTTCATTAAGTCAAATTTTTTCAGACTACTACACAAAGGCAAAATATAAAAGCTCCACATCATCCAGCCGAAAATTGTTGATTCTTCTTATATTGGCATCAAAAATGTATTTATTTTTCTTTATTTTTGGGCAATTTACCAACGACTCTCTGCCCTTCCATCCCATTGGGTGAATGAACTTTGAAGATCGTACAATGAAGGACTGCAACCCCATTAAGGTCACCTTGTGCACATTAAAATCATTCTGGTGTTCTTTTTCCACTGGCCTCTCGTCATCTTTCTTGTTGTTTTCCTCCAAAGGATCTGGAGAGGAGGCTGATGAGAATAATCTACATGCCAGAGACAGAATGAGAAGCAAAAGACGGCGCGGCAAAAGCTTTGAGATGAGAGGTGATGTAAGTCATAGGCAAGACGCCTGATACCCCAAGCAAATGATCCAGCAACTTGAATGCAAACCCTCTGCAAGTTCAGGTGGGGAGGTTCACTTGGGGGTGGGGGGATGGTGCTGGTGGTAGTGTGTGTGTGTGTGTGTGTGTGTGGGGGGGGGAGGGGGGGGGTAACAGTTTCCCTGTTGTCACTTTTGTTACCTGGAGAAATATTTCAGGGGTAGGGTCTTACTCTGAAGATCCAGTAAGTCACTACCTGAGTGTCTTGGGGTTCGTTTTACCTTCATCAACTTTAGTTAAAGTAAAATATATAAGAAAAGACAGACTTTGAATTCTAATTTCATTTCTAATTGATGATGGCTATAGTTTGTTTTGGTGACAATTTACCCTGTGCCTTTCCTCATCTTCAAAGGAAAGAGCTGTCTTGATTTTGAGGTAAGTAGTAAGTTAATATCCACCTAAAAACATAAGAAACACATTACGGAAAAGCTCAAAATGTATTTGAATATCATTAAATGAAATAAGTATTTGATCTCCCTGCAAAACATGACTTAGAGCAGTAAGAGGTTTTCTGAAGTTGGTAATCAGTTTTGCACACGTCTCTGTAGAGATTTTGGCCCACTACTCTGTGCAAAAACATTTTATCTCTTTTTTTGGGTGGATCTATGGTAGCTCTCTGCTTCTGCTCTCTCCACAGATGTTCTGCATGATTATGGTCTAGAGACAGACTTTTCCACTCAATAACTTTAGTGTGCTTTTTCTTAGCCACATTTTTATTACCTTGTTAGTATGTTTTGAGTCAATGACATCAAGGAAGACCTATCCAACACCCATACTGAGCATTTTGCCTGAGAAATAAAGGGTCAGATTGAGGATATTGTGGTACATGGCCCTGTTAATCGGTTCCTTATTCAAGTGCACTTTGAATGTAACCTTAGAAGACAGTATGAAAGCAAAAATGTTTACACTTCTGTGCTTGATTGCAGGTGTAGTATTCTTCAGGTCATACTCAGCATTTTTTTTCTTGTCACTCTGCAGGTTGAGATGATGCCAAACATGAATGATGCTAGTGTCATCTTGCCGTTATTTTGGTTGTGACCGTGATGGTGGAGAGGTTGAAATGCAATAAATGATTCTGGGAACTGGTGTGCTTTATACACAGAACTGCTTAAATTGTAATTCACCATAATGGTTACATCACCTTGCCCTCAGACACATTTTGAAAAATGGCACCAAAGTAGGCAGTTCCTGGAGATACGGATGAGCGGTGGGTGTTCTAAGCAGCGCTCATTGCTGCTGCAGTCAGGACGAGGGAAAGTGACCTGTGGAAACATGGAGTGACTGACATCTTGTGGTCTTTTGAGGTGGAGACTTTTTCACCCCCATCAATACGGGGCTATGGTGACAAAAGCATGCGCCTTTTTAAACAATAGGAAACTTCAACTGCAATAGCCACTGCTCCATCCTAAGAGGGCACCACTGAGATGGTTCTAAGATAAATATTGCTGAACTAAATAAGTTATCATAAATATGTGAAAAGCACATAGACATTAAAGTAGCACCCTCAGGCAGAATGTATACAGTTTATCTGCAAAAAAAGTTTATTTTAGGGTGAGTTACACTTTAGGTTTAGTAGTATATGTAATTGAATACATCTGTACCATACTGGTACACAACCAATCTGGTTATTTTAAGATCAAATCCTCATTTCACTGAATGACATAACATGAGGCAAATAATAAGCCAGTTTTTCTCTTGCTGTAATGCAAAACATAAACATCATTGTTGTTCGGGCCCAGCAGGTGAACAGGCCTAAACTCAAACTGCAAAATGTAAAACCATAAAGTCTATTATTAAATCACCTCATTACATCTTTAAAATGTCACATAAGGTATTTTTTGTCACAACTGGACAAAATATGCAGAATATGCAAAATACATAAAATATCAATCAGGCAGTTTCTGTTCTATAGATTTTCACACTGGTGCACCATCTAGTGGTGCACTAAATTGCACAACAAATGAGTTACTTGCTGTTAAGCACGTAATAACTTACTACATAAGCCGTGGAGTGTCATAAATGTGACAATGTAAACATGTCCTCAATGCTACTGCTATTAGGTAATAGCCACGTTTTTGGCACTTTTGCCAAGTCCCCTTCTTTTTTCTAAAGGCGCTTGTAAATATCGTGAGTCGTGTTTTTTTGGGCTTGTTTTCTGAATGTGCAGTGACTTATTTGGGGTCTAATATAAGCGACCATAAACACCAGTAAAGAGACCTGCTTCTGCTGTTACACTACAGACAGTGAACGGGCCAGCTGATATCCCTCTGCATTCATACATATCTCTGTTCATCTCTCTCTCTCTCTCAGGGGTAGAGAGATAGATAAAGAAACAAGTTGTGTCTCCTGGGAGGACAGAGTAGCTGCTGGACTACACTCCCCTGTTTCTAACATAAAGCCAAAATAAAGTTTACTGTTATATTGAATTAACTTACCTGTCCAGCAGAAAGTCTGCAACCTCCACATCCATTATAAATGAATTATCTCCACCTGGTAATAATAACCGACACAGCCTCTCGTTTTATCCCGGTTATTACTTCTTTTTCTTTACTTGGTTACTTTCTCTTCCCTCTCGCTAGGTAAATCGTATGAATGGTCCTCAATTTCAATTGAAAATGATAGAATGATCTATGGTCATCTTTGCTTGTTCATACTGCTCTACCAGACAGCACATCTTCATATAGAAGAGAGATATGGAAAACGCCTATAGTTGACAAGTTTGGCCCCTTTCAGCTACTGAAATCAGAAGTAGTGACACAAGTTATGAGAACACTTTCATTTTTGATATGAGTTATAATACTTTGCCAGAATAAGTATTTATGAAAGCAATACTTGATTTTTGATAATTCAATTTTATGTTAATTAAAAATTTGTTACACTTTGTCCCTTTAAAAAATGCTGCTGCCAGGGTCTAGACCAAAACCAAGGAAACAGATAATTGAACATCAGTGATTATATCACTCCACTGGCTCCTTGTTTGTAAAATAATAGAGTATAAAATCTTTATATGAATATAAAAAAATATATATTTATCTGCAAGGCACAAAGTCTTTAGTCTAAATACATTTCAGAGTTGTCTGTAAGGTACAAACCATGCACATCCATCAGGTAATCAGAGAGCCCGTCACTCTTTGTTTCCGGACCAGAACTAAAAAAGTAGACATAGAATGTACTTTGGTCTCAAGCCAAGTCCATCAAAATCTAATAGGCCCGTGCCTACGATGCAAACAAGAAGAGTCATTAAGTAATTAGTGGAAAGCATTTTGATACTGGACATATTCTCCTATAAAGCACAGTCAACAGTCTAACTTCAGCTTTATACCTCATCTCATATATGATGCTCTCTGCTCTGATCAGTTTATTTTTTATTTATTTTTCTGACAAGGAGTGGTGGCCTAGTGGTAAAAGCGATACACATGTCTTAGTTAGCCACATGTTATCAGGTTCAGGCGACAGTAGCACAGGAGCTAAGGAGTTTGTCCCCTCTCCGGGGGGTTGCTGGTTTGATCACCCGCTATGTCCGTCTCAGTTGCTGTCCTTGGGCAGACACTTCACCTGCTTTGCCTGCTGGCGGTGGTCAGAGGGCCCAGTTGCCCCGATGCATGGCAGCCTCGCCTCTGTCAGTCTGCCCCAGGGCAGCTCAAATTTCATTGGAATGTGTGTTACAATGACAAATAATTTTTCTTATTATTAAAAAAATGCATTTAGAATTATTAGATTTCCCCAAATCAAATCGGTTTTACAAAGACAAGTTTAGTTATCTTAAATAGACTGAAATACCTTGAGCTAGTACTTCACTAATGCGGTCATCCTCCCCTCAGCAGGTGAGTCTTACAGCAGCTCTGCAAACACAATGAAAACCCCACAATGATGGCAATGTAGGAACTTAACATATTTGGGATTCATTTTAGGAAGAAGCCTAAATAAAGAAATGTACACAAATTAAAAATGTTGCAGATTTGCCTTTGCTGTACAGTGTCTTATTTTTATTAGTTTAGTTTTTTCCTTCATGTGTATCTGCATACATTTTCCCCACTGTGGGTCAGTAAATGCATTTGTATTGTATTCTATTCTCTTTTATAGGTAGTCTTCCCAAGACTATCTATAGAAAAACATAATCTACATTCTATTCTATTCTAATCATCAGCACGCTGATTTTTAAAAAAAAGTATTCACAGGTTATGCTTTTTTTGATCATAGAAAACAACAGTCATCACTTGGAGCAAAACCACTCCTTATTCTGTATTACAATTCAAATAAAATGCTGCAGTGCATTGGAACCTTAACATAGTATTAAATAACTAGTACTTAGACTTTAGAAACTGAAAAGAGACTTTGGCATGAAAAAAAAACAACAAAGACAAATATTCTGGTAAAGATACACATAGTTTGCAAAAGTTCTCAAAAATATATGGCTTACAGAAATGTTTATATTTCAAGTTGTCCTCCACATTTCAAAGTCCTTCAAAAGAAAAATTTAAGCCCAGTATCTTTTGAAAGTCCAAATGTATCTGTTTTGAAAGATCAAGTAAATTACCTGCCAGTCTCCTTTTTATATCTGCCTTTGGAATCCTCTGTTTTTTCTTCTTTTAGCTAACTACACTTCATTGTGACAAAACAGAAACACATTATTATCGGACTCTTTTGCACAGATAGAAAGGAAAAAAAAAACGAAAAAAGAATCTGCCAACTTGGAAGAAAACTTTATAACATCTGAAGTAGTTTTATTCAGTGTACAGCTCAATTTTCTTCACATTCATGTGAAATTACAGTCTAGATGCCCAACCTCCTCCTCTTCTTACTCCCATCACACAATGAACACTAAAAACATCGTGAGCTTCCCTTTTTTATCTCCTGACACTTCAAAGGGAATTCATGCAAAATCTAACGGGCCAATTTTACCACCAGAGCGGCTCATGGAGTCCTCGTCTTCATCAGAGCGAAGGTGTGTCAGCACACTGAGGTAGGCGGTAAGTGTAGGTGACACAAGGGGCTGAAAAGGTGCAATGATTGAGTAATTTATTAACTAATTGGTGGATAGAATGAAAGTGTTCTCAAAGAATCTGGTGCAGCCCGAATATCAACAGAAAAGGTTAGGATTGATTTAACCTTTCAAAAAGATAATCTGTCCACTTAAACCATACTTAAAATAAGAAAACAAAATAAGAAATCTGACAACAGTAAGGACATGTCTTTCTCTGGGCAGGATTCTACCAAAAAATACACAAAAATCTGTTCAATAGAACCATCGGAGCAGCAACATCAGACCAGAGCGTGTGACGGACTAATCCAGGCAGACTTTTTGTGAAGTGTGTATTGAGGCTTGCCTCAATGACATAGTTGGTGACGTCTGAAGCCTCGAATACCAGCCATACCACAGGACTGATTCAAGAACTGAGTCGCTGGGTTGCGCATGATTGGAAGGGGCAGCTAAATGCTGTTGATTCCCCTGTTGTTTCTAGTTGTTTTGGCATCATTTGGAAAATATTTAGGTGTCATTTTTAGCTTTGAAATCAGCAAGAAAGTAAAGTGTTGGAACAGACTATCCCACCTTATATAAACTTGCTGTCATTCGTCTGACTCATTCACTTAATCTAATAATCGTCTTTATTGTCATTCCAATGAAATTTGTTCTCTGCATTTAACCCATTCCCCTTGGGGAGCAGTGGGCTGCCACAGTGCGGTGACCGGGGAGCAATCTCTGGTTAAGGGTCTTGCCCAGGGACCCTGAGTGGCAGTCTGTGGGAGTTGAACCCAGAACCTCAGTTTTTCCCGTACTCCTTATCATCTTCCTGTTGTCACTGGTTTAGCTCAATAACAATACAGTCATTAGCTGTATATGGTAAGATAATAGCATATACAGGTAGATGATGAGTATCGGAAAAATGGAAGGCCTATAAAGGGGCCTTCAATTTAGCCCCGCCCCCAACGGTAAAATAGTGCCAGCTTGTAGTGACATCGTAACTGAAGGAACTCTGCAGTGACAATTAAAACGTCTCTCATTGAAAAAAAAAGCTGCAGCATAAAATGAGAATATCATCGTAAGTTTTTACTTTCTAACAATGTTTGACTTTTCAATATGTGTAATTTTTCAATGCCAAATCTCTTTTTCGATATAATTGCAAGTGATTTTTTAATGTTTGATTTTACAATGCCAAATCTCTTTTCAATGTCTCTGAAAGCTGTCACTGCTTTAGCTCCATACAGGATAGCCTACTTAGTGTTAGTTCACAATTTTCATTAATGTAATGCATCAAACGTTGTCTACTATGTAGAAGACATACCTAAAAAAATAAAAATCATACATGTATACCCTATCACACACATAATTGCATGCTGTGTTTTGTGACACCTTGTGGATCAGTTGTGTAATGTCCCACTGCATTAAACACAGCAATCACAAAGCAACCACTGTTTCACAAGTTTTCTGAGGGAATGTCAGCCATCACCCTAGCAGTTTTTCAGAGCTGTTATGTTTTTGTTTTTTTTTGGCTGGGCTGAAAAAAGGCTGAAAATTGTGAACAACCCCTTACATTTCTTCCTCTACTAATTACACATACACAAAAGCACAGCTTAAACACCAAAGCAAATTATTCACAGCATGAATGAAAATGTAAACTATGACTCAAGTTGGAACGGAGACCTAACTTAACAGAGAATACACAGAAAAGAGACCGAATTGCTTTTGTTTTCTCAGGAAAACTCAGCCCTGTGAAAGGCGGTCATGATTTATATTTTTTTAATTCACCCCTTTTTTAGGTGAAAGGTTTCTGAGACATGGAGTTCGGCTTAAAAGAAGGAGCTCCTCCTCATCTTCAGACTGGTTGAGCCCTTTCAGAACTTGACTTTCAAACTCATCCTTCTGTACCTGCCTTTTTTTTTTTGGTCTTCTTTGGAGCTGGGGGCACCTGTGAAGTGCAAAACACCGAAGGAGGTAAAGCTGCAGGAGTATGGTGGGATGAGGTAGATGGGTGCTCCTGGGACACATTGACACCTGCTGGGTCGAGGAGGTCTCACCAGATTTAGTGGCTGGAGATGCAGACGGGGCGGGAAGCTGGGACAGACTTCACTCAGGTAAAAGGTGAAGGCTTCAGGTGGGGTGGTGACATGGGGAACAGAGGACCTCTGTTCAATAAATGGGGACATATTTGAAGAATTGACCCTCTCTCTGACATGTGGCTCAAATAAGGTCATGATGGTGAAATACTTCCATTTCGTTTTGTGCTCTGCCCCTGCACCTCTCTACTTCTCTCTCATGGTCTTTCTCTCATTTATGTATCCGTCCCTCAGATCTTTCCACCTCCTTTTTGCACTTATCCTCTAAATAATAGTAAAAATGTGTTAATAACAATAAATGAAAGCGATATCTATACAAAATATAGATATGTTAAAATATAGACCCAAGATAGATAGCTATTAAGGGAGAACATATTACAAAACAAAGCTATGTATACATGTACTAACTACCTATAATAAGCTACCTGACTTAAAACACATGTGGCATGCCTACTTGGCTGCAAATTTGTTTCCATACCAGCGCTTTCCTCCCGGTGTCCCTGTGTAATCTCGAACTCCTGTCAAAATGTTCAGGGAATTCAGACACACAATACTAGCTTCTCCTCCATTTTGCTCCCTGGTCTTCCCACCTGATGTAACGGTTTCTATTGACCGCGGGTCTGCCTTTTGCGTCCTGGCGCTGTAAATGGCATTGAAAATAATGGGTTTCAGAGCGCAGGGCAGCGTTGTGCTCACTGCGTCCTGTCTGAAATGCCCACAAGGTAGCCGTATAGGAATAGGCTACTAACCATTCAGAAACCACTTGCAGCATCTTCACTTGGTTGTGCACGAAGCTCCACTTCTTCAGCTTCTGGGTCTGACTCAGGGTCAACGATGTACTGTTGTACTATTGTGCATCTGTTTGCAACCATTTTCATGTGCATAAAGTGTGAGTGTAAACACTGAGTTGGGGTGGGGGGCACTGCCGACCACAGCTTATTTGCATAAAAGTAACAGAGCCCTAAACACAGCTCATTCTGAATGGAGCTAAAAATGGCAAAACTCATTATCTGAGAATAATTTTGTGCAAAAATATAACTAACATGTTTTGTGCAGTCATTAGACCTAACATAAATGTTTAAAAGGAAGCATAATAGGTCATCTTTAAGATGAAGTAGAGGACACTGTAAAAATCATTTTGACCTGCTTCCTGTTACAGCTTTTAGACAAGGCTTAAATTTTAGCATTTAAAAGCTCAAACCAATAAGCTAATCACAAGCAAGGTGAAAACTAAAACCTAGATTCATCTAGATTCATGACAAGGAACTAGAAAACATAACAGAAAAATTCAGCAGTAGTGAATGAGCTGATGCACATAAACTTATATGAAGACAGTTTACTCGACATCCAGCTATACCGCATCAGTCTGACATTCTGCCTTTACACAGATTTGTGAAATGACCTGTTATTTCTTCTGTCGCTTTACATAAAGACATGTATTGTCTTCAAATCACAAGCTGACAGCTCACAAACAAGAAGCTACTGTCCTGATGCCTTTGTTACCATGGTGATGAAGAAAGCACCGGTGAAATAACAGATGTACGGGTTGAGAGACTGCCAGTAAGTGACATGCACAGTATTGCTTCTTGTCCGTGTTTTTAATACAGTTTATAAACGCAAATAGAGAATATTCACATTTCAGATTTTTACAGTTACAAACAATGTCGTCATCTATGAGCCCTGTGGTTGCAAGGAGCGAGCAGAGCTACAGCTAATTTACTCCAAATATACTGAACAGGTGCTACAGTTCTGTCTCTGGGGAGAACGTTCCGTTCAGAAGACAGAAGATTCCTATCTGAAGTCCTTTTGTTGGAGCAGCTTCTCTCTCAGCTGAAGAAGATCGGTAGGCGTTTTTCAGAGATGGGAAAAGAGTTTAATCTCACATCACATCCTGCTGAAGGACAGGAGAGGTAATGGAGTTTCAGTGAAGCTGTGAGAGATTGGAAGAAGAAGAGGGGGAAGCCCCTGAAGAGCACTAGTGGCACTGGTATTAAATATCCAATACAGAGAGCATGTGATGAATGGTCTTGTTAAACAAATGCTCATTGTTATTCTGAAATAAACAGTGGGGAAAAAAAATATTACACACCTCTTTACTACTTTGCTACAATTATTTTCTTAAAGAAGCTTCATATTTAATTAAAATAGAAAAATAATCTACATTGACCCTAAGATCCTGAGATTATGTAAAAACATATTTATATAAGAATCAATTATAGACTAAAATTGGCAAAGTTCTTCCACATGCAGCTGCATGGAAGATGGTATACAGTATTCCTGTGTTTGCCAGGTCTCAATGCTGTATGGAGGTGATCATGGCAAACTCACAATCAGTTCAACCACTAAATGACCAGAACAATTTAAGTTTAAAACACATTCCTAAATGTCATAACATTTTTCATATATGTGAATGGCCACAGCAGAAGTTTCCCCAGGGCCCTTTTGAGTTATTTACAGATCCAGAACGAGTGGACTAAACTTTCCAACGAAGTCAAACTTGTGGAAATCAAAACAAATTTGAAACAGATATGACCTTTTGAATGTTGGCACTCTGCAAAGAAGATTAGAGAGAAAACAGGCCTCAAAGTTTCTTTACAATTTTGCCAAGCAGGGGGGTGAAACTTTGCGGTTCAAGATTAAGTGCACAAATGCACCATAGTCCAAGGGGTTCTTCCTAATTTTCCCTCGTTTAACCTCAGCTGGAAAACTACGAATGCTATCTATCCACAGACGCTATTTTTTAAACTGATTTCTCCTGATACAGAATGCAAGATACTCCAGTGACCCGGTAAAAATGTTCCCACAGTGCAGCGCTGTACTGTGGTGGTAAGGTTACTGTGCAATACGTTAATTCTCTTAACTTGCTCTTCTGCCATGAGTCCAAAGCTTTCCTCATCATCTTAATGGCTGCTGGAAACTTTGAATATTTGCCGCCAAAGTTATGCCGTCGCTTTGTCAGTTTGTTCCATTTCAGCTCTCCTGTTACAGAATATGTATCCCGCGTCTGCATCCTGGTCACATGTGTAGCGCTGAGCAAGCCACAGTTTCGCTCTTGGAGATCTGTTCAGGTCAGCACATTGTCTTCACAAGTCACAGAAACTCAGTTTATCTTTCAAACAGAGTTAAGTAGCTGCATAACTAGCCATCTGCTCTCTTGAAGCACGGATCCTATTGAACAACACTCGTTAACTAAAGCATGCGTGCAGCCAAACAAAGGCAACATACAAAGGAACTGCGGCTTTCCATACGCCGACATGTGAACACAGCTGGGGGGGATTTTAAGCTGAAAACATCCAGTTTTTTAAACACAAAGTTTATCATTTTAAAACCTTTAAAATTGTATTTTGAAGCATTGAGGGGTTATTTCAACTTCAACTAGCATATTTTGTCACTATTCTTTAAACAAATAAAAAAAGTTTTTCACGCTTTTTTCACGTTTGTGCTCCAAACCCAAACCCATATAGGGCAGGCAAAGTGGTCCTTGTAAGAAGGGCGAGAGTTCAAAAAACATAAAACAACCCCACATAGGGCGAACCAAGACTTCAGGTGGAGACTTTGACCAGAGAACAAGCCACCTGGACACCCTCTTCGACAAGCTTATGTGTGAAGACTGGAGATGGATCCATAGGACCCCATAGGAACAGTATCTGAAGAATTCTCTATGGCAGAAACAGGATCAGAGGAATCCTCCATGGTAGGAACAGGATCAGAGATGTCGTCCCTTACGTAAACAGTCTCTGAGGCGTGAACATTGGACAACTTGACTATTATTAGTAGGATGACATTTAGTGGCTGACTTATGGATGACTGGTGAAGCTGGGTGGTAATAAAAGGCCTTTAAAGCTGCTCTATAATCCTCCTCCAATTCCCTAAACTTTTTCTCCACCACAAGGTGAATAGTTCTAGAGCAAAGTCTCGACAGCCAATGGAAGAGACCCCGCAGGACTGAGTGGAGGGCTGGATGACTTAACAGGTGCCAACAATGAAGCAGACGCTGTAAGAATGGGTGACGAGGAGAAATCAGCAGCAGGAAGAGCAGAAGCCAGCAGGTTTTTTGCCTTCAATCCATCCTAAGTTAACTTTTGTCTTAGATGTAAAAAAAAATAATTTGTCAAAGATACAAAGGGCCTTAGATTTTAGTCAACTAAATTTCCAAGTTTAGGATAATCAGTCCATGGCAGGTGGCCCTTATTATGGTGAAAGGGAGGTGACTGGGAGGTGGCTGAGAAGAGTGGAGCGCAGAGTGAAAACGATCAGTCCAAAACAAACAAAAAAACAAATCCTGACAGTCTTTACAATTTTGCTGCTGGTGGTTGACAAATTTGATTGTATAATTTGTGCTTCAACAGAGGAACACAAAGGGATAAAAGAAAAACAGAAAATTGTGGACAGCACATTATAACAGAAAAGGTCAAGAACTTGATGTTTCACTCACATGTTCTAACCAACATCAACACTTTTAATAAATATTACATGGAATTGGATAAAGCAGGTTAAATCTAATTGTAAATCATTGGAATTATACAATATGATGAGCATGCCAATTGTGCAGCAATGTTTGGATACTTTTTTACCATTTGGTACACGTGTAAGGTAAAACCAGCTTTAATTGTTGGTGTTTGTGCTTTGTTTTGTTGGAATGCTGAAATGGTATGAGACAGAAAATCCCCCTACACACTGTGACTGGACAGCTGTGTGGAGACAAGCTGATTGGGTTTGTCTTTTCATTTTTGGCTCTTCTTATGTGAACACTTGAATGAAACCTCATTCCCCATGAGACAAGTCTGAAAAGGTTTTCAAACAACATCACGTCTCAATGACAGCCGGCTCTTCGCTCCCACTCCTGTTGTGGCTATTTGGACAAAATTGAAACACTTTTGATTTTAAAATTGATTCAAAAACAACACAAAGTCATAAACTAGCCCTGACAGATTATTACCTGCTCCTATCGAGATGAAGCAGGATTGGTTCCCCAAGAGAGTTTCTTCACCTTGAACATATATATTTAGAAGCTTGGACATTGGGGAGTCTAGTTTTCTGGATTGTTACTAAAACATGTCTTGAAGCCTTGTTAGCTTTAAGTTAATTCAACAAATAAATGATTTAAGGACAGTAAAGAAAGCTGGCAAAAAATAGTATAAGCAAGATCACCCATAGGTTTGTGATAGCATTCAAGGTTAACAAGGAATGAAGAGTGAATTACTATATAAGCAACAAAAAAAATACTCTTCAGTGTTGTTTTAGCAAAACTTGAGTGGACTAGCAAGACTGGAAAGGATAAGCTGGAATACAAGAGAATTGCAACATATGGCAAAAGGTTCCACAATATGAACATATTTGCAATTTTTAAGCATGGTGGTAGTTGTATCATGCCATTTTATCATTTATAAATAATATATAAATACTTTGCCAGATTAAAACTGAGTTCCTTTGTGAACCTAGTAGTTTTTAAACAGAAAAAAGCGATTGCAGTGAGTGTTTGCCTTATTTAGAAGTATCCCGGCATACTGTTTACAAATGATGGTAGGATAGAGTAGCCTTATTTTATTTCAGCACTGCAGTAGGTCAGCAGCTCCGAGCTAAACATTATAAAAATGCATCTCAATTCCCTAGTTCATACATTACATTACTGTATAAACTATTTCATGTAGTTGATATTGCTGCAAATGTAAATTCTCCAAAGAACTTCATAAAAAATATATAATGTCACCTTTTTGAATGGGATTTTTTTTTTTTTTTTTTTAGCAGGCCAGATTTTGCTCCTCAGTAAAAGGGTTGGGTGCGGTAATGAGATGTGGTTCTATCTAGTTGACTTTACTCTGATTGGCTACAACCACAAACACACCCCCACATGCCCTTGCTCCCTCCATCCACACCTCTCTTCTTGGTAGCGCAACACCCCGTCACAAATCCATCATGATAGAATTATGGATAGTTGAAGTATTTGTGTTGCAGGATGTCAGCCATGCGAGGCCAGGCTGACCAAAGGCTTTAACTTGGCAGCGAGATTCATTATACAGAAAGTGGGACCGACGTCCATGGTCTAACAGAGCCGCAGTGGAGAGCTTGCTGCCCTGCTGCTTCAGACAGTGCTGATTTGTTTAACAGATGAGACAGCGTTTAGAATTTTAAAAAACTTACGGGTAATGACAGCATTGTGGTCGCCTCCTCCAGTGTTGGTACAGAATTTTTTTTCAAAATCAGTTTGAAAATGTTTAGAAAACAGCTTCAGTAAAGTGTGCTAAGCATATGAACACAACACTGTCTCGTATTGGACTACCGAGAAGTTAGTTTTTGGTTGGATATTGGATATCTTGCCAAACATCCTGATCAATTCACTCTTGCCAAGAGTCAACTGATCAGGATGTTTCCTGGACACCTCCCTTTGTAAATTGCCTTATATCTCAGCGATCTTTCTGAGAAAGGACCTTTGGTTTGGGTAATCCCACCCTCAGCATTGGTTATTTCTCATTGTCTAGTTTAATTGATTGCTCAGTATGTTATGCATCTGTTCTCTTTTCATGTCTCCCACCATGATCTGTTGTGGCAGTTTGCCAGTCCTTGCTCTGCTCCACTCTGCTCTGCTAATTTGAGTGAGCAGCTACACCTGTTACACCTGTTTCTCCCTATATATATATATATATATATATATATATATATATATATATATATATATATATATATATATACACCTGTCTCTTACAGCCAGCCTCTGGCAGATTGTACAAAACCCCAGCATGAGTAGATGTCTAGCGTTCATGGCTTGCATCACCTGTTTCTTGACCAAGTTTCTTGTTTTTGGATTTCTCTGTTTCACCTTGCTCAAACTTGGACCCCTAATTGGCTCTCTTATTCGGGAAATGACCTGGAATTTTGGACCTGTCTGCCATCTTCTGCCTGCCTGCTCCGTGTATAACCAAAGCCCGTCTCACGGATATTGCCTCCAGCCTATTTAGCCTGTCATTCCCTGCTGTCAGCAGCCCGCTGTCAGTTCCGCCTGCCTCCTGCTCCTTTCTGGAGCTCTATCGCCTGTCTGCACCAACTTTTTCGTTTGCTGTTTTATTTATTAATAAACATTTTTAAGCACAACAATGTACCTGTCTTGAATATCAGGTACCCTGTCTGTCAGAGTGTAATATAGTAATCACATTCAGTTTTGGTCATTTGTATAGTGCCAATGTACAACACGTATCATCTCAAGGCAGTTTACAAAGTCAGTTCAATAGAATTGTGCACCAAGATTGGTTAAAAAGTTTTATATCTAAGGAAACAGCAGATTGTATCTAGTTATTGACTTGCAGAATTAGCTTCTCCTGAAAGAGTATGAAGCAACAGTAGACAGTTCTTGCATGCTGTTGACTTTGCAGCAATCCCTCATACCAAAGATGCATTCAGCAACAATGCAAATAAAAACTCCCAATAAACTGGAAGAAATATTCAGCAGAGCATTGCTGGCTGTGAACAGCCAGGTGCCAAAACCAACTGTGGCTTTGACATGACAGAGCATACTCACAAAAGAGTACAAAAGCACTGAGCTGGGAGTACTTTCTATGCGCCTCCTATTCTAATTTTAGAAACCCTGGGAACCACCAGTACCTGCAGTATGAGAGTATACTTCTCTGTTAGCAACATCACATCTTGTATGATTTATGATGCCGCTTGACTGATAAGAGCTTTAAATGTGAGTAGAAGAATTTTAAAGTATATTTTTGATTTAACAGGCAGCCCATGAAGGGAAGCTAAAATAGGAAAAATAGGAAAAAATCTGTTTTTAATTATCATCAGAACTGTTGCTACAGTGGAACTCATATCTTCCAGTGAGGAAAAACTCATATCTTCCTCACTGATCCTCTACACGGGAATGCTGCAGGGTTGTGTCCCATATCCAAAATTATGACACCCACTGCAGTCCGACACACGAACCTCATCTAGAACACCAGCAATACCAAGGAGGTCATAATGGATGCAAAAAAAGACATAAAAAAATTAACAATAAATATATGTAATAGAAATTATCCTTGATATGAATCTCAAAATACCCTCAAATAAAGTTTGTTTGTTCTGGAATGTCAATCATATCTCACCAACCTTCAAATAAACACGAATAACAAGATGTCAAGCCTTCTTTAAATGTCCTCCACAGATCTAGTGGACAAGAACATCTTACTGGTTTTAAATTCCAAAACAGTCTGACAGTCTCACTGTGTAATTTAGCTGCAGTTCTTCTGGTGTAGCTTGAAATGTTTTACGAAGTAGCAGTTCTGAAGCAGCACTCACATTCAACAGTACAGAATAAAGGCAAAAAGAGAATATACCTGGTTCTAGAACACGTAACATCAACAGGCACCTGAGTGCAGATGACCAAGGACACCGTGAGTATAACATAATGAAATATCCCTCCGCTTCTCCGTGTTCACACACTCCTAGCCACAGACAAAATATATACTAGATGCCTCATTAGGTGCTGGAGCGCATCCTATGTTGCCGCCATATTCGCTGGGTCTTTTTTTTTACTTTAGGCTAGGACAGGAGCCAACGGGAGCAAACGCAGAGGGAGCAATGTTGCCCGTATTTTATGCAGTTTATGGTTGCAATAACCAGTGATAAATGCTAAAAGTCGATTATGCGGTGCAGATCGCCATTTTGAGCAGAGATTGGTTCTTGATGCTCATTAACTTGTTGTCTCTTTATATGACAAACGAAGGCTTAGTCACATTGCCAAATGAAGTACCCACGAGTTACAGAGTGCCAGCACATGCAAGAAGGCAGCTGTGCCAAATGGTTCTCTATCAAGATTATTAAGCTCCTGCTCCAGTTGCAAGTGAAGTGTAAGACACAAATGACCTCGAAATTTTAAACCCTTCTCCATGTTTAAAACAATAAATAAATGTATGCACACGGATATAAACAGCATGTAAAAAATATTAAGATATTACCATGTCAATCTTAGTTTAAGAGCCAAAGGGTTATTCCTTGGTGGGACGATGCTGCAGTTTGGGGCTTGGTTGATCAATATGTGTGTCTGCTCAGAATTCAGGTACAGTGTGAATAAAGGTAATAAACAAGTTTCCGTACATTACGTTTTACCATTTCGTACTTTCAAGCTGAGCCGACAATTGAAACAGGAGAAAACATTTTTTTTCATGTTTTGTGTTAGATAAAAAATACAACAAAATACTCTATCATGTTTCAATGTTAAACAAAATGCAAAGAATGATACACAGAATCAATTTCAGTATGATACATCATAATCATTTTTAAAACAGTTCTCAAACTCACCACAAGTCTGATAATTATCATGTCCAGCCGCTGTTGTAGGTGATCTCTGGAGAAAGTTTGCCATGGACAATTCTCCTTTCTTCTCCCACAGTATTTATGGTCAAAGTAACATATTTTCTTCAGTTTGCTGTCTCTGTGTTCTTCAAATATTGTGCTGGCAAAAGCTTCTGACATCTTAAATTCTTGGTCCTCTGCCATGAGTCCAAAGCATTCTTCATCTTCCTCATCTTTGGTTAGCATCAGCTGGAAGCTAAGAATGTTCTCTAAAGTCTTTAAAGACACTATTTCTTCCGCTTGATCTCCTTCTGATTCAGAATCTAAAGAGCGCTATAACAGCGGAGTGCTGTTTAGCTGTTGAGTGACCTGTTCAGCTTGATCCATCATCACCAGCCACAGAAACTCACAGTTTTTTTTCAAAGCAGTGATAAGTAGCTGCATAAGAAGCCATGTGTTTTCTGCAAGTACGCAGCTTATTGGCTGACACACATACCAAAAGCCTAAGCGGAACCTTTACTAATGAGCAGTAGGTGTTCCCTCCCCAGCATGAAGATATTGGCTGGCTGGATTTTAAGCTGAAAACAGGCCAACTTCAAACACAACGTTTTGCGTTTTAAAACCTCCAAAACTGTCATTTAAAGCATTGAGCTGTTTCTTCATAACTTCAACAAGCACATTTTGCAATAAAACAAAAATCACTTTTATCAAAGAAGCTGAAGGACTTACTCTGTTTTCTCCATTTGTGCTCTGCCAACTTGTTCCTTCTTTCCCCGTGGCACGTCACATAAAGGACAATTGCTGCAAAGAATGAAATAGAAAAAGAAATTGAAAAACATTGTTTTAAGGTAAAACTTAAATCATTAAAAAGTCTGCTGATGTTTGAAAACTAGCAATTTAGGGGGGAGAAAACAAAAAAAACTATGCATGAAAATAAACAGTTAGACAATGAAAGAGCCACGTATTCAGCTGTTGCAAACTGCATAACTATTTATTGTCATGCATAGATGATAATTCTTCTTGATGGAAAGAAATATGTATAAAGCTTATAGTACAAGAGATTCTCAACAGGTAAATCTTCCCCTGTAGCTTTTCATATTCATAAATACAGACAAGCTTCTGCTGAGATGAGAAACAGCAAAGATAATGAACTAGATTGAAGTATAGAGCTGTTCTGTACATCCAGCTTTGTTTTGTTGAGAGAATGTCCTTCCTCTGCCTGTTGCAACTTTTGGAACAGGACTCTAAGCACTTGGGTGCCAGTTATGCATATTGATACTTAATTTTGTTTGATTTTCCCTTCCTTTGCCGTTAAGCCATCCACAAACAAGACGCATATCCGTCAGTGCGGAAGAAGAGCTCCAGTTCCAGCATCTGTAGAAAACTGAAATCGCCTCAGAACCTCCTAATCGGAGTAATTAACTCCTTCCTTCACGGTTGGCGGAGGAGAGTTTTCATTCTAATGATTTGATTCACTGATCCTTTAAATTTAGCCCCACAGGAAGAGATGCAAATGAAACTCTCTTCATTTATTGTCTTTTTGCCATTTAATGCTGAATATTGAATTGTGTAATAAAAGCCTCATTGAGTTTATGAAAAACGAAAGCAGACAAACCTTTGGGCACACACTAGACGGCTCCCTGTCACCTTAAGCAAGTTCATGCCAGAATTCGCTTAGTCTGAGACCAAGCTTTCACTTTTTTAAAGCTAATTAGTCAAAAATAAGACAGCAGGAAAAAAACAAAAACAAATGTGTGTTTTGTTGGTTTAGCAAAGGAGGATAATGCATGAAGCAGACACACTGATCAGCCTGATCAAGATCTATTGCGCTTTTGTTAGAAAAGCTACAGATAGGGCATCAAAGGTGAGGCTTCCTGTCTCTGCTTTCGCCTTGGTGCTGATGGCTGTCAGCTATCAGATTTGGCTAACATGAATATGGACGTGCTGCTGTATTAACACTCGGAAGCCAACTTTCCCTGTTAATGTGGAGAGAGGGGATGGAGACAGATCTTTCTTCTCTGAGTGGGATGAAACTGAAGCAGGGAATCAGCAATGCCAAATTAAAAATTGATGTGAGAGAAAAAGGAGATTTTATTTGTTAAAAATTGGTGTAAGCGCTGTACTCTGGTCTTCGCTTGAGTGCTCCCTCTTTAGTGACGTTTAGTAGTGTTGTTTAGCTCATTTACATCCATCCGACACCTGGAGTTTTTTAGTTCTTCCAGGAGATGAATATGACCATATTCATGTCAGAATCTCATCAATCCACACTAAACTTCTGCAGAAGTTTAGAAACCTTCCATCTTTATCGACTGTGAGGAAAAATTATCAGATTCTACTGCTCCCCCATGTTTGATTATAGAACCACTTGAATTTCCAAATTCCTAATTATAGGACCTTATTTTTCTGCACAGGTAAAGGTACAAGGCGACGAAATTCAGTTTAGGTCTAACCAGAAGTGCAATAGCAGCAAGCGCAGGATAAACAATGGTTCCATATGTACAGGACATAGAGGATCCTGTGTGTGTATGTGTGTGTGTGTGTGTGTGTGTGTATGTGTGTGTGTGTGTGTGTGTGTGTGTGTGTGTGTGTGTGTGAATAACTATCCTATTTTACTTCCTAATTGCAATTACCAGCGGTGGCCTGGGCTATTATCATTTTGACAGTTTACAGAAGGTTCTTTATTAAAGATCTGAAAGCGTCTAAGTGGGTTACGCGTCTTGAGCCTTTGCCTTGGCACTCTTGACAGAAACCCCCCCATCCTCCTTCTGTTCCTGCGTTTTTAATTGCTTGCACCTCGACAGGTCGGAGGCGAGAAGTCTGTGCCTACCCCCGCCCCTAACATCGTCCCACCAAGGAATAACCCTTCAGCAGTTAATGAGGCTCGAAAAACAAATCCCATAAAAAATGACGACCTGTCACGAGAGGAGGAGGATGTAGAGAAGCAGAGACAAGCTGTCAAAAAACTAAATTATATCCAAAGTTAAACAGAGTAGCGGAATCTATGCTATTAAGAATGTTTATTTACAGTAGCTTCATCAATCTCAGGAATTACATTTCCAAAGTAAATTTTCAAAAAGTTGGACTCTTGCTTACATTGGAAGCCCAAAAAAATAAAAATTACATCTGACATCCACTCAATGGCAAGACTGGTTCCAATAGAAGCTAATTATACTATGTTGCAGTAACGTGTAGATGAAAATTTACCAGAAAGAACACAAACAAATACCAAGACTTCCAAAAGTAGGTTCCTTGGAAAGAGGAATCAATATTTAATTGGATACCAGCAAAGTGGATATGTTTGGCATTAAACCAAAATACAGCTTTGACAAAAAAGAATCGTATAAAGACTGTGAAGCATAAAGATGGAAGTGTCATAGTTTGGGGATGCAATGCTGCAGCAGGGCTTGGCCAGCTCACCATCATGGAATCACCCATGAATTCTACCATGTACCAGATAAACATCTGTGATAAATCTAAGCTGCAGCACAACTGATTGTATATTACATTTTATATGGGAGGTAATACGCAGTTATGTTAATAAATAAGAAAATATTTAACAGGATGGGTATTTTTTTCCACATGCCTGGATATATGCTCCAATTCAAACCCTTTGTCACTTATTTATGTATTTTTTTAGAGTTACAGTCCTGAACCCATAGGCCTAACCCAAATGCAACACTTTTTTTTTGTTACTTATAACATAATTTTTGAATTCTCAGATTGCCGTGTTATTTACAGTAGCTCCATGCATCATCCCATTAACTTTCCTGTCCCTGATAAAAAACAATATTTTTTACATATATATCCCCACACTAAGACACTTTCAATGCCAAGGGTTACAAGGGGTGTGCTGTTTTTCAGGGTGATGCAAAAGCATAAAAGGTGTTTTAGTCAACACTTAGTGAAAAATAACAACACCTAAAGCAAGGTTTCAAGTCTTTCTCTCCAGAACTTTGAAATTAATATTTTTAAAAATGAACTAAAAAGTCTTTCTAAAATGGAAAAAAAACACTTTTATTTCCTTTTTTATTTGTTTTATTTTATGTTTTGTTCCCTCAGATTTGCAACTCATCCATGGCGGCCGGTTCCATCATGCCTGACACTTAGAGGGGACAAACATACTCTCATTTCTGTGTGTGTGCCTGTATGCACGTGGTTGAGGGTCACCAGTGGCGGCGTCTGGGGTAATCTGTAAGACATAAATTAATTGTCAGAGCTGTCAGCAGCTGGAACATGCAGCCCTCAAAGCGGCAGCTCTGGAAAAGATTTGAAAGATGATTTGAATATTTCTCTCTGCTTTCCCCCATGTCACATTTGATTTGACAGACCTTAATAGCTGCAGACATCGGAAATTCACCAGAGCTGGAATTAATGTTGAAATGGAAATCTTCTGTGCTCTTCTTTTTTTTTTTCTTTCAAAGATATAGGGACCAAGAACTTTTGTGCTGTGAATTTAGCTTTTGAAATATAGTTAAGCATCCTAAACTACAGTAAACCTTTACATCTAACAATAAAAAAGCCAGCTTTTATACACATCCTCCGTACGGGTGGAGAAGAAGCCTGTTCCTCACCTCCTCCTGGTTTTTGATTTCCTACAGTTTTTCATTATTAATGCACCAGCTCTGTAGATCAACAGGTACCAGCCTGAAGCTACTCACTCTGCCTCTTTCAGCTTACCAAAGTGCCCTCAACAGAACAACCCGCATGTGTTATAAATTTACATTTCAAATGTAGGGAGATGTCACAGCCTTTCACTGGAATTGGACATCTGAAATGCAATCCCTGCTCAGATTGCACTACAATGCTGTGTATCCTCCAATCCTCCACCGAAACCTGCCTGAAATATCATTCTTCGTCACCTAAGGTCTTGTACAAATTGAATCGCTGCCTCAGAGGAGATGCACAAATTAACACATTTGTTCAGAGCATTTAATATATGTTGGCAAATGTTGTTTTGCAAATTCTTTATCTGCTACTGATGTTTACTGATAAATTGTCATGATAGATGTTGCTCTGCTGACGGTGGAACAGTATCCAGTATGTTTAGTGTTAAAGCATTCTTAGAAAGTCACAAAACGTCCAACATGTAAAACTCCAAATGTAAGGTCTTTAAAAGCCTCAGACATGTCCAGATTTTTCATTGCAGGCCTTAAATGACTTTAGGTAAATTCTAAATTTGTTAAGTTGGTTATGTTTCACTACCTCCATCGATTTTTCTTTCTTTCTTTTTATAAAATTATAAATGTAGCTTAAGTAAATAATGCAGAATGCATGGAAAATAAATACAGTCATATAGATAACTTTACCAGTAAAATATATTCTTGTTTTGAAGCCCAAACAGCTTGTCATTATTTCAAAGGTATATAGCCATGTTATATGCTTATAAAAAGAACATTTGATCATGATAAAATAAAGCTATATGCACCTAGCCTCCATCTTGATAGTGTTTTGATGGTTATTTTTGAGGCTAGATATGAATCCAGCGCTGGGTGCGATGAACAGTTATAAATAGACGTGACGCCATCTACCGGCAGTATCACAGAACTATCATAATGTCAGTTTGCTTAAATAATAAATCACTTGTAAATAATGCCAGACTGAGCCTGACTCTGCAATGCCTGGCAGTAAAGCAGCAGCTCGGCGTGATCGAAGACCAACCATTATTAATTAAATACATCAATCAACAGCAACTTTAAGATCCTCATATCAGAACATTTGCTTCCTTGTTTTATCACCTACTTTGCATGCACACTGCTGTACTTCCTGTTATTAAAAATTAACACGAAAGGCTTTATTTACTAACAAACTGAGCAAAAAACAAATCGTAAAACGGCAAAATAATAATTAATACACCGGCAGGACGTGGTAATCTTTCATAAAAACTTTGTATGCAACCAGAGTGATCTACTGACATATACATTTAAAAAAAGTCAAATAATGTGGCTATGCACCTTTAACATTTTGACATGGGACATCTTATAGACATGTCCTGTTTATGGCTTAATTTTTTCAAAGAAATTAATCAAGTCTGGGCTTTACCTTGGACATAGTTTTAAACCATTGCACTCCAGTTTAATACCTCTGGTTTAAGAAAAGATAATCAAACTAGATTATTTAGAAGTTTGGAATGTGTGTGTGTGTGTGTGTGTGTGTTTTTGGGGGGTTTACAAAGAGAGCCATTTCAAAAATAGGCAAAACAATGTTATTAATAAACATCATGATGCTAACTTTTTATAGATAAAAAAAAAACATACGTCTACTAATTTAGGTTATTATTAACCCAACTAGTATCCACCAGGTGCCATGCTGCATAAATCACAATATGCCTTCCTGTTTTACAGATCTAGTGACACATTCTAGACCTGAAAAGTTAATGTTAACTTGTGCATGTTTTTAAGTTAGTAAGTCAGCTTTTTCTGTAATCCATGTAGGTCTTAAATTTAAATCATATTTCATATGAACACATTTTAAATTGATAAAATTACTAAGACTTGATGAAATCCTCTGAAAGGCTCTTACTCAAAAATCAGGTCTAATGAGCTGCAAAAAGGTCTAGAAAAGTGAAACAGAACTGTTATCTACTTTCAGCAAGCTTTGGTCCAACACAGAAATAGCAGTGCTACCACACAGGCCCAAGTTTGGACTGCCTCTGCAAACTAACAGATGAACCCACACTTTGCTCCAGGTGTATTACAGCCAGTTTGTGTAGTTTATGGCATGTCTGCAGGCTGACTGTAAAGTTTAAAGACCGTGATAACAGAAGAGGAGTAGACGAGACTGTCTTGTTGTGGTTCAACCTTGAGTAGGTTTTAAATATGTAAATACTACAACACTCTTTGCTTATCAAAATATTTACCATTGCCAGTGATTTTATTTTTCCTTCTCCTCCTCACAGAGGAAAAAAAACTGTTTTATTTCCTTTTGATGCCACATTCATTTACTAGTAATTGGTTTTTCTCGCTCAGTGTTTGAGAAAGTTGCAAAGCGTCAGTAAAGTGCCCCTTAATAAGAAAACGCCACAATCATCTAGTTGCAGGTGTTTATTTTAGGCAGGGCGGCACTTAATAACAATGCAAACCCTTATTCTGTTGTGTTGAAGAGAGAAAAAAAAAAGCGTAAACTCATCTCCTGATTCTCTTTAAAACAACTGAAGCTGTTTTTCAAACATCATTTCACCTTCAGTAGCGGCAGCGGTGTTCATTATTGGTTGTCCCTCTTCTTTCGGAAGAATTTACTTTCCCCGTGTGAAAAACAGAAAGAGGGAGGGATGAAAGGCTAGAGGGGTTTCAGAGCAGTAATCTGGTTTAGAAGTCATGCCTGGTCCATACACTCCAGTAAATTTCCTGTTGTAAATGGGGGCTAATGGGGGAAAGGTCTGTGTAATTCTCTCTCCATTAGCTGCTCCGCCTGGCCTAATTGCCCAGCCGAGCCTGAACAATTTTGTTAGACGTTGCCCGGGTAATTATGGCTGCTTTGGCTAAAAATACCAGCCGACTTGGATCCAGAGTCGGGCAGTGGTTTTCTTTTCCTTTTGTCTTCACATTCAACCATCTCCCTCCTCCTCCTTCTCTTCCACCCACCAGCAAGCAGCTCCAAGCCGCTGGGACCTACTGAGCTGTAAGTAATGTGGATATGAAGGCCAAGCTGTGATGGAGGCGATCGGATGGGCTGAGGGAGTCGATCCAGTTTGGTCCTCCAGACACATCTCTACTGCTGGTGACAAGCTGAAGGACAAAGGCGAGGGGGAATGTTCAGAGACGATAATCCTGCCATCGCTGCCACCAAGCGGCAGTTTTTCCTCTTCATAGTCAAGCAAAGGATTTCTGAATAATGACTTCTTCCGATGACCCAGCATTACAGATGAGCGGAAAAAGAGTAAATATTTTAATATGGACTAATTATCTGTAAAACGCCATCAACTCTACCAGTCAACAGATGGATGTAAAAGCATGAGACTGTAACACGCACAGGTTTCCTTCAGGGTTGAGGCTTGATTTAATAGTTTAGATGTTCCAACTTCAGACCTTTGTTCAATCAAGATATGTCAATGACAGATACACCTAAATAAATTAGAACATTAAGCAAAAATGATCCAGTAACTCAGTTCACAAAGTGAATATCATACTTGTAGATTGATTTCACCATGTGATGTATTTCAAGCATTTATTCATGTATTTTTTGTTTGTTTATTTTGATAATTGCGGCTTATAGCTCGTGAAAAGCCCAAAACTATGATGTTGCATAAGAACAGTACAAAAAGGACTTTTAATGCAGAAATGACTAACTAAAAGAATGTCCATGCACTGCACAGTACCTAAACTCAATATTTGGTTAATGCTCCTTCTGCATAAATCATTGCACCAACGCAGCGTGGCATGGAGGTGATCGACTTGTGGTTTTGCTGAGGTGTTATGGAAGTTACAGTATATTTAATAGTGTCCTTCAGCTCAATTGTACTGTTAGCTTTGTTGTCTCAATGTATCCTTTAGACCATAAGCCACATATTCTCTCTGAGGTTTAGGTCAGAAAGGTTAGGACAATAAAGCACAGTGATAACTTGGCCTAAATATCAAATACTGGGGCTTTTCCATGGACCTTCTCACAAATATTTCCAGTGGGAGGGTAGTACTGACTTTGGACTTGATAAACATTGAATCAACAGCAGGAGAGGACATGACTTCTTAATTCATCACTGACTACAGAAACTTCACACTGAACCTCATTCAACTTGAATTTTACGCCATTCTACTGTTCCTCCTGACACTGGAACCACCATTTTCTAATGAAATACAAAATTGACTTTCGTCTGACAAGAGGACATTAGCCCACTGGGTAAGTTCTTTTACTTCTTGGGCAAGGTAGGATGCTTCTAGGACGGTCTCCTGGAAATTGTTTTTCTGGTGGCTCTTGAAACAACTGTGAATTCAGTCACAGTCCACTCTTTCCGAATCTCCCCCAAACTCTTGAATGGGCTTTTTTTCACAATCATCTCCAGGTTGCATTTATCCCTGTTCCATGTTGTCATGATTGGGACCTTTCTTTTTAATTCATATGTCAGTGGGCAGCAGCTTATCTATGATTGGTGGAAGCAGAAACATGCTGGATGTGAATTGGTTGCCTTAATAGAGATGACTCATAAACAGATGCCGCTACGGGTGGTCCATCATGTGTTCTCTGCTCATTCCAACCTGCCACACCTTTGTCTGTGCACCCTTGCAATTACATTGGGTGTTTGTAATCAACAAGGAGTCTGTAGGGGTTAGCCACCATTTTAGTTTCTTCTGTTGATTTTAGTTAAATAAGTAAGATGTTATTTAGTTTATTTATTCCAAAGAAATAATATCAGCAGTCTCGTCTTGATTCAGGTGGCCAAGTACTCCACTCACCCCCAGCAATAGCCTCTAATGATCCAGGACCGACACGGGTGGGTCATTGATTTGCGTCAGACTTGGAATGCACAGATGGTTCCTCCATGTGCTTTAAAACAGCAGTGCACCAACTGCAGGTTGCTGAAGTGTAAGTCACCAGAATTAACAAAAGACTCCTGGGTAGGTGTTGAAACATTTTCAGAAAAACTGAGAGAAAGGCTAGTTGCCTCCGATTAAAGGCAGTATTTAAGATGGGTTTCACTTTTTCAATTTAGTCAAATAAATAATACAACTTATTTACTGTTTTTTTTGTTTGTTGTTTACTTTTGACACATGGTGAAAATGACACAGACATACTGTATTTCACAAAGCAAGAAAAAAAACTGTGATGAGTCAAACAAACAAGAATAATGGGTAAAAGATAAAGCTTTCATTTACTAAATCTGTTTTCCTTTATATTTTCCTCTGTATTCCCTTTTATCCATCAGTTTTCTGGTTCAGCATTGCTTTTTTTATTCACTGCAGCTCATCAGTTGTTTTTGATCACATATCACATTGCATTTCCTCTCATTTTTTTTTTCTTTCTCTTAAAAGCCAATCTGATCCCACTGAAATGTAGAAAGCGTATTTCCTGATTAATGCATCACATTGTGACACAAATTACTGGCTGACACAACATACATTCTTTTGATCAACTAATAAAGATGTAAAACGTCCATTTCAGTATAAGGAGAGGAGGATGATAACAGTGTGCAATCGATGCAACACCTTATTTTCCAAGCCACTTGTCTTGACAGTCTGAGGGTGTTCCCTGTCGAGTATAATCTCCTCTCGCCTGCTAAATGGTGTGAACACTACTTTTCTTTTCCGGCTCTTTTTGTACAGCTTGTCAGATGATCATATTACAGCTCAGTTAACCTCAGACAGAAACAAAGCAAATTTGGTTTGAATATTCAGGGAAAAAATGCATTTTTCCATCCAAGAGAGGCCCAAAAACAGATTATGGTGGTAAAAGATGACGTGACAGTGAAAAAACAAGATTTTTCCAGCTTAAAAACAATTCATTTTCAAAAATCTTGTTTTTTACACAATATTGGTTAAAATAGAAGCTAACTTCAGTAAAACGTTGCACCTGGGACATGTTTAATACAATTTGCTAATACTAAAAAGAAAAGTAGACTGCAGCTTCAAAATTGGAAAATAGACTCATCACATTTTTGAGCAACAGTAATGAAAAGCAAATGTGCAAAGAAAACCCATAAAATGTAAAACGATTAATATTTTATACACATGTATCACATATCCAACTGAACTGCTCACTCTTAATGCATGTATGCATGTTGCGGTTACTTTTAGGCTGCGGGAAACAGACCATTTTAGTAAAGGCAATAGTGTTGATTTGCTTTTTAGCAAATTCTGTTACCTTTTGTGTAACACAAACAGGGTCATATTGTTTTGGTTGTTAATATGGGTTTACAGTGATCTCAACTTTGCAAATGCAGTGGAAATGTATTGAGGGGCAAAAGTAAACTTAGTATTGTCATGGTTTAGTTTTTACTCGGCTTTTGTTTACTTTTAGTTTTCAGTTTTTCCTCTTTGTTTGGGTTCTAGTTATGATTTGACTTTATTTATTGTTAGTTTTAGTTTCCTCCTTCCATTCTCACTCAGCCTTCACTTCACTCCCCTTGCAGTCAGTCACACCTGTTGGCAATTAGTCAACCAGTCAGACTCATTTCACCTGCCAGCTTCCTTATTTAAGCCTCCCTTTGTTTTACTCCCCTGCCGGTCCGTCATCATTCTACACGTACTCCTCGCCTGTCTGCCAGGTTTGCACATTCTGGCCATTTGTTTTCCACCTTGGTGTTTTGATTTGTATCTCTGCTGGCTTCTGGATCCACCCGTCTCCCCTCAGGCTGAGTTTCTGGACCGTGGTATCTCATTCTGCAAGTTTTCACCTGGATTAGCTGTTATCCTGCCATGGTTCTGGTCTTCAAGTATCCACCCTGTCCTGCTGCTAATCATGCTGTTATTCTGACCTTCAAGAACTCATTCCCTGCCGTGCTGAAGGGCCTGCTACTGAGCTCTGGTTAGCTCTCTGCCGAGCTGTGGATTTCCTATCGTGCTGAAGGGCCTGCTGCTGTGCTCTGGCTAACTCTTTGCCGAGCTTTGGACTCTGTTGTCTAACTCTTTATGGACTACTACTCCGCTCTATACCTGCCAGTCAGCTCCTGCATCCTTCATCTCCGCCTGGTTACAGACTCTGGTTCATTATCTCATCATCATTCACTGCTTGCAATAAACTCTCTTAAAACCAGCTCTGTGTGTGCGTGCTGTGTCCGGGTTCATCCAAAGACAAATCGTGACAAGTATCACTTATGTAGAGGATATTTTCTTTCACACTTATGCTTATAGCAGTGCACTTAGGAACAATCTTATCAAACTTGTTTGATCAAGTATTTCATATGTACAGTATATACCAATATGACAGTATTACAAAGATTTCTTTATCATATTTCATGTCCTTGTTGGTGTTGTAATGAGGGAAACAACTTATAGGTTGCAAAAGAGGTCAACTAAATATTTGTTCAACCAGCAAAAGCTGATGATACGAAAACTGTGAGCAGCCATTGTTGTCTGAATCCAAACAGTTGCTTCTCTGATACATCACATCTACAAAAATCCCAGGCAGCGATTCTGATTGGCTCGTTCATTTTATGTGGTAATGAAATCCCTCCCAATGGCAGCGATTCCAGATGGATATGTGGAGCTCTGTGGAACAGAATCCATCTGGCGAGAATCAGGTTACTACACACCTACATGCCAGTTGAATTCTTTGACTATCTTCCTTTGTGTTTCAGTTATTAACAGCAGTAGATTGACTTCAATACCCTCCTGGGCAGCAAATACCTGACAGTGAGATGGAAAAATAACATCACATATCCAACTTAACTGCATTTTATCAAAAGTGGGTCAAAGTTTTGCCAAATTGTGAACATAAAACTACAATTTAGACCTGACAATAGCGATAAAAAACACACTAGAAATTAAAGTATTATTAAAAAGAATGAACAGTGGCGTGCTCCGATGGAACAAGAGTAGTGAGTATGACCCTTAAACAGAGGTCTTAGTGCCTACCGTGGCTGACCCGGGTTTGATTCTGGCCCGAGGTCCTTTGCCACATTTCTTACCCCCTCTTTTAAACCCACTTTCCTGCCAGCGTACTGTGTGGAAAAAAACAAACAAAAAAAAACAAGCCACTAGTGCTGTAAAAATCCAGAAGAAAAAAACAGTGAGGCTGTGAACAGATAAGGCCTGCAGGGTCTATTTAGAAAAAAAAAAGTCAAAGTCGAAATTTAACATGAGTGCTAACGCAATAGATCAAAACCATCTGCAGAGTCTGGAACCTGTGACAGCACGTGAAAAAGCCTTCAGATTGAGCCTGCTATAAGCAAAGATGCTGATGGATGCATTATTTTCCTTCAGCCAACTTGGAAAGTTTGGACTTTAAACCCTCAACAGCGCCTCTGCTGCAGCTGATGGGCTGCTTGAAGTTGTGACGTGAAAAGTTTCCTTTCCAACACTGTCTTTGTGGAGTAACAGTTCTTTTAAATGAAGACTTGTGTTCTAATCCTCCCTCCATCCTTCCTCCCCTTCCTCGCTCCTTTCGGACAGATTTACCTTTAGCTATGTCAGCCATGGCCCCCCATATTTATCCCCCCCACTTCTTTTTGCTGGCCTGGCACTTGTGTTTATGTAGTGCTGTGATTGTTGATTTATATTTTGACAGCATGCATCTGCGTATTTTGCTGATGTGTGTGTTTTTTTTTGTTTGTGTGTACGTGTGTGTATTTGTGTGTGTGCGCGTTTCTCGGCCTGCCTGTGTAAGTTGCAAACAGAAGCTATTGACTTGTAGTAAAGCTGCGGTCCTTGAGAGTATTTATGAGCAGGGAAGCGGAGCAGCTCGGTGGCATTTTCCTGTCGCTGGAGCAGAACGACTCTCTCAACTCTCCCTCTCTGCTCTGACAGCTTTTGCTGAGCAAAGAGACACTTTTTCCCAGAGTTCACAATATTTCCCCGTCTTTCGCCATCAACAGCAATCTTGACAAACGCACACGGAAACGTACTGTTCTGCAGATAACAGGGCTTTTCACGCCTGCGGTCCGAAGTAAAGAAGTTAAAATACTCTCTTAATGGAAATAAATATGTACTCAAGAATTTTTCAAACATAAAGAAAAAAAGGCTTTCTAAGAAAAAAATATTATCCTAATAAGTCATTAAAGTACATGTAAAACAAAACTCAACAAATCGGCTAAACATTTATTGTGATATTTCTTTTTTAACTTTACAGTTCATTGCTATGAAAAGTTAGACACAAGTCATGTAGATGACACGACAAAAAAAAAGGTGGTCTGGTCAGATGAACGTAAATGTACATTTTTTTCAACCTTTTTTTTGGATGAACATTAACACTACACATCACCCTGAACACACCATCCAAATGGTGAGGACAACATAGTATTCTTCAGCGAGCACAGGGAAGCTGATCAGGGTATGGGAGGGAGGATGGAGCTAATTACAGGGCAATTCTAAAAGCAAACCTGCTGAGGGCTGCAAAACACTTTAGACTTCCATTTGTTGCGATTTGACTGGTTAAGATCAACGCATGGCTTGTTCCATTCAAACCCTGCCTTAAATATGAGAATCTCTGAAACTTTAACGCTCAGCGTCTATTTCAATTGCCATATAAACTAAAGACCATCCTTTGATTTAATGCCTGTCTCCCTCTCTTTCGGTCCTGATGATGCCAAACTTCCACGCCTCTCGCTGTGCCGAGATGAGCCATGATGTTCCGTGCCAACAACAGATTCAGACATGACCTGCAACAGATGCACAGCTTAATTCCCTGTGCACACTCTAATGGAGACAAATGGACAAGTCGCGAAGCAACAGAAGGTGTCGCACATTTATATTCATCTAAATTTCTCAAATGTATGTCTTTATAGTGTTTGTGTATTCATGTTGAAGAGGGGCAGGAACCTGCTGCATCTCTCTCAGAGGCTCGGAACTAAAAGTGTTTCAACATTTTGTTTTGGAAAAATTGTCCTATATTAGACAAGCTTCATTTATGTAACATATAAAACTGCAATCTGCTGCTCTGCATGCCTGATTCATCCTCAGTTCAGAAGCAGGTAGACGCAGTTTCAAAATATTTGCAAACCTGATTGCAAAACATTTATATTTTGATATCTTTTTGGAAACGTCTAAAGGGTATTGTCTAATATCTGCTCCCAATTCCAGGAATATCATTGTTTCTGTGTATGAATTGATGTCAGCCTTTCAAAAAAGCCTTTCCAAGGTCACATTTTTCTTTCCAAACCATTTGCTGTCAGGGGACGTAAATAAGCACTGACAGAAAACAGCATATGTAAACTTTAATGCAAATTTGTTTTTCAATCAAGCAGTGTCTCTAGATCAAAGTTTTGTCCTTGTTTATCTCTTTAAGCATGTAATGTTCTCATAAAAAAGTGTCTTTAGGTTTTGATACAACCAGAAAACTCAACTACTGTGTCCAAATCCAGGGAAAGGGTGAGGCTGAATGTAATGGATACAATCCTTGCTCCAGGAACAGTATCTGTACATTTGTCTGAATTCACTGTGATGCATGTTTTTTTTTTTTTTTTTTTTTTTGAAAATCAGGAGAATTCATAATGATGTGCTTAAGATTACTCTCTGATAAGGCATAACATCGCAACTACTGATGAACTGAATAGCACTGATTATCTCCTTGTCATTGCACATGTTAATAGGTGGGATATTAGGCTGAAAGTGAAAATTTTTGATTCAAGGTTATGTGTTAGAAACAGGAAAAATGGGCAGACAGGATTAGAGTGAGTTAACAAGGGCAAATTGCATGTCACCAGACTCCACGGCACTTCCTATTTAAAAAAAAAGTATAAAATGCTAAATACAAGGGAATGTAAACGCTAAGCCTTAGAGAGGTTTAATTAACGTCAAATATTCTGGCCTACATACAAAATGGTATGTGGAGAGGAAAAGTAAAACTGCACATCTTGGTTAATCTTTCAAACCGCTAAATACCCTGCTGATATCAAAGCCTGTATACAAACTTTGAGGCTGGATTTGGTCAGAGGTCAGCGCTTTGACCGAGTTGGACATTATTTTTTTTCTGAATTAGTCTTCACATTTAAGCATCTCAACATGAAATAATCTCAACATAATGAGAATACAAAGTTACACTAATGTTCATTGATCATACTGATTAGCACTGATTAAGGGTTCTGACATGTTAAATTGAAAATACTGATTATCTCATTAAGACACAAAATTCTTCGGGAAATACTCTCGGACGTGGTTTAGGTCCAAGACTCTATGAATTCATTTTCATGCGTACAACAGCCTGTATTCATTTCTTAAAGTGCTTTTTTTCCCCCCCAAGTCATTTACATGCTAATAAATCAGGCCATTTATTGGAACACATTTGGCCTTGAACCCCTGTCTTCTATATTATCAGTAAGTTGATTGCTGATTACCGCAGCCATTCTTATTGGCATCGTCAGACTTTTCGCCTTTAAACACCGAATGAGATGAGGTTCTAATGCACACAAACAGCCCTAAAAGATATTTAACAGTAATTATCTCGCAGTAACAAAAGACGCTGGCATTTAAGAGAGCTTTCTCTACAGCCGGAGCTCCATCTAACCTGAAGATTTATGAAAGAGCTGAGCGGTGCGTCCTCCTGGCCGCTACTACTAACAGAAGGAGAAAAGCAGTATGAGAGTGATGGATTTTAATCACGTTGGTTTTATCTGGTGCTGATTTTGAAAGAATTACTGTTTCAAGAATTTATAACTGAAAGCAGGATACATTAAAACAAACTGGTTACTAAAGACGAAGCCTTAGAGACTTTTAAATCAAGTAAACACAAAACAATATTTAAGAAGCTGCCAGAATCTCAAAGTGACCTCCGATGTTAAATGCTCCTCAACAGCTGCAACTTTCAATTAATGTCTTCTAGTCTGAAGGTGCAGTTGTAGATGAATGGAGCTCAGAGAGAAAGCTGTTTGAGATACTGAAGGTGAAATCCATCTGGGATTTGGAGTTCTTTCCGACTCTGCCCCTTAGCGTCTGTTCAACAGATGGGTCACATTCGGAGTCATTTAAACAACGCTTACTGAGTCTATTGACTAAGCTTACAGCAAACAGGCGCACTGTCTCCGCAACTTTTCAGGGGTTTAGAAACAGATGCAACAAAGTGCAGTTAACAGCTCCAGTTCATAAAGACAGCTGGCATCACATTGTTTCATTAGCCTGCTGAAGACAGGATAGGGTTCTTGAATCCAGGACACATGTCCCTACCAGATTTTAGATGCATATTGGGATGTCATGAAGCAATTATCTTATATGTTGGTCAATATCTTATTCTGCGACCTAATGATAATCAAGCATCATGTTATTTTAATGATGTGGTTGTTGCTTCTGTTTCCCACAGATGCAGACTTCTGTGATTTCTCACCTATAAGCGAGAGGAAAGGGGGTGATAATTCACAATTCTGTGGATTGTGATTGGTTCAATTTCTGACTTGGAACATAAACAGTATATAAGAGCCTTATATTGCTGGTTTAAATCTCTAAAATATGGCTTTACTAATAGTGCTGTTCCCTCTGCTTCCACAGATGCTTTATTTTATTTATTTAATATCTCCACTGTGATTGATTTCATTGACATTTTGGAAGGGATACACTGTAAAACCAAATTTTCAATGCAGACATTGCTAAACAAACTTGTGTCGACTAAGAATTATTTGTGCTCTATAAGTAAAATATGGACTGTGGATGACCTTTAAACAGGAAGATGACTGGTAAAAATGCCAGGAATTGTTATGAATATGGCCTGTTTGCTGTCTGCATTCCTCCACACACATATGGTTCCTGAGTGTTGACATAACTAAGGTTGGAAATGGCACCAGAAACACTATACTGGCCTCTGGATAATGTCCCCACAATGGAAACAAACCTAATAAAGCTACCTTCTGGAGGAGAAGCGGGCTGCCTGGTCCAGGGTCTTGGCTGTGGGTGGATGTTGGGTCCTAGTGATCGGCTGGGGATGGCGCTTTTGCTCTCATGGGTGGGCTCCGGTTGGTTGGCCCGTTCGGTTCATGTTGGCCCCATCTTTGGGCTGGGATTGGGGTGGGGGGTTAGGCCCGGAGCATGGACCGGGTAGGTTGGGTTGTGGTGTTGGGGAGGTTTGTGGCTGTTGAGGGGTTTCCTGGGGCCCATCTCTGTTCTTCCCTCAGATACGGGAGACATCTTTCCCTGTGTTCGCCCCTCTTGGGCAACATTGTCGCGGTGCCCCTTCGGGAATCTGTGGTTTTGGTCCCCCTGGCATCTGCCTCGGTGCTCTGGGGGGGCGGTTCTTTGGATCCACAAAACCACTACATTTTTCTTATAGAAAAACCTTACATACACAAGCGCACCCTCAGAAACACCTACACGTGTTTGGATTCAGGTATTTACAGATTCAGTTCTATACAGAAAACCTGCAGTCTTTAACTGTCACTTCATACATGTTGTGTAAATGAATACTGTATATACTTCTGTAATACTATCAAGGCGTTGGTTGTTTGTAGCTGTAAAACTTTATCGGTTGGTTTTGCTGTTCTTTTTTTCAATCTCTCTTTGCAGGGAAGAAGTAGACTCAAGATGTTATATTGCTCTCTCCCTTTCCTCTCCTCCTTCTCTTTCACCTTTTCTCCTTTTTAGCATTTTAACTCATCTGTTTCTCTCCTTTTTTTTCTTCTTTTACCTTCAATTTCAGTGTTCATTGAATATTACATAGTCTCAGCATAAACTCTAATACACCTTCTTGCATGTATAAATCAAGCACAGCACTATGCCGAAAGTAGAAAGGCTCCAAGTAAAATCTGTTGGGCTCTTTTTGGCATTAAGACAACAATTCTTATTGCCACATTTCCAGATGGGACACAAAAAAAGGAAACAAACTTAATTACATCTAATCTGTAGCAGGCCTAAAATGGAGAGCAGAAGAGGACCAAATGTGGTAAGCTTGAAGGAAAAGGCTTTTTCACGTCCACATATGTTAGTCCAACAAAAACATGGAGGGTAAGACAAGTTTGCAATGAAAGAAGTACAATGTATATTATTCAAATGTTTTCAAAAGTGTTTTCTGGTGTAATCTATCTAAAAACATTCTCTATCGCAAGAGAGAATCAATCGAATTGAATCACCAAGTCAGTCCACATTTTATTAGAAATAAGCAAATACCCTTGTTTTCAAATGTTTCTACCATTATATATCTTATATTATTGCATTTACATATAATGCCAAACAGAATAAAATAGAAAACCAGAAAGCAAAAACACCAAGAGCTCAAAACTTCCTCAGATTAATCTGGGAATAATAACATACTGCAAATGACAGAAAAGTCCTTTTCCAGGTTTTACAGGCTTCCTGGTTTATGACTCCAACTGCTCTGTCCCCACAGGAACTATTTAGGGAAATGAAGGTGTGTTGCCTTGCTGCAGGAGGGGGGCAGAGAAAATGTGTTTTTGCTTTTGAAACAACAAGCATTTCCTCTTATTGTCTGCTGTCCTTGACCTATGCTAGATAAACACATCAAAACTGTATATTCTCAGAGAGAGCAACAAATTACTGAATTTCATACAGCAAAGTTCAGCTTTGTCTGAACTTCTGCAAATGTTGCAGCTTAGAAACAGCCTTTTGTTCGAGATTGCTTGTGAGCTTGACGCCTTTTGTTGTGTAAATCTTTCGAAGCTCTTACCTCCTACCTCTCAAGGAAGCACTTTTAACTGTGGGTTTCTCTTCTGTTTCCATTAAAGAATTGGACAGTTGACTGGAGTAAATAAAATTGTCTTTAAAGTGCCTGCTAGAGTCAAATTGATTTCCTCTCTTTATGAAGGCATTTTGTGGTTCGTGTGCATTATTGGCTAAAAAATGAAGAAGTAGAAGATAAATCACTCCACTACTAGTTATTTCAATATAATTGCTTGCATGTTTGTTAAATCTAATCAGTTTTTATCAGTTCAGTACCTTGTTTTTTGAATCCCTTTATCAGTGTGATCAGCCCCAAGGGAGTTCACATTAATCAGATCAGTATCTGCGTCATTCTCAAAGTCAGTCAAAGCGAGATGTCGGTTTGCTTTCATTATAGTGCTCATTGATTTTTAGAACAACAATGGAGCTGCGATCTAATAGGTGATGACCGGCAGTCTGTCCATCCTTATTCAACCTTTCCACCTTCATCATCATCTACTCCTCATCCAGAGTTGCTTGATCAGGAGGAGTAAAGGAGCAAAGATTCGAAATAATGTCAGATCTATTTCTAGTTCAATCAGAGCAGCTGAAAGATGAACAGACTATTTCAAAAGGAAATGAATCAGAGGTTTGACAGATGGGATTTGTACTATTTAAAAATATACACAGGAACCAATTATTCTGCGATATGTAAAACAACTTCAAAACAGTCAAAATGTACATGGTATGTTTAGGTGAAGTCTTTCTAAAATAAAAAAAAGAAAGCTGTAGCAAAACAATGGTTTTTGAATATGAAAATAAAAAAAAAGTTGTGCAAGGTTTTAACAGAATTGTTTTAATTTGCCTACTCTTATTTGACTTCTTATGTTTCTTTCTTTTTTGCATTTTCAAGCTCAATTTACAAAATCTAATATTTATAACGTCATCCCCAATCTTAGGATTTTCAACAAAAGTGTGTTCTATAGTTTAAAATAGTTTTTAGGTTTATGTGGAACAACAACAAAAAACCTTTCATCATACCATGACTCAGCCTTATGTACTACCCAATCATGGCTCTGTAGTTTTGCAAAACCTTTGGAGAGTAAAAGCAAATATTGCCTTTCTCTATTGGACATGTCTTTCACAAAGAAGCCTAAAACATTCATACTATAGAACCATTTGGTATGAATGAGGACTTGAACTTGTCACCTTTTGGTTCAGTTTTTGATATGTTGGGGTGTAAAGTGGACACGGTATAATACACCCCTTTGATTACTAACTGAAAATATTTCATTTGACTCAGGAAATTCAGGTATATTATTTGTCAGAACCTGACTCAGTAACTGACTGTTAAATGATACAAAGATAAACCTAACTGTAAATAGTTAAAACACACAAATATTTTTAATATTTCATAATACGCTGAAACTTGTGGATTGGGTAGGTGAAACATTCAAAGAGTTCAGTGGGATAGACACAAACAGCAATTATATATACCTAGAAGAAAGGTTGCATCTTATCACTACCTCTGATTTTGCTAAAGTAGAAGCAGCATTATTGGGATGATGATTACTCACTTAAATGAAACTTGAGCTGCAATTGGTCAATATGATAAAAATAGAGCAGAGAGGGAAGTTACCATTTCTAAGGTTTCCCAGAGGAGTTTCAATTGAATCTTTCTGACTGATTTTGTTCAGATCAGCTCACAGTGGCATTGGCTAACATCACCACATCTGCACCTCAAACTGGATTATTGCTTCCTGTTACTGCTCCTGCTGTTGGTTGTGTTCATTGTGACGGCCACGGCCGCCTTTATTGTGAAGAGACTGCTCCTCTGGTTTGTGCTTCCAGGAAGTGGGCGACAGACCTGAGTACCACACCTGCAGTGGCCTCCTATAAATTGGCCCAGAGCACATGGCTGCCTCTCTCTCTGGCTCTGCTCTCTATGGACTCCTCTGGCCTCCTGCTCCAGCTTTTAGTTTAGTTTGATCCATGTACACTTTCACACACCTTATACATCTCAACATTACATACACCACTGACCTACACTAACACGTTTACTTACTTTAATAAATTGTTAAACCTTTCTTTTGTGTGGTCTCCCCATCATTGTTCCTACCCTCCTGAGCCAGGGTAGTAACATGTGGGGGCTCGAACCGGTGATACAAACCTGGACTTTTTGGTGAGTTTGAACATTTTTCATACTTTTTGTCACAATTCACCCAATCAGGTTGAATATAATTAGTCTTTTTGGGGAGATCACACATGTTCAGTTAGTATTTGGTCAGTTTTTCCCATGGAGCAGGTGTGCCATGAGTCTGAGCAGAGTTTTGTGCAGACCTCATTTTTTTATTTTTGAAGCCTATTTGAGTTTTGAATAGATATTTTGTTTTGCAGCACCTTTGTTTGGATTGGGGCTAGTCTCTTGTAGGCCTCAGGAGCATTTCCCCCTAGGGGATTTGCAGATTTTTGTTTGCTTGAGAGCATTAGTGTGGAAGTACGTGCGGGTTGCAGCATCCCTTTTTTTCCCCTACCCCTTCCATCGGCTCGGGAGTGCGCCGTGGTGTCAGTAATTTCCAGCTTGCTGGTTTTGCTGCACCAGCGGTATAAAACGGGGCAGACAAGCTGCCTCTGGCACATAAAAACCCACCGCCAGGCTTCCTGAAGACCAGGGTCCAGTTAGCCAGATTTTTGGATAGGTAGATAGTGGGACTGCCTCATTTCCTCGTGCTGAATTCTTCTAGGAAAAATGGCTTCCGTTGAGTTTTTCACCCAGTCACCATCAGAGGAGCATCTGAATAGCTGTACAAAAGATCAACTTTTGCAGTTAGTCGAGCACTATGGGGTTGACATTGGGGATAGGAAATTAAAAGATGAGATTAAGTTGTGTTTGAGGTCTGTTTTGGTCCATAGTGGGATTTTGCCAGGGAAGAATATTGGTTCTGAGTTAACTTTTGAACAGAGAGAGAGATTACTTTTGTTGGAGATGGAAAGGGAGAAATTTTGTTAGAAAGGGAGAAGTTGTCAGCTTCTACTAACGTCTCAAGGAGAGAGTTTGATGTGGTGTCCAATTTGAGACTTGTTCCGAAATTTGATGAAGGTGACCCGGACACATTTTTTTCACTTTTTGAGAGGATTGCAAACTCAAGAAATTGGCCAGATTCAGACAGGGTTGTGATGTTGCAGTCAGTCTTTACAGGGAAGGCGCAGGCAGCATATTCAGCTCTTAGTGAACGTGACAGTAAAGTTTACAGGATTATCAAAGAGGCTGTACTGAAGGCTTATGAATTGGTTCCAGAGGCCTATAGACAACGTTTTAGGTCATGGAGGAAGTCTGAAAACCAGTCACATGTTGAGTTTGCCAGAGATTTGACCAGGCATTTTCAGCGATGGTGTTTGGCTTTGGATGTTTCGACTTATGAGAAACTGTGTGATTTGATTGTTCTTGAGCAGTTCATAGATTGTGTCCCACCAGAAGTTGCTATTCACATAGTTGAACGTGGCCCAAAGACAGTTTCTGAAGCAGCTACAATAGTAGATGAGTATTTCTTGTCTCATAAAGTTAAACCTAGGAGAAGTTCTGATTTTGTTCCAGCCAGACCTGTTAATAACTCCGCCAGATTTCAGAGGTTTGAGGGTTCTAAGCCTAATAGTTTTTCAAAGTCTCAGAGTTCTGGACAGTTTTGTAACTACTGCCGTGAGAGAGGGCATTGGAAATCTGAATGTCCTGTGTTGAAATCTAAGGGTGGTCATTTTAGTAGCAGAAGTGTTAAAGCTGCAGTTTTCACAGCACAAGCTAAGACCTCTTCAGTTTCCAGTGAGAAGGTTAAAGGCTACTTTGGATTTGAAGCTTTTGTTTCCGATGGTTTTGTGTCCCTTAGTGGAGATAGCAGGAAAGTGCCTGTGAAAATCTTGAGGGATACAGGGGCAACAGATTCATTTATCAGTGCTTCAGTATTGCCGTTCTCCAAAGAAACGGATACTGGTGAATGTGTTATAGTTCGAGGTGCTAGTTTAGTTCCACTTACTGCTTCTTTGCATAAGGTGTTTCTCTCTTGTGGTCTTGTCGAAGGAGATGTCCATATTGCTGTTAGACCAGCTCTTCCTTTAGAGGGAGTGGATGTTATCTTAGGGAATGACTTGGCTGGGAATCAGGTTTGGGCTACTGGTTCCCCTGTTAAAATTTCAGCTCTGAAGGAACCAGACAACTGTGAGCAGCAATTTCCAGAAGTGTTCACAGCTTGTGCGGTCACCAGGGCCATGACCAAGGCTAAGTCTATCAAACCTGAAGTTAATAGTTGTGACTTTAAACTTGTTTTACCTGACTTTTTTTCAATCTCCCAGCAGGAACTTGTGTCTGAACAAAAAGCAGATGGTTCGTTGAGTGATCTTTTTGAACAAGTGAAACCTATTTTGGAGATTCAAAGTTCGGCATCTGGGTATTTTCCACAAGATGAGGTACTCGTTCGAAAATGGCTTCCCCAGGCCAGTGACATCCTGGGAAATCCAATTTTCCAAATTGTTCCAGTTAAATTCAGGCAGAAGGTTTTGTCAATTTCTCATGATCGGACAGGTCATTTAGGAGTTAAGAAGACCTACAATCATATCCTCCGTTATTTCTTTTGGCCTCGTCTTAAACGTGACGTTGCAGCTTACATTAAGACCTGTCATACATGCCAAATTACTGGTAAACCTAATCAGTCGATAAAACCAGCACCGCTTCATCCAATACCGCCTGTTGAGAATCCATTTGAGCATTTAATAATTGACTGTGTCGGGCCTTTGCCAAAATCTAAATCAGGATCTCAATATTTGCTAACTGTAATGTGTTTGGTTACTCGCTATCCAGCTGCTTATGCACTTCGCAATATTACTGCCAAATCTATTGTCAAGGCATTGTCTCAATTTATTGGCATTTTTGGAATACCAAAGATAATTCAGAGTGATCAGGGATCAAATTTTTCGTCTCACCTCTTTGCCCAGGTCTTGGATCAGCTCAACATTAGGCACAATCAGGCTTCAGCGTACCATGCACAGAGCCAGGGTGCACTGGAGAGGTTCCACCAAACTCTCAAATTGCTTTTACGGTCCTACTGTATAGAGTTGAGTAAAGATTGGGAAGAGGGGTTACCGTGGTTACTGTTAGCAGCTAGAGAAGTTTTCCAGGAAAGCACTGGGTTTAGTCCTAACGACCTAGTCTTCGGCCATAAAGTCCGAGGTCCGTTAGCAGTACTTCATGATAGTTGGGCCACCGAGAAACCTCCCGTAAACTTGTTGGAGTATGTTAATGGTTTCAGACATCGTCTTTACACAGCTGGACAATTGGCAAAAGAAAATTTGGCTAAAGCACAAGGGAAAATGAAGTCACATTATGATCGTCATTCAGAAAAGCGTCAGTTTAGTGAGGGAGATCAGGTTTTAGCGTTGCTACCTATTGTTGGTTCTCCATTTCAAGCAAAGTTTCATGGTCCTTACACTGTAATCAAGCAACTTTCTGAACTTAACTATTTAATTTCTACTCCAGATAGAAGGAAAAGTCAGCAGCTTTGCCACATTAACCTTCTAAAACCCTACTTTGTTCGTGAGTCTTTGCAATGCATGGCTGAGGCTCCGGTTCCTAATACAGTTCTGACTGCCTGTGACATCCAGCAGCCAGCTCTTCATGGGGGGGAGGAAGGTGTAATGCCAGATGAAGCTATTCTTTGTGGTAGGCTTAAGAATTCCGAAACATTACAAAAATTAGATTTGCAACTTTCCCATTTGCCAATCGATCAAGCCTTTCAGTTGTCTGCTCTAATTAAGGAGTACCCTTGTTTGTTTGGAGACACCCCTTCAAGGACAAATTTAATAGAACACGACATTGACGTGGGTGATGCCAAGCCTATTCGCCAGAGGTTCTTCCGAGTCTCAGAGGAAAAGCGGCAGGTTATTGATAAGGAAGTTAAGTACATGCTTGACAATAATTTGGCTGTTCCTTCTTCCTCCAGTTGGGCATCTCCATGTTTGATTGTGCAGAAGGCTGACAAGTCTCCTCGAATGTGCACAGATTTCCGTAAGGTAAACTCAGTTACCAAACCAGACTCTTTCCCATTGCCCAGGGTTGAAGATTGTGTGGATCAAGTGGGTAGCGCCCGGTTTGTGAGTAAATTTGACCTTCTCAAGGGTTATTGGCAGGTTGCCTTAACTCCAAGAGCTCAGGAAATCTCAGCATTCATTACTCCATCAGGCCTGTTTTCCTATACAGTAATGGGTTTTGGTTTACGAAATGCACCTGCAACATTTCAACGTTTAATGAACAAAGTTGTAAGCGGTTTGAAGGGTTGCGCAGTTTACTTGGACGATGTGGTTGTTTATAGCCATAGCTGGGATGAACATTTGAACCAGATTCGGGCACTGTTTGATCGCTTGGCCAATGGAAACTTAACACTGAATCTTGCAAAATGTGATTTTGCTAAAGCTACAGTTACCTATTTAGGCAAAGTTGTTGGCTTTAATATTGGCTTTACAGCACTTCCAGGTGTATATAGACTCTGGAACATGCCTGACCGTTTATTCCGATCACAACCCTCTAACATTTCTAAACTCTCTCCAGAACCCGACTCAGCGGCTCATGCGTTGGGCCTTATTCCTGCAGCCGTACCATCTTGACATTAAACATATCAAGGGAACAGAAAACGTCATGGCTGATGCCCTGTCCCGTGCCCCTGTTTAAGACCTCTTCTCTCTCCTCTAGTCTCTCTCCTCTTAATTTGCTCCCAGGCGCCGGGTTGCTGAGCAGACTGTGACTGGAGAAGGAGATCACTGGGCCGGACTTCTCTTTCGTTCACTGACCCACCGTGCTATGTTATTCCGGGACAGCACGGTGGTGACCCCATGTCCCGGGGCCATCATGGCCATAAAGGTACAGCGAAACTGGAACCGGGCTTCTCTGGAAGGTCCTGCTGCGGGGCCCTTTTCTTCTGGGGGGGAGTGTGACGGCCACGGCCGCCTTTATTGTGAAGAGACTGCTCCTCTGGTTTGTGCTTCCAGGAAGTGGGCGGCAGACCTGAGTACCACACCTGCAGTGGCCTCCTATAAATTGGCCCAGAGCACATGGCTGCCTCTCTCTCTGGCTCTGCTCTCTATGGACTCCTCTGGCCTCCTGCTCCAGCTTTTAGTTTAGTTTGATCCATGTACACTTTCACACACCTTATACATCTCAACATTACATACACCACTGACCTACACTAACACGTTTACTTACTTTAATAAATTGTTAAACCTTTCTTTTGTGTGGTCTCCCCATCATTGTTCCTACCCTCCTGAGCCAGGGTAGTAACATCATGTTGTTGTTAATGTAAAAATCAAAGTAGATACATAAAGCAGCTGTGTGATTTAGAACTTTCTGGTATTCATGGTAAAGGTATATTTTAACCCATTTTATATTTCCCTGTGTTTTAGGCCCATACCACCCACACTTCATTCACATGTTTTCACCTCCTTCAGTTTATTTTTCTCCTTCATGTCTGTTAACTTTTCATTTGTGTTTAGTACTGTTTGTTTTTTTTTTTTTTTAGCTTTTCTCTATATTATATTCTGTCTTCCTTCATTCCAAAAGCTTCTCAGATCCTTTTTTGGACTGTCCTTTTTTTCATGTCGCTTGATAACATGACGTCACCTCCAACTTTCCTCCAACGTCACCTCCTACGTTCTTCTTTTGGCCCTTTCTCACCTCCCAACACTTTGACTGATGGCTGTCTTCTTTCCTCACACTCTACATCCTCACCTTCTCCTCCTCCTTTGCTGTCTCGTTTGAAACCACAGAGACAAAGATGGTCCCACTGAGATGCTTTGAACAAATATATTAAAGTTGGGTCACGGCAGGTCACACTGTGAACTTTGGGTTTGTGGGTTGTCGTGTCTGCAGATGATGGAAAAAAAAAGAATGACAGCTGGAAATGTATAAAAATAGATTCAGAAGATCAAAACAGAATCACTGTTGTTGGTGAAGAAGTCTCTAATGTGTTGTTTAAAAGGAAATTATGTTAAAAAGGCATGGGCCTATTCAGGATTTTAAGACTGACTCTGGACCGTTTACAGCACATGCTAATCTTTTTTAACAAACACAGTAGGCACTGCTGGAGTTCAGTACATAACATAGTTAAACTTTTGTAAAATGCTGTTTAATATAAATACATAAACCAGAATAAAGAGTATGTACAGGTAATTGAGCTTTGGCTAAATTCCTGCATCTGCTATATATAAAGATGAGCGACTGGGAACTTCAAAAAGATGGGGTTTGGAGGTGGTAAGGATTTGTGCATCTGCTCTTGTGCAGAAACCATGACTAATAGTTATCCCGCTTTTGCTCAAGTATTTCTTCCTCTGGCTCATAATACTGATGTCCTGCTTTGTAAATTTGTTCCGGTTTGGTCTGGCTGAGTTGGGTTGTTTCGGTTATCTTTACTTTATGTCACTCCTGTTTGTTACCTGACTGGTGTTTGTTGCAATCGTGTCTCTAGCGTGTCTTGTCACCATCTGATTTCTCTTGTACACCATTCACCTACGCCCATTCACCTGACAAGCCAGTTAGTAAGTGTTGGTCCTTGGTTATTTTCCGTGGTACCATTTCCTGTGAGTCCATTCAGCAACTTCCTTATTCAGGGCTGGCCACAACAAGTCTTTACAACATCCACACAGACTTCCCAGAGTTGTTACACCCTTCCTGATGCAACCGGGGTTCAAACCCAGTCCCCAATTGCAAAGAAATTAATATTGTCCAATACACACTAACAGAAGTCCTTGGTGCTACATTCCTTGCAATGCATATTATATAAAAATAATATTAAGAAAAGCAGTATGCTTTCTTCTTTAGTCCACTATCTAGATTGATAATCACTGAGATTTTTGTATGCAGTCATCCAAATAATGTATACATAATTTGCATTTTATCATTAACCATTGTGCTACTGTCTTTAGTCTGTATTTACCTGTATATTTCTCATCAGAATAACTGTTTGTAGTTTGTGTTATTTAAAGTTTAAACGATCTAAACTTTGAGTCTTTTCAGAACAGTTTTAATGCAACTTTAATCAAGTTGACAAAACCTAAGGACAAATAGACCTTTTCTTAGAAACCAAGAGAGGTGGAAAGAAAGCAGAGTAATTTAGAAAGTTACCACTTAGCGGCCCAAACAGAAACAAACCTCCTTTGATTCCTTTCACATGCTGTGCCAAACATTGGGTCAAACTGTCACCCTCTTTACTTTTAAAGATTCACCAAACAGAAATCCAATTGTACAAATTGTGTGAGTCTATTGAAATGTGCTGATTAGATTTTCTGTGGTCAGTCGACTAATGGACACATTTAAGCTCTGAATGGAGCTGAAAACTGAACATAAAGTATCCTCACCAGAGCTGGGAAAGATAACACTGAAGACAAGCCTACACTGAACAACAAAATCTAATTCCTGGACACTTTGACCTGGTCCCCACAGCTCTGCTCTTGTGAAGAGAGAACAGAACCGTCTGCACTCTGCAACAGATTAGAAGAGCAAACCTCCCTCCTCTAATCCTCACCACTTTCTACAGAGGGACAATAGAGAGCATAGTGACCAGCTGCATAGCTGTCTGGTTTGTGGCCTACAATGCCTTGGACTGGATATATGTAAAGAAAGTTGCGAGGACAGCGGAGAGAATCATCGGGACATTGCTTCCCTCCAACCATGACACTGCTCGCAGACACGTCCAGGGCTCAGAAAACCATAAAAGACCCATTCCACCCCCATCATCTACTGCTCACTCCGCTGCCCTCTGGCAAGAGGTTCAGCAGCTTCAAATGTATAACAACCACATTACACAACAGGTTGATCCAACATGTTGTAAACTTGCTAAACTCCCTTTACATGTTCACTTAGTGCACTAACTGTACTAGCTGCATTACAATTTATCCTGCTGCTACAAATACTTGCACTATTCATATGGTCTTACACATACATTGTTCTGTATATATAAAATGTACTTTTTGGTTTGCTACTAGATTCCTTGCAAATGACAAATACTTATATATATAATGTTTCACTTCTGCCTCCTGGGTTGTGTGTGTGTGTGTGTGTGTGTGTGTGTGTGTGTGTGTGTGTGTGTGTGTGTGTGTGTGTGTGTGTGTGTGTGTGTGTGTGTGAGGGATGGGGGGTTCCTGGCATGGGAGAGTGGGTTGAGTGGCATGCAGCCTTAGTGGGAGTGGAGAAATGACTGGTTGGCCTGATGTGGCCTTCGTGGCAGGAATGGGCCATGTGGGGTGGAGTGACCGGCTGGTCTAAGCACCTCCAGGTTAATGGAGAAGGCTCTGGTTGGCTTGTTCATTCACATTTTGTTTGCCCTGTCTCTGGATGGATGGGTTTGGGGGTCATCAGGGCTGGGATCGAGGCAGGGGATTGGGGTTGAGATTTGGACAGGTTTTTCCCAGATTGGGTCTTCCATGGGGAAGACTGCTGACTTGACAGATGTCCAGAAGACAGTCATTGACTCCCTTCACCAGGAGGATAAGCCACAAAAGGTCATTACTGTAATGCAGGTATACATTGAGAACCCAATATTCTAGCCAAACACAGAGTTACGTTTAAAATGTCTAATTATTTAAGGTGGATGGTGGCAGGAGAAAGACTAGATGATGCAGGCAGAAGTAGACTTGACCAGAAGATACTGGCAGCGGCAGACTTGAACGGGTATGCAGGCAGAGGCTGACCTGAATAGGTGTGCAGGCATATGCTGATTTGAACAGGTGAGCAGGCAGAGGCTGACTTTCACAGGTATGCAGGCAGAGAATGACCAGGAGTTCTAGGCAGAACTAGATTTGACAAGAAGGTGAGACATTCTGGCAGTGAGTGATTGAATAAGGTAGGTATATGTAGTGAAAGAACCAGGTGGAATGATTTGGGGTAATTCGTGGGAGCAGCAGGTGGAACTGATTTAGTGCTGAGTGATGGCTGAGAAGAGTGGAGCATGAAGTCTCAAAAATAATCAGTCCAAAATAGTCCAAACAAAAACAAAAACCCAAAATCATGACAATTGCTTTAGAAGCTGGTTGTTCACATAGTTCTGAATCGAAGCATATTCACAGAATATTGAGTGGAAGGAAGAACTGTGTTTGGGAAAGCTGTACCAGCATTAGGGAGAATCACAGCCTTAAGAGGTTTGTCAAGGGAAATCAATTCAAGCATTCTGGGGAGCTTCACAGTCTACTGAGGCTGGAGTCAATGTCTCAAGAACTACTACACACAGACAAATCCTACGAATGGGCTAGAAGTGTCTTACCTGGGCTAAAGAGAAGAGGAACTGGACGGTCGTGCAATGGTCCAAAGTCCTGTTTTCAGATGAAAGTACATTCCACATTTAATTTGAAAATTAAGGTCCCAAAGTCTGAAGAAAAAGGCAAATAATCCAAATTACTTGATGTCCAGTGTAAAATGTCCACAGTCTGTGTTGTTTTGGGGAGCTATGTCCATCTGCTGGTGTTGGTCCAATGGGTTTTCTGAAGTCCACACTCAATGTAGCCATTTACCAGGAAATTAAAGAGCCGCTCAAGCTTCCCTCTGCAGGATAAGCTATATGGAGATGATGATTTTATTTTCAAGCAGGACTTGGCACATGTGCGCATTAGCAGATGTATGAAAAGTTGGTTCAATGACCATGGTGTTCCTGTTTTTGATTGGCCAGCAAACTCCCTTGATCTAAGCCCCATAGAAAATCTATGGACTGTTGTCAAGAGGAAGATGAGAGACACCAGACCCAACAAGGCAGATTACCCGAAGGTAGCTATCAAAGCAATCTGGGCTTTCATTACACCTACTCAGTGCTACAGGCTGGTTGCCTTTATGGCACAGTGCATTGATGCAGTAATTCATGCAAGTAGAGGCCCAACCAAGTATTGAGTGCATAGAAATGGACATACTTTTCAGAAGCCTAACATTTGCGCTTAAAACATCCTTTTTGATTGCTATAATCTGACATTCAAATGTTCTGTATACACTGAATTTTGGGCTTCCTTTACCTGCAAGCCATAATCATCACAATTACAAAAATAAAAGTTTGAATTACTTCACTCTATGTGTGATGAATCTCTATAATCTCTACATTGCGCAATATTCAATGTTCTGAGGTGTACCTGTATTTCCCTTCGGGTTGCTAAAGCAAAGGCATGCAGTATCTAACCATATCAGGACAGAGGCTCTTGATGACTGAAGTTTGAATTCCCTGTAATAGAAGATAATAGTAAAAGATATTTGAAAGTGTAGCACAAAAAAAAGAGCAAAACGTTTCTTTGACTTGGTTGAAAAGCTGTAGGACACCTTCAGTGATCATTTTGGATTTTTAGACATTCCTGGTGTGAATGTAGCATGGGACTCAACAAAGGGTGACTATATATAATGCCGGGCATACACTGGAAGATATTTTCAATCGTTGTACTCAGGTACAGCTCAAACTGTACAATGAAATCGCAAGGTTTAAAAGTTCAATGCTAACGAAATCTGTTCTTACACTGTACGGCCCTATGCGCTGATACGATCTAAGTGCTCACACTGTAAGTCTAAAAACCACACATTGGACTCAGCCCCGTAGGGAGATGGCGCTACTGGGACTCGTCGATTCCTCATTGGGAGGTGTTTGTGAGAGGCTAATTGCACCTCGTTACCCCCTGTTTGCTACACGATGCAGGACGCGCAATCCCGCTGAAACTCGGGCCAATCCATAAAATTCTTGCACGACTGAAGAACCGGCCCAAAAAGGGCAAAAAGTCGTACAGTGTATGCCCGGCTTAAAGGTACCATCCAGTACAGTAGGGGATTTGTTATGCTGTGGACAACTTTCTCTTTGAGGCGCAAGGAACTTTGTTAGAGAAGATAACAATAGCAACACTACCAGATTATAAATTCAAAAAAAGGCGTATAACTGAAGACAACATGAATAGTTTCATAGGTGTTTCAGGAAAATAATTATACAAAACAGATTGCCATGGGACTTCTTTTGGAAAATAAATCCTTGTGAATATAAATATAATTGGGCCTTTGCTTTATTCTTGGGGTTTCATGACCAATTATGTCATACAAGTACAATTGATCTGGTCTGATTTTAGGTCACAGTTAACTATGAGTCATTTCAGGTATATGGCCAATACATAGTATATAGAAAAACATTTTGGCTGAAGATATTTAACATTCAATTATTTGTCATGAACATGAATACAAGCATGTAATAAATTAAAAATTGTCACGCTACACAGTCTTTGTTGACTAAAAACAGTTTATTCTGGATCTAATCTACAGGATCTAATCCTTTTTTATGTTTTTACTGCATTTACATTTGGGCTCAACTTTGTTGATTTTTCCGTCTTAAGCAGTAATGGGTTCCTTGAGTCCATTTCTTTTTTCAAAAACTTCCTCAGCTTTCCCCACTTCTGTTGCTGTTAATTCCTGAAATCTGTCCTTTTCTCTGACATTTGCACAAATGCTAAAGGGCCCCGGCTGTTTGCCTACTTCCATGATGGAGCACAAGGTGTCTGGTTCGTGGCAGCTGCAGGGAGCTAGTCAAATGAAATCAGCCTCTTTTTCTTCCACATCTATGAGGCCCGAGGATGAAATCCATCTCTCTGTGATGAGACAATGATTTGCGGAGCTCCATTGTGGCAGCAGAGAGGCAGCAGAAGGGTGAATTTGCATGTAAATGCACAAGGAAATGTTCCTGCAGCAACTGCGAGGCAGCGTGGCCCTTCTTTACCTCCTGATGTGTTTGCTCTGCTGCCACACACACCACTGACTGACAACACACAACATATTCAGGATAAAATACATCTACATTTCAGATTCCACGTCTATCTGAGGTGAAGCTGTAGTGAGGACAAGATTGTGATCAACGCTAAAACGTTGAAAACAGTTTTGTTCCAGGTTTTAAAAATAACTTTGTTTTGTTGTAATGAATTTTTCAGACTTTAAATTCTGCTTGAACAAAAATACACTGAAATGCCTTAGATCTTTGGAGCTGAAAGTACATACATTCTAAGTGATGGTAGTTTTCAAACAATGGAGTGAAGTTCAGTTTATTACTTAGTTTGGTTAAAGAAACTATCCCTGATCCTGCACAAATTTGAACCATGAGTGGGGAGAACAGTTTAGCTTGAACTTTCCACAACGGTTTTCTCCCGTTGAGAAATCTTCTCTCTGTCCTGGTCTCCTCCCAGTCGACACGAATGAGACAAAACACGTACTTCAAGCTGATAATAATCCTCCAGAGGAAACTAGGCTTCATCAAGGGACTTTTCTCTGTTTTCTTTGACATAAATGGCTACATCTCGGGTAAGTTATATTTTCTTAAGTGACACTTGCATGTCATGCTGTTCTGTTTACGCACTCTGTCGTGCACATACTGGAAGCAGTGGATATTTTTTGCAGCTCTAGTGGCTTGCTTTTTAACAGAGTAGGCTGACAGGAAGGGAGGTGGAAGAGGGGGAGAGACTTGTGGCAAAGGACCGCGGGTCAGAGTCGAACCCGGGTTGAATGCGTCGAGGACTAAGGCCTCCGTACATGGGTTGCGCTACCCGCTGTGCCACCAGCGCGCCCCAAATACATTTTTAAGGTGGTGTGTGTGTGTGTGTGTGTGGAGGGGGGGGGGGGGGCATTGAATGTTTCATCAACTTGCACTCTACTAGTAAGCCCCTTTACTGTAAAGACGCACGTGCTCATTGTTTGTCACACGTGCAGCTTTTTAATCACCAAAGAAGTCGAAAAGTAACAAAAATTTTTTAAAATGGAAATTATGTAACAACCCATAGACCTCCGCAATATGAAGGAACTCTTTTTCTACAGAAAGGAGAGGAAAGGTATTTCTCAGTGTTTTTCAGTGGTGAATTGTGTTATTAGTGAAAAACTTCTCTCCAAATGTCTCTATTCACCTGTCATTGTTATCCAGGCCATTGTGCGGATAATTGCGCTGTTTCTATGCGCCATGCGCATCGCACTAATGTGGCATACTTGTTTGGCTGAGGAGCTGACCTGCAGGTTTGTAATCCGATGTTGCTTTTTATGCGTCTCGCGCATTAAGTTGTAGGACTTCTTGGTGTGGCTCAGGTGCGCTTTGTGCACTGCCTCCAGATATAATCCTGCAGACACTCCAAATTCAAGTAAGGTGGTTAACAAGAAAGTTTACTTTTACAGAAAAAACAAGGAAATGAACACAAACGTTTATTCATTTCAGTAACTGATTTCTTATTAATTCAAGCGGTTAACAAGCACAGAGTCGCTGACATCACCCCAGTATGCAGGGTTTATAGACACGGAGCAACAGACAGTGTGGAGCCAATTCAGATCACATAAAACAACAGAAACATTGTCAAGACAGCGAGAAAGCACGTGCAAACGTAACGTTCATGCCATTTGCAAATATGTGGCCTTTTAATTGTTGTGGGAAGTGACTCATGAAGCTGTGAACTATATTACTAAGTCCAAATCTCTGTGGATGTGAAGAGCTGATTAAGCTGCTATTTCAACATTGGAGACCAGAGGAGATTTTTGGTCGACGGAGGCTGATGAAGCTCTGCTCAGCTGTTGCGTTCCAGACTGGAAGAGCTGCTGCTTGGTAAAGGGTCTGCACTTCGTTGCGCCATTGGCAGAAAAAAGTTATCCCGGGCTTTCTGCGGTTCACTGCTAATTCCTACTGATAAAGGGGAGATTTAATTTATGTTGCTATACCTCGCTATGAGGGTTTGCTGCAAATTCTTTTTTTTTTTTTTCCCAGTGTCCTGGTTTGCTGCAAATTCAATGACACAGTGCAAGCGACTGTCCACTGTTGCTACATGCCCAGTGCAGTTTGCTGGTTTTCCAGCAAACTGCTGGAAAACCAGCAATGAATAGAAAATGAATAGAAAACTTATTAAGCTATACCTGAATTATTTTAATTTGGGTAAGACAAATGCTTTGTACACAATGTATTATGAGTGAAAATATGTAATTTGATAACTATTGACTAACTGATTATGCAATTGAGCTGGTGCAGGCTTCTTTTTTTTTGTAAGAAACCTCCAGTGGAACCAGGCTTAGTGTAAATGGCCATCAGCCACAATTGACTTGGGGTTTGAGAAGACAGAGCAGACACACAAAAATAACTCTGCAATGAAAAAAATGGTTTACTTAGCAATCAGCTGTACCAATCAGAGAAAATCCCAAACCTTCCTTTCCATTGTTTCCTGAAAATGACCAAGAAAAGTGCTAAACTGACTCAAGGCTGAAACACACCGAATACGGAAAAACAAAGACATCAAAGACTGTTCCAATGTACTCAGTGCTTTTAAACAGTCAGAGGTCTCAAGCCTCACACAATGAGAGTGAGACTCATTGTCCTGACTTCATGCATTCCACACATGACATTCCTTACACTGAAAAATAATAATAACTGTTCTTATTTAGCTACGAGCAATCCGTTCACTGCACTTTCCATTCAGAGTGCAATCTAAGACCTAACTACTGCAGTTGTCTTTTGGCCTTTTTTACACCTCGTTTGCAAAGTGCATGCCAGGATTACAGGATCCTCCCCAGCAATGGGAGAACATAAATACCAGGAAAACAGAGGGTTACACTGCTGTTAACATTACAGACAGAGTAAGCGGCAAAAAAACAAACAAACACCCCATCTTCCTTTTTTAATGTCCTATCTGGCAGTGTAGCACTAAGAATTGCTGTCTTGATGCCAAAGAGAGCCCAACAGATTTACTTTCACAAGTGGAGCATTACTGCTTGTGCCATAGTGCTCTGCTTGAAATATATGGAAATAGATTGGATATTATTTTTGGATTATTTAATGTTCAATGGACACAGAAACAGAAAGGTAAAAGAGAAAGAAAGGAAGAGAAATATGAGGCAAAACGTCAAAACTGTGAAAAGGTGACAAAAATAGAGCAGATGAAAAACAGCTCAAGATAACATCCCAGGAGTCTGCAGAAAGAGATATAGAAAGAACAAAACCAACAGAAAAAGTGTCACAGGTACAATAAACACCCATGATAGCATCACATAATAATGTGCTGTATTTTTAACATGTATTCAGTGAGAGTGAAAACTAATTATAGGGTTTATATGTATATAAGTGTATATGTAAGCACCTGGATCCAAGCACCTGTGGGTGGTAGTGAAAGTGTGCTTGTATATGTGAGGTTTATCTATAAGAAACATGCTCGCCCACAGAGCGCTGAGGCAGACATCGAGGAGACAGGAACCCCAGATGTCCAAAAAGGCCCCCAGAGCACAGGATCCCAAGAAGGACCATTTGATCAGTTCAGGTGTTCAGCATCAAATGCATAGAATACATAACCAACCGACCTTCAACTTTTTGTTCATCTGAAAGTGTTCCCATCTGTAGGAAAATTGTTGCAGTTAAATCTGTATGTATGCATGTGTGTCTAATGTATTGATCTAATCTGTTGTTTCTAACATATATTTTTGCTGCTATCTTAGCAAGATTTCAACTAAAAACCTAGGTTTTCGACTGATGAATAACCTTTATGAATAACTCCTTATAACATTTTATGGTAGTAACTTGTTCTAAACTTTATCCTGAACATTTACACATTTATTAAACTGCACTTAATCATGTTGGCGTAGCACTGGGGTTACCATTCTCTAGAGACTTGGTATTCTGTGTAGAGTATAAATTTACAATTGTCATTTCAGGAACAAAGCAGGTGAGAGAGTTATTTGTGGGCTGTTTATGTCACACAGTGTAAATTGTTCACTTTGCTTGCTAATTGCATTTCTTGAGTTGTAATTGGTTTTGCATAATTGGTTTTACATCATTTGTGTAGTCATTTCTGACAGGATTTTAGTACACTGTCAACATGTTACACTAACATTTAATGTGATAAATCAGAGATGACACAGATGTTGAGTGATGTAAGTCACTCAGTCCTAAGGTAGGGGTCGTGAGTGGCCCAATCAGCTGCCAGATAGACAAGAACTATTGATATGCTGAAGAAAAATGTGTCCTTTCAGAAGAGAAACATTAAAGGGTAGCAGAAAACTGAAAACTCAGGCCATGGACTTGAGATTGACTTGGGGCATGAAAACATAAATTAAACACATATACAAGTGCACTGGTCAGTTATCACTTTCTAAGTTAAAGAAACAGTAATAACTTAATGGGAGCAGTAGTTCTTTTAGTGCCTTCATCTTGGAGAAAAACACAGCCAAACATAAAAGCCCTGACATTAAGACAACAAATAAAAATTTATGTTAACCATAGTTAACAGTTTTTCTACCTTACGTTTTGGTACTTTTTATTGTTTTAGCTAGAACCATCTTATATACGGTGCTTTTATGTAAGGCATATCCTAGCAATGCTTATTTGTAACACTTCTGATTCTTTGTAGGTGTCTAGCCTGTCTACACCAGTACCAGTATGAGCAGAGCCACGGCCATTTTTATCAAGCTTTAAAAGTAATTCTGAAATTGTCACATTATTTTTAAATTCCTCCAGTAAGGAGGCTTTAATGTTTCTAAAAAGAGTCCAAAATTTTTATTTTTACAAATACTCTCAGTTTTACAGCACATCAAATATGCACACTGCCATTTAACTGTCTATCAAACATTGCTGACATTCTCAGAAAAAATAAAAGAAAGCTTTAGCTGCACAGACATGCCAGGCAAACTGCCCACTAAAAACTTTGTGAAACAAATATGTTTCCTCTGATTCTTCTCCTACAGGTTTATCCTGTATTTTCGAAATGGTTTTCATGGTGTGTTGCAATTTTTATTTTGAAAGACATTTAGGTGAGGTTCAAAAACATTGGATTTTGTCTTTGTTTAATCACCTCTTACTCATAGTGACATATGCAATAGTGGTTTCACAGGACTAAAATATTCTTTAATGCCTTACTTTCACACAGATACCAAAAGTTTGAATATACATTTTATAACCGTAGCGCTCTACTCGATTTATATCAGGCATGTCATGTCAGATAGAGATTGCTCCTGAACTCCTCTGGGCTTAATTAGAGATTAGAAAGTCTCCTCCAAGCAATCTGATTGATTGTTATCTCTAAATTTATTTGCACTGAAGTATTTTAAGTAGTTGTTGAGTAATTAAAAATACTGAACAGAGAGATTTCCAAATCAATTTAATACAAAATGTATAAGAAATGTCAAATACAGTAACATTTTATGTTTTGGGACTGTTCTAGATTGTGTTAGACTTTTTCCAAATCATCATTATTGTCGAGAGCATTGCCATTTGCAGGTCTGCAGGGCTCAAAACTTGTCTCAAGACCAATTTTCCATGGGCTCAGGCTTGGTCCTGGTCTTTTAATGTCATCCCTTGGTTTTGCGCTCCATCGTGTTTTGTTGTGCCTTGAGAAATCAAGTTGAGGAGGGTTCATGTGACAATGTAACTTACTTTAAACTTCCCCCGCAGATGCAAATCTAGCAGAAAAAACATGAAACTGAATGTGACTTTAAAAAAAAGAAAAGGAAGAGACCACAGCCGTACACAGCCATCACAAAAAAAAAAAAAAAACATTAATATTACTAATGACCGACTTGTTGCACTTATGTTTACATAACAAGACTGGGTTACAGCATGTCATCCTCAAAGTTAAAAGAGTTTATGAGTCCACCCGTTGTCTATCATTGATGGTGCAAACACCTGCAGTATAACAGCTAAAAAAAATGTATGTACTTCAAAGGTACTAAATTTATAGCATTTAGACTCCCTTCGGCATCAATAGTTGAGGGGTTCTTGTTTTACTAGGCATTTAACATGGGCACACAAGGCACCACTACTAAATGTGACCACCATACTGCTGTCTAAACGGTTCAAAACCACAAAGCAACCAGCATGCGCAGATAACACAAGGAGACATAACTGAGCAACACACTGTTTGCGGAAGTAATTGTGAATGTAATTGTTTCTCGAAGTATTCAGTAAAGTTTTGTTAAAAAAAAATTAAAATAATAAAAAATGAAAAGCGCAGATACCAGCCAGCATATTTCCATGTTATTATTGGAAAGCTGTTGAGCAATAGGAGCCGCCAATATTAAGACCATATCATAGCAAGATGAAGTGAGGTAAGAAGAAAACAGCACAGCGGTCTTTTATGAAGAATTATCTGCTACTACTGTGTGTGGATGTGTAGTGAGAGACAGGAGAGTGATGTGAAAGATGGATAAAATGTGTCAAGACCGTTCAGACAGCGGACTCTTTGAAAAAATCTGATACGTATCTGAATTAGTACCACATATGGAAGTGGCACAAATCTGATTTTTTTGGGGGTGAAAAGATGGGAATTGGGACCATTCACACTGTTGTGAAAAAGACAAATATGGGTTGCATATGGGAAAATTTTTTAGATTTGAGTCACTTTTCCTTTACTGTGAACATAGCTTAAGTTCACTGACACTATGATGTCATTGAATATATAGTGGCATTAGCACATGCACCTCTAAACTGTCCAATGTGGCTTTTATTGAAAGATGTGAAATAATCTGATTGGATGAAGAATAAGTTAAAAAGCATTGATTGGACATGGGGGCAGAGAGCTGTGCCTTGAGGAGCATATACAAGTAACCAATTAGAGACTAGCTTGAAGTCATGCGGCTTTAAGTCTCAAGCATTGAGTGTTCGTCCTAGCAACTTCACTGAAAAACCTGATTGCCAATAGTCTAAATGAAGCCTAATAATCTTACTTTTAGATAAAAGCACTTACCAGTAATATTAGGAATCAATGGTTCTATTAATATTTTCCATAATGCATCAAATGCCCGACATTATTTTGCAAAATTTAATTTTAAACACAAACTTCTGGAAACATAAAGGATTTATACCCTCATGTGGTTTTATTTAATTTATCAAACAACTACTAAGCAGACAAATTCAGTTCAGAGACTGTGTATTGACGTGTAACTCCCTTTAATAACTTACATATATGTTTATTTTTTAGTCTTGTTCGTTGTCTTATAAGGTCCAGTCTCGGTCTTGGGCTCGGCCTTGGAGGGTGCAGTCTTGGTCTTTGTCAAGAAAGAAATGGCCATCGACTTCAGCACTAGCCATTTGTCTGAGATCAGTGGGAACTTGGTAGGAAAGTAATGTTGGGGCGCTGAGAGGTAGCGGGGGAAGGACATGGTGCTGATGTACCAGTTGTTTTGTTTTTTTCAAAGTAGTATTTTGATTTACTGAACCAATGGAATTCTTTTAACTTTAAATTTGTTTTTGACACATGTATCACCATTTAGTGGTATATATTTATTAGAATTGATTATTGTGTGTCTTTGGGGACTATGTCATTTGCTGTTCCCTCATAATACAAAAAGCCATGTCACACATACACCATGCACACTGTCACAGCTCTGGAAATGTAACACATAAATAGGACGGTATGAATATCAACCCTTCTTTCATGTTTCCTCTGGCTGTATGAACCCACTGACCTACAACAGGAAGAAGTCTTTAAAGTTATTAGTTAGGTTTTATTTTTTTTCACCACTCTCTCCTTTTAAAAGCAGATATAACCTCTTTTCTGTGAAACTTTGCCAACCTGGCCAGCACTCAGGAAATACGAGCATATACAAGTAGCAGCTCTCAGGTGTTAGTGGTGGTGAATAAATTCAGGTCATCAGAAAGCATCTGAGAGAAAGATGAGTGAAATCACAGCAGGTGGGGAGTTCCGATCTTGGCTGTTTGCACTGGTGTCAAGTGATTGATCAGTGTGATTGATAAGCCAGAATGATCGTTTCCCTGCTGCGCGATGGGGCCAAACTACCGTCTGATTAACCAGCAGAATGGAGGATGGCCAATCGCTGTGCTCCTTTCCAGCAGCGGTTAAATGCCTCTTATAGATTTTCCCGGAGCATCGTTACTCTTCAATCACTGAACTACTTCATCAAGAGGCATCAATCAGCACCCAGTAGAGCGGCCAGTAATTACAGGGGGGCGCTTCCAGCCAGTGATTTCTCCAGGGGTGAAGTCATCGTCAGCGTTTCAGTGGCCACAATCCGGACGGAGACCATTTGATCCACTTAGAGTTGGCAAAGTGTCTGAAATAGTGCATGTTTCATGAGACAGGTGGCCTTTTTTAATACGAGTTTGACTGAACGTGCAAGAAGGGAAGTCAACCTCAGGAAAAAAAAATTGTTGGCTTGAAGTGATGTTCGAGTCTAAACCAAGAGCAAAGGTCAGTGAAACTCATCTTCCTTAGAACCTCAGAGACTTATTTTTACACTACACACGTTTATAGTGGCAGTCCTCAAATCCTTTGCTCTAAAATTTAATCTGTGAAAGGACAAGTTCAGTTACTGTCTGGAATTTGAGAATATGGTGAAGCAAGTGATAGGTCGAACATGCTGACTATTTTGACAGCAAACAAGAAATTGGTGTGGCTTTTTCACATCAGTAAATAGAAGGAAAGACACCAACCAATTTAGACATAATAAAATAGAAACATTGATAGTACCTGCAAAATCAAAATTCTTTATGTAATATCCCTCATGTCAAACATTCTCCTTATTTGTCAAACCTGATAATGTTGTGATGTTTCTGTAATGCCCCTGCTGGAGCAGTAGTTAATCCTGCGGCAGCACACTGATGTTTTATAAAGCAACCGAACAACAACGAAAAAGGAGGAAAATGGATGTGAAAGTACAATAATATTAATCTAGTATGTTGCAGACATTATCAGCTCAGCGGTTCTGACCATGCATTCATCGACTGGATTTTTTTTCCATATATACACATCCTGTATATTTAGCCTTATCCTTATTCTGGCCACCCAGTACCTGTCAGCTGTTTCAGTAATCCCCAAGGAAAACCAAGTATTAAAGACCACCTTCTTCATCTTGATGGCTTCTATAACATTTGGTATCCACCAGGAGGTCCTCTGGTTAGACTTTCCAGTTCACCCTCACCTAAAGCACTTTAAATACTACATAGTGGCTGACTGAAGTGCTGTACAAATATAAAAAAACAAAGAACAATATAACAGTGAAACAAATATGCAAAAGCAATCAAAAGCACAACAAATACAAGGAAAAAGTGCAACATAAAGACACAGATATTAACTCACTCTGGGTTGAAAGCCAATGAGAAATAATGTGTTTTTAAACAAGTTTTAAAAATATAAAGAGATGGGGTCTGCCTGAATATCAGCTCATTCCACAGTTTAGGAGCCAGAGCTGCAAAGGTTCTGTGTCCTCGGGATTTACACACAGTTTTGGACTGCTAAAAGCACCTGGTCGGATGATCTAAGAGCACGTGATGGCATACAAAGGTGCAACAGTTTAGATAAATAAGAAGGGCTAAGACCATTCAAAAACTTAAAAACAAACGAAATAATGTTAAAATGGATTTGAAACTGAATATGAAGCTAATGAAGGGGCAGTAACATCAGAGCTATGTGCTCTTGTCTACCTGTGCCAGTTAAAAACAGTGCAGCAGCATTTTGCACCAGCTCTAATCGTAAACTCTGATCAAGAAAGTTGCAGTAATCCAGACATGAAGTAATAAAAGTGTGGATCACTGCTTCTAAGTTAGGTCTAGAAAGGAAGGGTTTGATTTTCGACAGGTGCCTAAACTGAAAGGAAGATGACTTAACCACATTGCTGACATGACCATCAAATCATCCAGTTTTGATGCTAATAACCAGTTTCTCTAGATAGGAGACGCAAATCGGCTCCAAATTATTAAATACAGCAGGACAGGTGACAAGGATGGAAGGATCATGGGATGGAAGAGAAAAACAAGCTCTAGTATTAACAACCTTGTCAAAGAAGAAATGGAGAAATGTATCACAAAGTTCTGTTGATTCTTCTAAAAGAGCCGGTTTATGCAAACTAAGAACAGAGTTAATTATATTATAAAGAACCCAAAAGTTTTGAGAGTTAGTAGCAACAATATCATATTTTAGCCTGACTGTTTTCACAGCTCTTTGATAGCGGCACCAATTCTCTCACAGTAAATCAAATGAGACTTAGAGTTTGTCCTTTCTCCACTTGTGCTCATTTATTCTGCATTCTTGTCTAATGCCACAGGTATGGTTACTCAATCCAATCTCTGCTTTGATTGCCTGGATTTTATCGTGGCCACCTCATTCAAAACAGTATGACACAAATAATTAAGATATAAGGAAAGCTCATCAGTGCTGAGAGACACTAAGAGCTGCAAAATCTAAACTAATTAAAAACAGTGGAGAATATGAGCAGCATTGAATGACCTTAAATACACAACATCGTTGAGCAGGAGCACAGGCCTTGTAGCCAAACCCACCAGTAAGGTGCCACCTAACTTGGGGTGATGCAGGAACCTTGAAAGGTGGCTTCAGTAATGAAGGAGCATATGGAGAATATTCTCTGAAGGTTGATCGGGGGACTCTGGAGATATGGACCTGCTGAAGAGCTCTGAAACAGGAACACTGTGGAGTTCAGACAGGAACCCACAAAGAAACTCAGCCAGGAACCAAAAAGGATCTCAGAAGCTAGAAACCCATAGAGGAACTCTACAGCACAAACACAAGTGGACACCCTTTTTGAAGAGCTAAGAGAGAGCAACATGAGGCACGTCCACCTGGACAAGCTCGTTGGAGAACTCAGGGAGAGGGACATAAGGTGGTTCCACCTGGACACCCTTGTCAGAGACCTCAGGAGCTGCAGCACAAGGTGGTTGAAACAGCTTGAGGTGAGGAGTGGGTTTAGGTGCTGTGCGGTACGTTGATTATTCTGCCATCCTCTCTGCCCCATCGCCATTATGCTCTGGGGAGGTAAAGAAGAGTTGTATTGTTGGGGACCAGTTTGAGCGAGGAGGAATCGGACGGAGCTTCGATCCCCCATCCTACTCATCCTTAGGCCCATGCACACTCCTCTCCATCTGGTGACGGAGGACTGAACAAAGTGATTTCTTCTACACCTGTTGCTTGGTTCTTATCATGGTGTGGTTGTCCTGTCAAGGTTGCAATGAAAAAGGAGCAAGCGGCAACAGGACATTGGCAGTGTCAGGTGATAGGCAAAGGAACAATGCCTATATATATATATATATATATATATATATATATATATATATATATATATATATATATATATATATATATTTATATATAGGCCTATATATATATATATATATATATATAGGCCTATATATATATATATATATAGGCCTATATATATAAAATATTTAATCGCGATTAAAATATTTAATCGCGATTAATCGCATTGTATTTACAAACTCCAAGAATGAATTCAAAAGTAGTGTAAAGAGCACATGTTCTGCTGCCATATGAACAAAAGTGTTGTAACATTTGTAGCACTTATCAGTAACACATATTTAGTGTAAAGCTCACTTAAACATGTAAAACAAAAAAATAGCAATAATAATAAATTAAAGCTTATTGCCACTGACAGGGAATTCTCTTTATGGGGAAAAAATCTACCAAAAGCTTGCATAGTTCGTCGCTGTTTCGCTGTAAAGAGACGTGCGTTACCCTTGGTTTTACTCGGTAAATGACTGCTTTTTCCAAATCTAAGACCATGGTTTTTAAACATTGTTGCTATGGAACGGGCAACAGCGACTCGAGGTACGCTGATCGGCCGCATATGAAGGATGTTTTCTTCAAGACTGCCAGGAGAAATGTGTGCGCTGGGTACACCGGTGCGGTCGGCCTACACAAAGTTCAACCCGGAAAAAGTTACCAAATTCAAGTACATATGTAGCAAGCATTTTGTTGGAGGAAAGGGCCCAACTGAAGAACATCCTGACCCAATTCCAGCGACATCAAGTAGTGAACAGGTAAGAGTATTTTGGTGGCCGACATGTTAATATTGAAGCGCCTGCTACCATGATAGCAAATAGGCTATCATAGTAGCAGGCGCTAACATGATACCCTGCTACCAGGATAGCTTACTCAACAACATTTCAAATAAGACAAATATTAAACATATACCGATCCCTGGACGGACGGCATGATCGCCGTTCAGAAAAAAAAAAAAACAAAGCTTACCGTTCGATCAAGTCGGCCCGTTTTCCGGTTTTTTAAGCCCTCGACACTCAAGCCATCGTTTAAGCTGAAGGTTGGTGTGTTCTTCGACAGTGCGGCCAGTAATCCGTGCGCCTGGGACATCGTCTTGGGAAAGTTTAAACGGCTGCAAAGTCGGTCATATCGCTGGTTCTGTTGCGCGTGTAATAGCTAGTTGCTACGGGCGTTCTCTACCTGTATGTCCTACCTAAGCGGCAAAACGGGCGTTGCTCTTGAGACGGTGACGTCACGTGCGCGGTACGCTATTCCTGCGGGAAACACCGCCTTCCGCATGTCGGCTTTGTTTTTTTCCGGCCAGCACCTTTCTTACTCTGAATCCGAGACTTGGCTGACAGCGAGGTTATTGGCGCATTATCGCCACCTACTGTTCTGATTCAAACCCCTACACCACAACAAACAACAGACCTTCACAAAATAAAAGCATGTGAGCAACATGCGTTAACGCGCGTTAAAGAAAATATCGCCGTTAATAGTCTAATGAGTTAATGCAAAATTAACGCGTTAACTTGCCCAGCCCTAATATATATATATTTATTAATAAAATAATAAGAAGCACAACAGAAGCACAGGAACTATGGATAATAAGACAACCACCTGAAGAGGGAACAGCAAACACAGACAGACAACTAAGAAACATAAATCAGGTAGGTGCAGTTAACAGAAATACAAAAAGGTGCAGATCAGTCAAAACAGAGAAGAAAATCAGAGGTGTTTGGAAGAAGGATAGAGATAGATATAGACCAATAAATATAGACCAGAAGAAAACTTTATATGAAGGTAACTGGTTCAAGGAGCATTAATACTTTTGTAAGTATTAAGTCTATAGTTTCTAATGGTCCTGTGCTCTTGGTCGAAACATGGGCCAAAAAAAATCCACCTTGTCAAATATCCATTCTGTCAGCTGCCTGCTGACAATATTGGATTTTTTATACAGCAGGAAAACTAGAAAACATTATACATGCTTCTTCTTAGATGCATGACTGAACATTCTGGATGGAAAAAATAAATAAAAAGTGTCAAGTAGACCAAAGAAGATGTTAAGATATAGGGGGAATTAATATACATCAAACAAGGAAATAGAAAACATTAATAATAAAACAATAATAAAAGAGAACCAAAATGTATACAACTAGGATTTAATATTTAGGAAACATGGAAGAATAGTAGTAGGAAATTAGATTTCAATGTTCCAGTGGATCAGGAGGAAGCAATCATTGACTGCTGATGAATCACTAATCTAACCCGACTCTCACCGGATAGATTTTGTTCCGCAGAGCTCCACACATCCATCTGGACTCGCTCCATTGGAGATGTATTTCAGAAGGAGGAGCCTTATCACAAATCCTTGCATATAATTGGATAAACCACTTGTCCGTCAGCTTTACTGATGTGCTACTTCAACCACTCACATCAAAACCAACCCATGACACTGACGTTAGGGATCAAGCTCTTGCCAAACCTGGTCGGGAGAAGGGCGAAAACATAATTTCCACAAAAAAAAGCCTTCAAAAGCAATTCAGATGGATGTGTGGAGACATGTGGAGCTCAGCAGAAAGACATCCATCTGGCAAGAGTCAGGTTATAACCAATCTGCATTGGGCAAAAGGATGATGCTGGATGCTTTAGTTTTAAGAGATCCAATAAAACAAAGAAATGTGAGTGTGAAGAAAATCCAGAGAAATTCACAGCCATTGAGGATCTTGGCTGCATGTTTGGTAAAGGACCAGTAGTTTTACCTGTAGAGTTGTCCACAATCCAGCTTTCACTGTTGTTAAAGGAGACCGCAAAAATACATTACTGCTCAAAAATGATAGAGAATAGAAAAAAAAGGGAATGGCTTTAAAAAAAAAACCTAAACTAAATATAAAGATATCTACGCAACACCCATATATTGTTTGAATTTACATATGTATCCTTTGTTTCCACCGACCATTCAACAATTAACACTTTTTATTTTAAAACTGAGAGAGGGAAGTGATGAGGCTCAATGTTGCAATGGGGTAAACCATGTCTAGAGAAGTAATCAGAGCTGTCTGAAAGTAACTGCTAATTCAGCAGACTGTATGTCTTTGAGACCTTGATTGCTAAGCATTTGGCCAATCAAATATGTTTTTTTAAAAAAGATTTTATGTCCCCCATATATAGGCAATTAATCTTAAACTTCAGAAAGGTATAAAAGAAAAGCATATAAACTGCAAATATCTCTATTCAAATAATTCAGGGCCATGAGGTGTCATGCATTTAAAATCTAAAATCAACTTTGTAATGGGACTGAACATGTCTGGATGGGGGGATAATAATTACGACACAAAGCTAATTTGTTACTATTGGCTGTAAATGAGCAGTTTGAGCTTGTAAAAAAAGCCTTAGCTTGTTTTTACATAGTTGTCTTGCATTTAAGAGACAAATACTGCTTTTAAGTTCTTCCTTTCCACATTTCCATTATTCAATTGTGGCCTATATAAAGTAGAACTGAACTATATTGCTTTAGTCTTCATTCCTTGTCAATTAAGCTCCACAAGCCCCTCTTTTACCCCGTTCTGAGGTGTGTCTGAGAGCAACTGGTCTTTGTGCGGTCACTTCAAAACAAACTCCTTTTGAATGTCCGGGACCGGATGTTAACAGACGCTAATAGCATTTTGGCTAGCGTGTTTTT